>NW_028186483.1:18051-131090 GCF_003343005.1 Rhea americana
AAGAAAAAAAAAGAAAGAGGAAAAAAAAGATGCAATGGGGGGACTAGAGAGATTGTCTAAATAAAATAGATCATAAGGAAATTCTGTTTATTCCAAACTTGAATCTTCTGCCTTATGCAGATTGTTCAAAGCTTTGGCTCAATTTAAAAATAAAGTTTTATTCTCTGTGAAATGTGATACCTAGGGCACTTTTATTTTCTTGACCTCTGTCTCAGCTGGCCTTTCTGACATACCATCTGTTGTTTTTACTAGCTTTGTCATGGCCATGTGGTTGGTCTTGTGAGGGCAAAAATCCCATCCCCATGCTCATGCATTAGAGGGTGGGTGTGTTCTCCTGCCACATGACAGCTAATGCAAATCGCAAATTAAAGCGGAGTAGCCCACAATGCTACCATATGATACTAGTGCTAGCGTTTCCTTCATGTTTGCCTATGGATTTTAGCTGGGTTATCCCTTAAAGCAGGCATAACCAAAACTTTTCATGGATAGAAGACAGAAATCAAAAGAGTGAAGATTCTTCTATGAAGTGTGTGTGTTTGGAGTTAAAAAACGACTTCTGGGAAGTGAGAAGTTTAATGACCTCGGAGGGAGGCAGAGATGGAAAATAGGCGTTTATCAACTAGGAAATGAGTAAGAAAATAAACTGCTTAGTAAATTACTTGAAAACATTTTTGGTGAGGTTGACCTATTGTCTCATTGAATAAAATTGGTCTGAAGAGCTACTCAAACTACACAGATAAATAATCAATGTATTATAGGCAGCTAAGTGTATAGATTCTCACAATAATGTTTCAACAATTCCCATAGTTATCTAAAAGAGTTCTAATTTTCTGTACTTTTGCATGTCACATAAAGACTATGTTCCCCCCCCCCATATGAAAAAGAGAGGAGGACAGAAAAAAGGAAATAAAAAAGTATTTAGAGTTCCTCTGTTATTGGCAAAAATAGCCTATGCTTCAGCCTTGTGTATTTGTGCTGAAATGTTCTGTAGTCTTTGGTGGTTTCTTCTGGGGATATTTTGTAAGTCTCTGAGCAGCTAAATAAGAATGGAAAGTATARAGCAGCAACACAAAAGCCACCGAAAGATTCTTTTCCTGCTCTAGGCAATGATTTTTCCAACAGATATCCCCAGAAGAAACCACCAAAGACTACAGAACATTTCAGCACAAATACACAAGGCTGAAGCATAGGCTATTTTTGCCAATAACAGAGGAACTCTAAATACTTTTTTATTTCCTTTTTTCTGTCCTCCTCTCTTTTTCATATGGGGGGGGGGAACATAGTCTTTATGTGACATGCAAAAGTACAGAAAATTAGAACTCTTTTAGATAACTATGGGAATTGTTGAAACATTATTGTGAGAATCTATAACCTGTACTGAGAAAGAGACTGATGCATATTATGTGTTCTTAAAAGTTTGGCTTTGGCTTGGTTTGTCTAACACACAGCACCTCTGATTTCCCTGGTCATTGGTGGAGATAACAGGCTATCTGAGCACAGTCTGGCTGGATTGTGCTTTGGTTCACACTGAGGGGCTGCAATCCATCCTAGCAAGCTCAACCATTGCTCCTCCTCAGTTGTTTACGATGTAGTATTTACGGGGGAATAGCGTGGCTTGTCTCCCATTGCTCTTCACAGTACTATTTCATGCATCATGTGAGAATTATTAACAGAGCTAGCCAGGTGAAATGCCCTCAGGATTGTCTTTCAGTCTGACATGAAGAGGAGTCCAAGCTTCTTACCAACAAATTGTTTAACAGGAATTATAATTTAAAGGAAGGAGAGAGTTTCTAAATATTTACCAGACAAATTAAAATTTAAAGTTGGTTAATGAACTTGGTGAAGTTCTTAAAGTAGCTTAGAGTTTTTGTGTTAGTGTATAAAATTTTWGATAGACTTTTCTTTGACAGGGCGAACAGACAGATTTATATTGAAGACTGAGAGATCCCCTGGAAGTTGCTTTTGTTATGTATAGCATGTATCTGAGGAAAGGTGTTACTGTTTGTGCACTTCGTAAAAGTGTATGAATTAACAAGATATCTTTGTTTAATGTTTCTGGCATATATTTTGATTTGAATATGAAGGAGAGAATTTTTTAAAGTGCTTAAAAATATAAAATAGAAATTACTAAGGAACAGTAACAGGCAGAAGGCCAGTGAAATCTGTAGGATATGTTGACACTTGCTGAATGTGAAGTAACCTCTCACTTTATATGTTAAGAATTCTTTATCTGCAGTCCCTTTGGGGGTTAGAATTGACTCTTGTTTTTCTCAGTCTAAAAGCCTAAAATATGTTTGGATGTCTTACAGAGAATGGAGCAAAATGGTTTAGGGATTTTAGGTGCTGTTGATGTGGTTAGCCAGAAGGAACAATGGGACTTTTCAGTCACATTCATTAAAATTGGAACAGGTCCCAAACAGAGCTGGGATTCCARATTGAGAAACATTAAAAATATCAACTAATTTAAAATAGCATCAAGCAAGTGGTGAAACTGTTTAGCACAGCATCACTGACTATGCTGTTGCTGAACATTTATGTGTTCACCTATGTCCAGCTTTATAGTTTAAAAAAAGACCAAACAAATCATTTTAAAAAAGCATCTCATAGTAATCAACAGTGAAGTAAAATCATTTACATGTTTTCCAATTATATGTTCAGACTATTGACTCTCTTTCAACACTGTTTTGGTTAGAAGTTCAAAGTTGTTACACAAAGAGACTATCAAGAATGAAATCCTTTATCCAAAACTCAATATTCTTCTTCATCTCCTCAGACATCTACATTGAAAGAGCTAAAATTCTTTAGCCTGGAAGTAAGTGGTTGAGTGTTGTCCAGTAGAACAACTACTCTTTGTGTCCTGTTTTCTAACATCTTTGGAAATACCTCAACCACTGAGAATAACTTCATGATTAGCTGCTACTTCTTCTGCACCCTGGCATTTTGAGTTAGAATTGTAACTTTTGGTTGTTGGCTCTAGTTTTGCGTGTTGATTTTCATTAATGATTGGGATGATGCAATAGTTGGTATGTTTATAAAGCTGACATCCCTCCCAGTTTATTGTCATCTGAAAACTGTATTGGAAGACAGGATTAGAATTCAAAAATGTCTTGGCAAAAACGAGAAATGGATTGTCAAAATGCTGTTCAATTTAATAGGGACACATTTGAGTTATTGTGAATAGGTGGAAATAATTAACTGCTAACAAAGATGACAAGAGGGCTGACAAGTTTTTGAGAAGAAGCTCTAGTTTTGGAGGATTTCAAGCTGAACATAATTTAACAATATGATGCAATTATAGAAATGGGAAAAAAGAAACTGGGATGTACAAACAGGAAGCAAAGCTGTAATACAGTCCTTAGCCTTTACTCAGCCCTCCTAAGTCATCTGCTAGATATTGCAAGCAGTTTGCCTTTCAGTAAAGGTGTGGGCCACTGGAACAGATTCCAGGAAGAGAAAAACAAACTTTGTAGGTGATCTACTAAACGAAACTTATAATGAAAGACAGAATAGTTGGAGTTGTTGAGCCTAAAGAAAAAAGGCAGAAGGAAGAACTTGCGGTCTTCAACTATGCAAAAAGCTGCTGTGCAGAAGTATGGGCCAGTCTTTAACCTATATTTTAGTGGATGGGATAAAAGAAAACTAGTTTTGAAGGTGGAGGAACACTCATCACTGGAGRTCTTTGGGATCAGTTTGGTAAATGATAATGATGAGTCGTGTAGATGTAGTTCATCATGCTCTGGAGGAAGAGAAAGCATGGACTAGATAATATTAAAGAGTGGTAGAAAGTGATCTTAAGAAGTTATCTCCCTTGTGTTAGGAAGTTCTCTGGTATATTCCCATATATTGCAGGACAAGCTGATATACATCTATAGCAGTAGCCCATCCTGAAGTACTGGAAGGTATAAAGCAGTCCAGGATGAAATCTAAACATTCTTTTTGCTCTGTCAAAGCCTCTCGGTTTTCACAGTGAGTGCTCTTGCTGTACCCTTTCAGTAAATATTTCCCTCTCCACCTTTTGCAGCATTCTTCCCACTCCCATTCTGTAGCGGTGTAGCTGGCATTTTCAGGTGACCTAATGAATAGGAGATGACACTCTGCCCATTCATTCCCTAGCCTCAGAGATGGACCTGATTTTAATGTCCTGTTCTGAACTTTATTCAGCACATAGGAAACGAAACAGACTGAAGGAAACAAAGCTGTGGCCCTGTTAGATCCCTTCACACTTGTGTTAGCTTAGCAGGTAGTAACAAGAAACAATCCAGATTACTATTACAGTAAATGAGAAAGTGAGAGGTTTTTAGAAAAAGTTATCACAGTGTGTTATCTTAAGTAGCAGAGGTCCTGCTAGGTACTCTGCATGGTTGTGGAGCAGTATTTTATTTTTAACTGTCTTTTGTGCCCAGCTGGTAACATTTTGTACTGCTTTCTATTTGAAGTGACATTTCATTCACATGCTTCTTTAAGCTTGTGTGTAGTACTTTGGGTAAGAGAAAAAGGACCAAAGCAGCAGGAGGCGACCAAGTATGTAGTTTCTGCCAGCTGAGAACACAGAAGAGAAAAGGCTGTCATCAGCAGAAGAGCTTCTAGTCTTCTCTTTTAGTAAAAACAAGACGTGTTTCTGAACACACACCTCTTTTCATAGTCAAAAACCAAGTCTGGGAAGCTGCCTGGTCAAATCCTAATAGTCTTATTTGAGATAGAATTTGTGTCTCCCCTGTCTTTTCTCCCACAATGTACTTGTTTCCATTTTAAAAACAAGTTATAGATTTTCACACTTGAAAATATCTGGGAAATTTTATGAGATGCTCTCTTGTTTTTTCTTTTTCCTTTTCCTTAATAGAGAATTAAAATAAGGCACTAAATTTAACATGCACTCCGGAGACGAGGTAGTGTGGCCTGATGGAAGAGCTATTGCACTCAGCAGCACTCTAGCAGTAGTGATTTTTTCAGGGAATGGATGGCAGACGAACGCTTAGTGTAGTGTCTCTGAATTCAGCAAACACTACAAATGTGTTTAGCCAGAGAAYGTGCACTATATTTTTTTTTCTCTCCATAAATGACAGTGATTAAAAGGCCGCAGAGATGAACATAGATGCTGAGCGTTAATTTCAACAACTGCAAGACACCCTGTCCCAAGATTAGTTGTTTAATTAAACCCTGCACCTTTTTAATCTGCAGTTCTATTTCTGTCTGCCTTTTGTTTCTCATCTAGTCTCTGTCTCTCCAGTTGCCATGTTTCAGACATAGCCTTGTTTATTTTTGTCATGCACGATTAATTCATTTTACACAAAAGATATCCTGAAAAGGACAGATAAAGTAAATAAAAACTCTTGTTCAGCCTAAACTTGAGTTTAGGTGATTGAATAACTCTAACTGTTCTCTTTGGAGCAAGTCAGTCTCCCGGTTCTGCTGTGCCTCTCTCTCTCCCCTCCAGCCAGCCTAGTGCCTTGCCAAAACTGTCCAGCAACAGCTGTTGAGCAATGCAGTTAATCACAGACACTCYTTGCTCTCCAACTGCATTTAATCAGTACAAAAGATGAATCCACTTTCAGAAAGCATGTTATGGAGAGAAAAAAAGGGCAGTGAAATGAAGAACAGTGCTTTCTAACTGCCAGGGCTACAGGGAGGATGAATGGCTGTTATCTCAAAGGTGGGGTAGTTTAGTTTCTTCGTGATCATAACTTACGCTTAGAGACGAGCTGTGAGGAGTACAGGATTGTTTTGGGTGTGTTAGTCAGCAGTAGAAAAGCCCTGCACTAAGTTGCATCTCAGAATGTGCAATTTGTGCATGTTTGCAAATGGGATGCAACAACCCCTTGAATGCAGGAAGTGCGTGCGGTGTGCTGAAGTGTGAGTGAATATTGAGATTCGGCGGAATACTGACCAACTAGGATATCCCATTCCCACATAGTCTCAATGACTAGTTTATACTTCAGTAGTCTCTGACATAGCTAGTGACAATCTTTGTCTATTTTTTCCTTTAACTCAATACCATTTAGAGTACTTACTGAACATCAAGTCTAGGAACTTAGGGTTTTTTTTGTTAAGAGAAGGAAAAAAAAAACACCTCTATTACAGCCAAAAGCCTCTGGTCACAAAGTATATTTTAATCTGTATTTGCAGGAAGTAGAGGGTCAGAAAAGCAAGTAGAGCACCAGAGCTATGTTCCTGTGAGTATTTAGRAGAAAATATCATGCCTAGATGCAATTTCTGAAAAGTCTCTACTTATTACTGTATTGTTTCTTGCAGTGACTAGGGAAAGGCTATAGACCTCCCTGAGAAAAATTTAAGGTCTGCATTGAACACCTCATGAAGTCATACTCCACTGGCTTTCTCATAGACCYCATCAGGCATACAGATGTTTTCAATTGTTTCTGAGTTTGTCTGAAGAAGGCTGTAACATAAATCAATACCAGAAAATAAGGGAAAGTGCTCTACTTTTTCCCCTTTGACATAGTTTATAATGACTAAAAACTAATATAACATGGAGGAAGAGGGGGAAGGGAACAAAAAACTTTTAGTGAGGGAGAAAGGTAGCATATTTTGAAGATGTATACCTCATAATTTGGGTATCGAGGCTGCCTGGAGAGAGGTAGTAAAAGCAAGGTGATTAATTTTTAGCCTGAATCTAAATGAGTGCAGCCTGATTTATTTTTCTTAAATGCTAGATATACAAGGGTTTTCTGCCCTTCTTATCCCCTGCATCCTCCTGCAAAGTGAAATTTTTCCTTCTTTGTGTGTACCCACACAAGTAAGGACAGCTGGTGAGAGAGGAAGAGAGCATGGGAAAGCTTTGGAGCTGCTCCAGGCTGTCTGCTGGGAGCCATGGCCTATGGCTGGTTGCAAGCTTGGGAAAGAGAAGGCTGGAATTAGCCTTTGAGTCTTACTGCCTTTTTGTTGCTTTTGTTGTCCACTCTAAAATTTGCACTCGACAATAAATAATGGCATTCTAGTAAAATTTGCACTTGACRTTTCACTTGAAGACTTTTAGTGAAAACATTAAATAATGATGCAAATCTCGTCTCTCCTTTTCTCAGAGCTCATGGCACTTAGCTGGCAGCCAGATAAGAGCATAAATGGAGCAATAGTCAAAACGCACTGTGGCAGGAATCATGTATAGTATGTTGGTGTAGTGTATGCTTCCATATTTGCTACAGAGTTCTCACTGAGTAGTTGTCTGAGTGCGGTGTTGCAGTTGTTTGAGTTGGAGTTTAATGACTTGGTCTGCGATGCTGAATCCTTAAAGTTGCATACCGTCTGAGATCAAATAGGAATTTTGCACTGGAGCAGTCTGAACTTTGGCAGGAGCCATGAGCTGCTATCTCCAGTAACCTGGAGCACACTTGCCATATGCAAGGAGAAGGAATTCTCTGAGCAGTCATTGTTTAATTAAGTTGGATATATGTTCTGACTCTGAGCAATCTTAGGAGCTTTGAAAAATTCACATAATAATTTTCATTTTATATCAAAACAGATGAAACAAAGAAAAGAAACAAGTTTAGGCAAAATAATTCTAATGAGGTGTTTTGGGTGGCAGGAGAGGGACCATGAGCTTTCCTTCTCTTAATTCAATTTTGTGTGCGTACATTTGGGGAATCAGCCAAAAGGTGAAAATCAAGGGACTATGGGGGGTTCTCTATGGGAGTTAAGTATTTGTGAGTCGTATAGGAAGAAGTTTATGCTGATTTTTGTATTTATATATGGTATATCCTAAGTGATTTTGTGACCTGTTTGTGTAGAAAGTAAACTGTGAGAGGAGTGAGAATGGGCCACTTAGCTTATTCAAACTAGGTGACTTTCTCCTTTTAAATTACCAGATCTAAAGCTGGTGAGTGATTGTATCTAGCAATATCTGGCTTTTTGTTGCCAATTATCACCTATATGTATTCTGAAGTGACAGCTCCTTCAGCTTTTAGGGTAGCAAGTTTAGCAAGAAAAACAGCTTAAATCCTCCACCCAACACTGTCACAACCAGTGTGCTTTGAACACAGGCAGAAACGAGCAGAGTTAAGATCTCTAGTAAAATGTTGGAACCGTCTTATTTAGAAATTATCTCCTCTTGACATGGAAAGTCCCAGAAGCACCCAAAACATGCATGCTGACAGGAATGCTAACTAGGTAATGATGCATGTCTGAAGGGGTGATCACGAGTGTTCATCTGGCTTCTGGTTTTTGCTGTTCCTCACAGCTCTCCGGCGGGTGCGAGCTGACGGTGGTCATCCACGACTTCACTGCCTGCAACAGCAATGAGCTGACGATCCGCCGGGGTCAGACCGTAGAGGTACTGGAGAGGCCCCACGACAAGCCGGACTGGTGCCTGGTGCGTACGACGGATCGGTCACCGGCAGCGGAAGGGCTGGTCCCCTGTGGCTCCCTCTGCATCGCTCACTCTCGCAGCAGCATGGAGATGGAGGGGATTTTCAACCACAAAGGTAGGAATCCGTAAAAACAAAACGTAGCCATCAACAGGACAAGTTTTGGGTAATGTGGCATTATCACGTCTTCTTACTGCAGTGAAAAAGGTAAATATGCACATCCATGCTTACTGGCACTGGCATTGGTTGTTTGGGCAGCTATATTTTATTTAACCATGTTTTCCAGAGCAGCCATGGCAAAATTCTTTCCCTTTTCCAGTGCCGCTCTGAAATCTTTGTTTGTTTTTCCCCCAGAGGCATGAAAGAATGCACTTCTGAAGGGTGCAATAAAAATCAGTTAATTTTTGGATGATTTTAAGGTTTTGCTATGCTGCAGTTCCTTTGCTCAGTTTCTTCTATTAGGAGCGGGCATAGTGGGAACTTCCTGAATGCAAGGTGATAAACGAAAAGTCTGAAGTATTTAGCTGTGTAGATGAAATACTTTGGCCTCCTGTATRCTATAACCTTTTGGGTGGAGAAAGTTTGCAGCTGTTTTGGTGATAAAATTGGAAATGATATTTAGATTTCACTAGAACATTACTTCCTTTGATAGGGGGAGTGAAATTGTGGAAATGTCAACTGTTTTTTGTGAGTGTGTTTGTGTATTTTTTTTTTAAAAAAATGACACTTATAGAATTGATAAAAATCCTGTTTCCTTTGGAGCTAGGGCATTTTACTTTTGAATACAGAGAATTTTATTAAGAGACGCAGACTCTGCTGAGCAGTATATGTTACGTGGAGAGCATTGAGCCTGTCAGATTCCTGAGAGGCTCTGTGTAATGGACACAAAACTATTTGCCTCTTTAAGAGGGAAAACGTTTTGTCTCTTAATCTGTATTTCTTTCTTCCTCTAGCATTTGTATGAGAGAAATGGGGTGGAAAATTAATTTAGTTTGTTTGATATTGCTCTGAAGAGAGCATTAATTAATTGTATTAATAAAGCAAACTGACAAACAAGAAAAGGCTAATGCTAGAATCAAGATTATTGCAGGGTTGCAGTCCTAGGTGACTTCTTTTTCTGCCTCTGCCGTGGGCTTCATGTGTGATGTTGTAGCACATTATGTAAGTCCAAGCAGTTAAAGTGCAATTGTTAATTGTTTATTCCCATTTTGCTTGCTGGGTGTCAGGCTTCAGGAGTTGGAAGTTTGATTGGTAAAACTTCCCATGCACGTGACTGCTGCTGAAGTCAGTGTGAACCGTTTTGAACATGCAAACTCCTGTATACTGTTAAGTCATCTGAAAAAGATGGGCTTCGTACAGCACTTGAAACTGTTGGATGCTTCTGACTACAGTTTCTGCATCATCACTCTGTCCCCTGAAAGAGTTTGATGGTGCTCATTTATTTCACAGAGAGATTACAAAAATTAAGCAAAATTAGTAGAGTGTTTTGATTTTATTTTTTTCTCCTGTAGTGAAAAGTACTTCTAACAGTCCCACAGAGGAATTGCTCATTCTTTCTCAAATGCTGCATTTGGTTGAATATCTCTAAACAAAGCATTGGGGAATATGCTAATCAGAGGAGTGGGAAAAAAATTGATGATCATAGTTTTTAAGTATTGTTTATTGTGGGCATTGATTGAAGTAGGAGTTTCTTGGAAAAAGAACAAGTGAATGACTTGCATAATTTAAGGTAGTCTCTCGTTCACTTGAGTGGGTAACTTTCAAATGTCGTATTTCCCCAATTGTTAGTACTTTATTCCAGAACTTTAATCTTTTTAATATAGATGGGTGTTTTGTCTATAATGCAGTAAAACTTCCACATTCCAAAAACATTCCAGTTTTTGAATGATTCAGCAAAGAGGATATTGGCTTCTGCAGTGTGCAGGTCTGAAAATAAGTGATGTATCAGGCCCAGTGTGTAAGCATCAAGTCTAGGTAATTCTGTACAGCTCCTGGGTTAAGTTACACCAAGCAGATGTGACACAAGCTGCTGTAAGAGGACGCCTTAAAGCAGAAAGGTTTTACATAACTACAAAGGAAAATGGTAAAGCAGAAARGTTTTACATAAYTACAAAGGAAAATGGGAGATAATCCACCACTTCACCACCAGGAGTGGGAGAGATGGCAGAGGTGGCTGCTTGGGGCTTTTTTGAGCATTTAGCTTATATAAATGAAGGACGTTAGTAAGTGAATTAGTTTGCATGCTTTTCAGTATCATTTGCACTCCATAGTTCTCTTAGTAACATCTTAGTAACATGGGGTTAGGTTTAGCTCAGTTGGTTAGAGCGTGGTGCTGCTAATGCCAAGGTTGCAGGTTCAACCCCTGTATGGGCTATGCTGAGGGTTGGACTAGATGATCTCCAGAGGTTACTTCCAACCTTACCATTCTATGATTCTATTATCTTCTCATCTTAGTAGTTTCTGTAAAACTTACATTCAGTCTGAAACGTGGACTATTTGAAATAGGTTAACCTGAAAGATCACAGTGAAGCCTAGTTCTGACWGCTGATCTTGTTCATTCCTTACTTGTCCACTTTTTCTCTGTCAATCACAAAATGTAACATTCTTTTATTCTCATGTTGTTAGGAGACAAGAGGTAACAGCCCAAAAAATAACCGTGTAGATTTGCCTCTGAAAGTTTGTAGGTGTTACTTGACTTCAAAGTGTGTTTATTATTTGAAGTATCTAAAGTCAACATCAATGGATAAAAAGTTGCATTGTGTTATCTTAAATTTTCAGAGTTTTGTAGCAGTTAAGATAGCAGACAATTTGTTAATAATGGGAAGGACCACATAGAGAAAAGACATTCATTAGATGGATAGTCACTTCAGGGAAAGGCTGATTGCAGATTCCAGACCTCTTGCTCACTCTGCTGGATATGAAATCTATTTTTATAAATTATTTGAGTCATTTAATCAATTTGTCATGCAGTTTACAGATGAGTACATTTTAAAAAAAATCTAAATCCCTTTTATAAGAGAGAAAGACGAGAAGTAAGTGGGTAGTAAAGAGGTTGAATAACAGTTGGCGCACTCTATAAAAAAATAATTGCTGGCTTTGGAAGAACATGTTTTTCACAAGTAATACATAAGGCAATGATTTTTTTCACTCATTCCCCACATGTTATTGGGTATGAGAGAATGTTCTTATTTGATGCTTTTACCCTTTTTAATGAGGTTTCTTTTCACTCTACTTAAAATCCTTTTTATATGGGTAGCCATCTCTTTCCTTTGTTTGCAGGGCATTCACACAGCCACAGAGCTTTGGGTAAAAGGCAAGGGGCAGGATTGCCTGTAGCCAAATTGAACTTCCAACTGAGAAACATTGGCAGGATAGGGCATCACAAACTGTTAACAAATCTCATACCTGTTTAGACAAGTTCACTAACCTTTCCAACTTGACACCTGCTTCTGAGATCTGAAGAATTTGTACTAGTCCTTCATCTTATAGGTGCCGGTGGTTGGAGAGGTGCCTTGGTTTATGAGGTTGACAGTTGCATGTCCATCCACGCTATAAATTTTGGGGGAAAAGAAAGTTGCTAACACTAACTGTCAGCGAGGCATGGCCCAGCTTTCTGATTCAAAGTCTGGCCACAGAGGCCTTCTGGTACCTGAAGGGTAAGGTGGCTGCATGCTGCTGATAATCAAGTACCTGTGTATGTTTGCTCAGACCTGAAAAGTAGGTGACATCTTAATAATGTGGTAACATACCATGCACCACTGCAGGACTGGCTTTTATTTTGATTCGGAGGGTGTGCTCCTCCCTGGTTCTATAAAGGAAAAGTACTAACTGAGCAGTCTGTCTTCTCATCTGTAGTATCTCTACCATAACAAGGAGGATTGAAGAGCTGATGCTATCCAAGGCAGAGCTTGACAGAATTGATCAGAGCTGTGTCTGAAGGTCCTTTCAGTACTTCAAATCTTCCCCTTTTCTTTCACCGAAAGAGAGACACATTTTATAGTTGAGGCCACTGAGTGGGATAAGACGGAAACTTGAAGTTGCCACATTTTTAAGTTTACACTTGCACAACTGGAAAACTTCTCTCCAGAAGGGTAATCTTAGATGGAAGGGGAGAGAGTGAAGGTAAAATGTGTTGTATATGATCAAGAGCTTTGAAAGTAGCAACTGAGAAATGACATGTTTTCATTTTGAATCCAAACATTGTCGTGTAGGGAGAGAAAGCTCTGAACAACAGCAGCGCAGAGAGTTTGGTCAAGTAAAATGGGGATCCAGCTTGGATAGTTGAAGAAGGGCTCTCTACTTCAAGTGGAAGTAAAGAAGGGCAAAGACAATGACTTAAGCAGCAGTTGTTTGTTTAAAAGCAGAGGGAGGCTATCGAAGGGGAAGATTTGTTGTTTTAAGCCCGTAGGTCAGCAAAGCGTGGGCCATGAATTGGGACTGAGTTCCCCCCACCACCAWGGCCACGGGCCAGGCGCTGCCTGGGAGACCGCCTGACATTGTTTGCAGCTGCAGGAAATGAAAAAGCTCCAGCCGAGGCCAGCAGGGAAAGTCGCTGGTAGCAGTGCTGAGGTACAATACTTGCTGTATTGCGTTGCCTTGGGGCCTTGAGGTTATCAGGATGGGATAAAGAAAAGGGATCAACTTCTGCTGCATAGCCAGTTTGGATCAGATGCAGAAAATTATATTGAGCAATATGCTCTAATAGATCATGCCACTAAACTTTAATCAAGGAATTATATTTCATGTTGAATCAGCTGCTTCCTAATAATTCCAAATAACAGGTTTTTCATCCAGACAGTTAGCTGTTAGTAAGCCTCATAAGGCTTTCTCACCTGATGCTGCAAAACTCAGCAGTCAGATAGACCTACTGTTCTGCTGGCCCAAATTAGCAAATAAATCAGAAAAGCCTTACTGCATTTTTGGTTCACCTAGTTGTCAAGTATATTTGAACTTGTGCAGAGGTGCAGGCATTTTATTAACTGAAGTTCAAGTTCTTATTATCAGTTGTTTTGAAAGCCTATCAAATCATAAACTTCCATGTAATCACAAATATTTTCCTAAGAGATGTTATTAGGCTAATAACTACAGAGATAGTTTATTAATGTGTGCGTATGTCTTTTTAAACCACGTTCCTGTGCTTTGGTTCAGGAAATAAAAAAAAAATCAAAAAAGCTACAATATAAAAGTAGACCAAGAACTCTGTATCCTGACTTCCCCCCTTGTGATTTTCAATTGAGTTTGCAGTTAAGAGCATATTTTGAGCGTAAGTAAACTTAAATAAAATATCAGCCATCGACTGTTCTATTAGATCATAACCGTTACATAGAGCTTTATGGCCAAGCCATATCAGATGGTTGGAGTTAACAACCAAATTCTAATTCTCCCATAAATAAGCAGCAAGATTTGTATGAATTGGTTCCCTTACACTTTTCAGCCCTAAACTGTCATGAGTTGTAAAGATTTTAATGAATATCACAGTTTAAATTTCTAGAAGAGGTCTGTATAAATCAAGTTTGTGTGTGCTCTGAAACTTCAGAGGATTGCTTTCTACATAAATCTGCCACTAACTAATGCAATATTCTTTTACCATAACTCAATCCAGAAAGACTTGTCAGGTATATCTGTATTTTCCATGTTGACTCTATTTGGGGGTGTGAGTATGTGGTTACTTTATCTCTGAAATTTTTGTACAGTGGTAAYGAGAACTTTTTGTCCTATTTGGGAATTCAACATTATATCTGAGAGAGGGAAGAAATTTCTGTTTCTGTCTCAAACATACTTTTGGTCCCAGGCAGCTGACAAATTTATTTCTCTTATAAATCTTAGCTGGAAAGGAAATCAATATGTAAAAAGTATCTGCTTCAGAACAGATGTATTTGCACAGCTGATCTTTGGATGGTATAARGTGGATATAAACCAACAACTCTGATGGCTTTAGATTGCTCAAGGGAGTTGTTACTTTGCTTGCAATTAGCCTTTCTCTGACAGCAATTTCCCTTCCTAACCAAGATTTTGAGGCAGAACAGAGTAAAAACTGAAATTATGTGCTACAACTATCRCTAATATGTTGCAACTGAAGGAAAACGTCCTGGAATGTTGTTTATTTTACATGACTGTCCCTTTTCAGGTGCAACAAATTGTTAAAAAGTTGCTTCAGTGTTAGGAATTGCTTCCTGAGGGTATCTTTGTTATCCTTATTTTGTTTTGGATTAAGCAAAACTTCAGAGYTTATGCTGACCTGCTGAAAGTAACTGCAGAACTTCTCTTTCACTTAAGTGAGTAGCTTGATGAAAAAAGGGAGAGTAGGGCTAAAAAGCAGCTTTGGAGAAGTAAAGGTGCTCTTACGGACATAGAGTTGTCACGGCTGCATGGCAACTGTCTTGTTTTGACAGGCAATGAGGAGTTCTTGGTGTATCTAGGTATTCTGTACCTAGTCTTGCTGTTCATGAGTTTACGTTCTGTCACAGAGCTGTGTAATACTGACAGTGGCCGTGAGGTCTTCTGTTCTTTTTCTGACAGTCTAGTTTTCAAGCATTTTTGCTACTTGTGCTAGTATTCTTAAATTTGGTATTAGGAGGGGTATCTGTGTATCTTCCACTTAGTGGAGAGTTGCAAATGGGTGAGGAGATGGCTCAGGTGGATATTCTTGTGCGCCTTGCTGAGGTCATGATGTATCTGCTGCCACATAATTGCCTGAAAACAGAAGCAGCAGAATCTAGCCCAGTGACTTACGCCAATTCTGTTTCTGTGAGGAGGTTGCTGAAAGTATGTTGAGTTAGTTTCACTTTTCCTCTAGTTAAATAATAAGATATTAGTCATTAGTAAACACTACTCATGCTAAACCAGAAATGCTCCATCACTTTTAATGCAGCTATATCCAAGGTTTCTAACAGATGTGCTTGACCTCTTTTGTAAATTGATGGCATTGGTTTCAAATCATCATTATACAATGTTTTTACTACTTTTGATAGTATGAATTCATTGATGCACGTGTAATTCCAGTCTGGGCCATGCTTGCATTTTTTTTAGCTTTCAGAGTTGAGTACAATTAACGAGAGGTGTTTTTCTATCTGGGATAGTTATTGAGCTTAAATATTTGTTTTCTAACATGGAAATTGCACAAAAGTGATAAAATATTCATATCAAATCGTGTGCGTGTGTGTTTGTGTATGTGTGTATATATGTGTGTGTGTGTGTGTGTGTGTAAAGGCTGGCATAAGACGTGAATAGCATTGGAAAAACGTTTTGTAATCCCAGGAAAAGTACTCATAATGTGTTTTTGGAAGCTTGCTGAATGTGTTTTCTAGCCTGGATGTATAATGGTTAATCCTGACAGCAGTAGAAGGCATACAACTGACATGCAGTCAAAATAGTAAAAGCTAATTCAWGTAAGCTTAGTTGTCCCTGATAACCAGAATTTGATAGTCCCATGTCCTGTGATCATAAACCAGTCARGTCCATCCTACTGTATGTTAATCACTCACAATATAGCAGAAATAAAGTTCCTGTTACAAGAAACTTTTAAAGGGCTGTCAGGTTTTTAGGAACAGACTGGACAAATCCATGAGTAATTTGCTCTGATCCCAGCTATGAGCAGAAGGTGGACTAGATGAATTCCTAAGGTCCCTTCTGACCTGAATTATCCCAAGTTAGAAGTTAGAACTGATAGAATGGACTTTTTTTGTTCTAGATGTCTCTTAGAGTCTTGGACTCCCCTCAGTGTCAGTGGGGAGGTCAGAAATGCTTCAGATTTTGACGCAAAATTTATTCATTGCATGGACTAAAAGGAAATAAATTGTAAAAAATCTTTCTGTTCAGGAAGAGTGCTAGTTAATCTCATTGCCCTGTACTGCATGTAATTTTAGCCTTCCTAGACCTATGTTCATTTGTTAATCTGAACTCTAAGGAATCTGTGATAAAGAGATTCCTTAAATACAAAATTTAAGGAAATCTAGTTGCATGTAAGAAGCTGCAAATATGCTAAAGAAAGCTTCTAAGGAAGCAACATTCCTTAGAGCTAGGAAAGTTGAATAGACATGTTGCTTTCTGTAGAAGAACTTAAGGGATGTGGAACCTAAATGGTGTCTTCAAGATCTAAATTATGGTTGTTACTGTTCCAAGAACAGCAGTAAGAGATGACTTTCTCTAGAAAGGAACTAACAATATGCTAAAACTCAGTTTTCATGTCAGGGCATTTCTTGGTGAAAGACTGATCCAGAGCCAGCTGAACCTTCCAAGTTACAACGTACCCTCATGGCTAAAAGTGGGTAAAACTGGAGGAAACACTTCAAGTAAAACTTTTCTCCTTGTGGGATTCCCCCCTTTTCCCCTGCCCCTAGCTGGCCTTTGGGATTATTTTCACCTTTTTGTGACAACTGCCTTGTACTGGGCTGTCCATGTGGAATGAAGCTCAGGATTCTTAATGAGTAATCTGCCCCTTATTAATGAACAGGAAAGGATATTTAGAAAGGTGAAATAAGGGAATTTATGTGGGGAATTGTAGGGAAATGTAGGGAATTTAGAGTGATGAAATAGATCCTATAAGATGTTGAAGAAGAAAGCAGGACTCGGTAACAGAAACATAAATCAAGTGAAAGCAAGGAAATGAGGATTAAAGAAAGGAATTAGCTGAGCACATTGAAAATATACTTTAGGCAATATTAGACAGAAAAGCTTTATTTGTGGTGAAAGCCCGCAATCTTGTATTAGCTGTCATAGTGTATTTATCTCAGTAGCTAGTTGTTTAAAGATGTCTGACTTGCTTGTTGTTCCCTCCTAGAGCATTTGCTGCTGCCCTTTTGCATTTTCTGAGATGTAACCAAATACAAGCACGCTAAATTGTTTAGGTTAGAGTGTGGTGCTGCTAATGCCAATAGAGCAGAGCAGGCTTAGGTGTTTTTATTCTTTCATCCTAGAGATATCGGAGGACTATGTGCTGTGGTACCAGGCGCAATCCAGAAACACTGGCTCAGAGCTCAAATGCTATGGGGCTACGATAACATCTACAGAAAAAGTGCTTACACTAGGTGATACCCTAAAGGTATAGGCTGCTTTCTCTTTGTGTCTGGGTTGCTTAATTCAGTAACTGTCTTTCTGTCGTTCTTAAGGATACTAGAGTATTTTTGTCAGCAAGAGCCATCATTGTCTTAAATTATAAGGGTTGCTTTCTGAAATATCTAAAGTACCGAATTAGACTGGCTATTTCACAACTGTATTCTCCTAATCCTAGTCGGTCTGATGATGTAAGTTGAGCTGTGTGGACATGTTGAGTTTTTGGTTCAGAGCTAACATTTTTCTCTCTCTCTTATTTTTTTTATTTTATTTTTTTTTTTTTGAAGTCAAATTTATACTATGTAGCCCAAATAAAATTGCCTTGTTGTTTTCAGGGTGGAATTATCGCATTTCTTAACTTCAGAGTAGCTATAAAAATGTTAATTATAATGCAGATGCAGAAACATGCGTTAGGGGAATAGTTTGGCGGTATATGTTTTCTGATTTTTCTGGCTTTTTTATATCTGAAAGACAATGCAGAATAATAAAACCTTATGTTGTGGACTCTTTTTCCCTTTATTCCTTTTCTCTCCATGGAAATATTAGCCTCTAAGTGTATTTAAATGTGTTTGGTAGCAAATCTGTGCATGTAACTGACAAAAATGCAATGTGTGGACTGGTTGGTAAATACTTTCAGAAAATGTCCATTTTTGATTTTGCTCTCTTGGTTAGATGTACTACAGAGGAACTTGCAGTTGCTTTATTTTGCTGAAGTAGCTTCAATATGATAAAGGAAGCTGCAGAACTGTATAAGTTTTCAGTGTTAAATGCATAGTGTTTGAAATCCAGACACCCTTCAGGTGCATGCAATCCCCATGTGCCTTGACCACTCACAAAAACAGTATGACGATGGGTCATGATGGTTTTCATCTGCCAAGACCAAGAGCACTGGTGAGTTAAACACAACTTTTACCCTGACCTAACTTCTGTTGGGCAATACCAAGTAGAGACAAAAGGAGAGGTCTTGATGAAAGTTTGTAACTTAAAAAAATGCACTTGTACAATTTGAACTTAATACAAGTGCAGTAGGCATGAATTTTGGTCAGTAATACTAACCAGTAGGAACCTGCAAAGACTGCAGAAGCAATTCCTCTGTATGCCTATGTGCAGAACTTCAGCATCATTACTTCTACATGTCCATGAGCATCCAGAGTAGGTGTCCAATTTGAAACCATTTATTTTTAATGACCTAGTTTRGTTACTAGTGCTGCTTATTTTCCTTTTAAGTCACTTAAGTGAATTTTAAGTCAAGCATGTACTTTCATATTCCGAAAACTTATGAGGAATATACTCTTAGCCTTTCCTTTCATCTGTGACTACATGCATTTCCAGTTAAGATAATTAGTCAAGAAAGCGTGTTAGAAAGCATTCAACTCCTGTGTGTGCAGTTACAACTGGT
Source organism: Rhea americana (assembly GCF_003343005.1). Classification (NCBI taxonomy): domain Eukaryota; kingdom Metazoa; phylum Chordata; class Aves; order Rheiformes; family Rheidae; genus Rhea; species Rhea americana. The sequence continues at coordinate 36,817 of NW_028186483.1, forward strand.
TTGGAAGGGAAATGTAGTTTTGTCTGGATCATTTTTTCACACCAACAGGCTGCTTCCTTTTTTCTTTGGGGGAAGGGAGGGAAGAGAAAGGATGTTTAACTATGGCTCTATGGCTGAGGAGTCTACTTAAAAAAAWTCAGATAAAGCAATGAACAAGATGATGAAGAATAACTTGCATAATAAAATTAATGTTAAAAAGTTTGATACATTTCACTGGGAAAGCAAATATTTCTCACTGGAAGGCTCTTTCTGTGATTTCTCCAATGTAGAGACGAGGCGTAGCACTTTTCCTCTCCCCTCCCACCCCTGGCTAAGCAGCGAGTATATGTAGAACAACATTCCTTGGATCCCTCCAAAAGATTTTGTTTGAATTATCTGAAGTTGGTTTGTTGTGGTTTTGCTGACAGTGGCTGGGATCCTTCAAGCTGATTTGGCATTCTGCAGCGATGACTGTGCTGAGGAGTCAGAATTTTCCCAAAGCTTTTCCAGATAAACAGAAGAGCAGGGACACCAAATGCCTCGTCATTTCTTTGAAAGGCCCCTTCATTCTTGGGAGTGGTATACATGCCCCAGTTCCTTGGTTGCAGCATGGGACAGAATTAAACTCAATAAAACAATAGCCTAATGATTAAGATGAGAAGGAATTTACAGTGTCATGTACCTTTTGACATTCTCTTACTACAGTTTAGGGCATGTTCTGCAAAGCTGGAGACAGGAAGGACTTGTTTAGATCCTGGGCTTGATCACTAAATAGTTGTATAAATGCTTCATTTCCCAATATCCTTAATTAATTCCTGAGTACTTTGGTGACTTGGTATCAGCTGCTCTTGACAAATGCTTTACCCTAGATGTAAAAAGGAAGGTTGTGAAACACCCAGCTGAAAATAACGCTTTTACCGTCAATCAGGAAATAATTTCCCCAAGTTTACCATTTTAAATATTTAATGAGATGGCTCAAACATAAAAACATGCAGGCTGCCCTACCCCCTTCCACCACCTCCCTCACCCCCCATTGAAATGCCACAGTATGTCGAAAGGAGTTCTTGGAAATCGCAAATTAAGGAGGTTCACACAATTCACCGCAAAAATGCCATTTCTAACTGATTCAATTTAAAGGGTTTTTGGCAGCTGGCAGGGCTGGAAGTAAAGGGCAGGAAATAACATGCTGAATGCAAGCCGAAAGGGCCACTGTTCTCCCGATTCCGCTCCTTGCAGACCGGCACTGTTATCTGGGAGACTGAGGCGCAGGGGGAGCATTTCCCGTGAACAGGATGATCTTTGTGTATGGAGCTGAAGAAACTAGATCCTAGCAAGGCAGCTGTGCTCCAAGTGTTTAGACTATGGGCACACTGTGTACCAGGGAAAAGCCAAAGTTAGGCTCCTGTCAGAATTTTAATCTCAGTGTGAGAGCTCACCTTGGAAGACTTAGCCTCAGATTTATTTATTGATATATTTTTGCTGTTCTACAATATTTTTGGTTGTGTAATCATATTCCAGTGTGAGGTAGAGTCTGGCTTGCCCAGGATAGGATTAGTGTGCAAGGGCTGCCGGCTTTATTTAAATGGGAATTGTAGGAATTTAAGAATTTTGGTAGTTCTAGATATCTGTCCAACTTTGGATCTCAGATATGGATAGTCTTTGGTCCTGTACAACCTTGGGAATTTCTAAATCCTTTTTCTCCCAGCTGGAGAAGCACAGTTCAAAATTATTAGAACTGTGCATATCCAGATGATGCAAGAATTTGTCTTGCAGCTGTCTTCAAAAATGGTTTTGAAATGGTGGCGTTTAGATGCTCACCAAACTGAATAAATACTCACCTTTTTTTTTTTTTTTTTTTTTTTTGTTAACTCCAGCTCTCTTGTGCATGTTTCTCCACTTCCAAGATGAATAAGAATTTTCTAAATACCTTGTAGCACTGGTTTCCAAGTACCTAAGTTGCTTTTGTAGGTGGAATGCCTAGAATATGATGAGGAAGATTCCAGAGAGGAACACACTGAGTTTTGCTCAAGGATGGCATTGACTTTTAAAGCATTTTTTCCCCCATTACAGCCTTTGAAACCTTTTCTTCTTCTTCCAAAAAGGTAGACATTAAGGAAGAAAGGTTGACTGTTCAGTAAGATCTTCTTTCTCAAGCCCTGAAGCAAACTAAAKAGATGCTTGAAAATGGAACTTCAACATTTTATTATCTTCCATTTCTTGTTTTGCTTACTTTGCCTGAGTAGCCACAGAAAGTAATAAGGTCTTACAAGGATTAGATTGGAATGCTGGTTATCCCCATTCAAATATAGGTTAAGATGTTGTTTCTATTAGCATACAAATGTTTCTGAGTATGAGAAATGCAGTCAATTGAACTCCAATTGTCACCTTAAACAAAATGTTAAAGGGATGAATATTTCCATTCTTGCATAAAAGGCTAGTAGTACCAACAGCCATAGCTCTTCCATAGGGAAGTTAATACCATGGCAAAGAGTGGTTTTGGACAGGGCAGGCAGCAGTTGGTAGCTGTCAAAAGCTGAACATGYGGCAGGTTAATTTGACCATAAATGGTAGTGATTGACAAGTTGTGATTTATTAAGGCTCCTGCCTTAAACTGCTTGCTCTGTCTGACATGGTCCACCAGTGAGCCCGAAAATTAACTGTAGAAAGCTGATCCCATTCCTTCACATCCTTAATACATACAGATATGGGATGCTTCATTCACATGAACCCTGCAGAGTGTGTGCTATGTTATTCACTGAGGATGTACCATGCTCCCCGSAGGGGTAACTCTGGGGTTTTTGCTTTATCTTTGTTTACTCATTCGGATGCTATCTCTCTCTTTCAAACTGCTGTCTTGAAAAACAGAGCTGTTTTGACTGCAATTTTTAAATCTTTATGAAGGAGCTGTTGGTATAAAAAATTTTAACCTGGACACTTTGTTACAGTTTTAAGCAACTGAGAAGTGTCTTAAACTGCTAGGGGTCTGAAGGGCCTTTCATTAGTACTTCACTTCAACGAATCAGCCTGATAACTGTCTGTTTTTTAAAGGAAAGCAATACGAAATGTTTAGCCAAGAAAATACACTTCAGCTTTACACATGTAAAGAGAAAGAATAGTTAATACTTAACAGTTTTCAAAGCAAAAAATAACTATTTTTATTTTAGATGCTGTCAAACTGCCTAGGTTGGGATCTGAGTACTTTCTTTGTGAATCCCATCAAGGTATATTCTCCCATTTGTCTCGTTTCTAAAAATATTTAAGTAGAGGATGAAGGTAAGTGCAACTYAGTGCCACTGTGCTGAACATGCCACGTAATCAAAGGTGTTCTGCACTGAGCTGAGGCTCTCTGCCCAGCCTTGGTTTGGCCTAAAGTTGTACTCCACGTAGACCCTTTCTTGCTAGCTGAATTCAGATTGCTTGACTGGTGCTTTATTACCGAAGATGACTTTTTGCAAAAAAATAGCTGAGACGAGGAGTGAGAGGAAGAGCACTTTAGCAGGCGGGGAGTGCTGATACAGGTTAGGGTCTAGCATACCAAAACCTTGCCAGGGCTGAAGGACAAAGAGGGCTTTGTGGCAGAGCCTGAACTAAACTGCAGAAAGGCATTAATAGGCTGCTTGTTTGTGCTTAGAGTTACTTATAGTGATACTGGTCACTGTTGCAGATGGAAACTGAGAATTTTGAGATATATATATATATATATATATATATATATACATACACACACACACACACATACACACATATGTATGTGTATATATTCGGGTATTTAAGGCTAATCTAGGATGATAATGCTACTAAACAATGGTCCCTGCATGTTAATTTAAGAAATATGGTATGATTGTGATGTGGTATCTCTTTTGCTTATCTTTCAGCAGGAAAAATGGCACGTCCAAGTTTTCTGTCTCTAATCAGTGGACCATAAGGCAGTTGTAGTTATTCTTTCAGCTTATGCACAAGATGTTTTTGAATCATATTCTTGCCTAATAACCATGATCACCCTGCTGTGAGTTAAGGTGGAGTCCGCTGGCTCGACTTCAAAATTGCTGTGGAGCAAGTGCTTTTTATGACAACCCTATATGTTGATAACAACTTGTATCCTTGATCTATTCCTCTTAACCAATTAACCTGTGAAATACAGTGTGTGTAGTGGTTCATGTGGTCATATTTCCTCTCTCAATTTCAGGTTTGTCTTTTGAGAATAAAAGGGGCCAAAGCAAAAGCTGCAAATGATGGTGCTCAATTTGAGTAGGAAAGAAAGAATTAATTGCCATAGCAAGCTACAAATGATGTGACTCCAATAGCATTGTAAATGTTGTCTTGCATATTTGTTATTGCTTTAAGTTCAATCTATATGCAGTTTTAAAAAAAGAAGTTGGATGTATGAATTCTGACCTATGTCTTAGAAGTTTTCTTACAAACGGAAATGAATATTTGAAAGCTATACTAGTAATTTCATTAAATTCTCTAAAACTTAGCTAAGATTTGTATATGTAACTGTAAGTAAGAGTAGCTGGATGTTCTTCAGTATACTTAATGTGTGTGGGAACTATTGGGGGAGTAGAGAAAGTGGTTATTTCAGTTGTTGTTTTTCTTAACAACTGGAAACTTAAGAATCATTTTCAGATGTTTAACAGTTTCATGAAGAATAAGCTTGCCTAAGTGTAAGTCTCACCAACTATACTATAAAAATCACATATGCTGAGGAAAGGTCTTTTTTTGGGGGGGGGAATTGGTTTTGTAGGGAGAGGGCAACATTTTTCACTTAAGAATTCAGTATTTGATGAAAATCACCTTGGGTTAGAAGAAGAATGTTAAGGATCAAAGATTAATAGTTTCAGTGTAGGAGGCCATGAAGGAGAAAATTAATTCAGAATTTAGAATGGCTTTCTGTAGAAATATGAAGAGAGAAGTATTTTAATCTCAGGGATATGGTGCACACAGCTTCTTAGTATCGGAAACAAGTTAACATGCGTGTAACTAATTTGTGTAAGGTGCTAATAGTGAGCCTTCTCTGCTTTGAGGCTCTACASGTTCTGCATACAGTTCCTACCTGTTCTTGCATTACTTATGTTGTATTACAGCGCTGTTTGTGCTTTTGTCATTGACAACTTCCTTGCTGTCCTTATTTTCTTCTTTCATACTGCAAGCCTGTCTCTTTTGAAGCACTGTTCATTGAATCTCATTTTAAGGCTATTTTTTCCATAACACTTTGTAAGCATTTAATTACTGTTTTTGCAAGAAATTAATCCTTACTTTGGCTTCAGAGCTGTTTATCTATCTACTGAACTGCTTAAATATTGCAGCTTTATGTTATATTTTCTAAAAATAGATGATGAGGTGTTCAGGAGAAAAATACAAACATCTTTTTTAAGTTTATGAAGCATCTAACAAATTCCTGAAGCTAAAGAAATAATAAATAGTTATGGACAAATGCTGATGTGGTGTTCTAGGTGAAGAATGCATTGGATTAAAAAAAATACATGTGGTTTCAGTTTACTGAACAGGGAGACAGAATGATAAATTAGTAATTTATCTTGCAGAATAATAGCTTAAAGGTGAATAGATCCGAAATGTACTTTAAACCAGGGCAAGGTTTCAAATTAATTTACCAAAAGGGGGAGAAGGGGCTATGTCTGGGGCTTTATTTTTTCACAAATAAGACTCCAGAAAAGGTGAACATGAGGCCAGAATTTGTTCTTTGGTACAGACTTTATCAAAGAAAATGAAAATTTTGGGGTAAATGCTGCTTTAGCTGACAGCAAAATGTCTGCCTTTTCTGTATTTCTTCTTGCTTTAGCTAAAGGACTATGCACTGTAAAGTGAACAGAGGTGTTAAAGGTTGTTTTTTTGTGTGTTCTGATTACTATAAAGGTTTACAATATGCTAGACTATATCTTTTCTGAAGGCTGAGAAGGCGACTGTCTGGTTTACTATATTTTTCTCAAGATTATGCTTGAGCCTCAGTTAGGGTAGTTACGGTAGAGTGTAATGTGCTGCATCTGGCTATTCCCACATGTGAATTTAAAGCCTGGAGCAGAGCTTGGTGAGTCAGAGGAGAGCATCCCCAGCAGTGCAGACTTCTCTGGAGGCAGAGCAGCAGGCTACACCAGGCTGGAGGGAGCAGCAGCTTCCTCAGTCTGATGGCCCTGCTTTTAATGATATCCCTGCGAACATCTTCAGCAGAACCTGCAGCACCTTGCTAGTGTGCAAGCAAATAGGTATTTTTCAGCTKTGAGTATCAGAGGAGCCACCCGCTCGCTATGCCAAACGAGATTAAACAGATCGATGCGCTGGATTCTCTTCACCCTGTAAATCCTTCCTGCTGCGGCAATGGCCAGCCAAGCGGCTGCAAGTACTGGATCCTGGATTTAGGTATAAATATGTATCATATAAATAACAAGGTTGGGGGGGGAGAGATTTTCAAATGATAGGGTCATAGTATATTTTTTCCCCTCCGGTTCTCTCTGCCTCTGCTCTCCTTTGCCTTTTGACCCCAGTTTGAAAAGTGTGGAGTATAGCAGAAAGGACCTATATGTCAAAAGGGGTACTTATGGAGTGAATCTGCTCTGAGCTCCTGGGCAACTGTACAGTAAGCTTTTTCAGAAAAAAGGGAAGTTGAAATGCATGTATTTATTTTCAGTTGAACTGTGGAGATTAAAAATGGTAACTCTTGCTCTGTGAAATATTATTCGTAGTAATTTATTTTAAAAGCTTACTAGAAGTTTTCCTACAATGTTACTGTTAAGCCCAGGATTGTAGATTTCTTAGTATTTCTTAGTTATTTCTGTTGAATTATTGTTGAAAAGTAACATTTTGGGAATAGTGCTGGAAGGAAAGGGTGGGCTGGGAAACGAATTGGTCTGCATGAAATTTTTTAGAGACATCACTGATAGCGAAATGTAGTGAACTGGATAAAAGCAACAGTGTTTCAGTTCTGGCTGGAGAAGAGAGGGATATAATGTTAAATGTTGTTGAGTCTCCTCCTCTATCATAATTTTAACAGGAAGCAATACTTGTCTTTGTTATTTCCACTGTTGCTCCAGAGCTAGCTGGATTCTCATATGTAGCAGTCTGCAATGCCTCCAAAGCATTGCCATGGATGATGGTGGGATGATTGCTTTTCAGAAGAAAGTCATTTGCAGCTCAGTTCAAGTCTTACATACCTGTGCTGTATGTTGTCAGCATATGCCTAGAACAGGCAGCAAATGGCAGGTTATAGGCTATCATTTGTTAGCAGCCAAATTGCTGTTATGGATTGACCAAGAGGAGAGGGAGGATGGTAGAGGGAATATAAACGTGAAATCAAGGATGTAATGGAAAGTGATCTTGTAGAGTGCAATTGAAGATGAGGTCGCATGTCAGTGGGATGGAAATAACTCTCAGAAGGGAGTGGGGCATCAGAGTACCAGCCGAAGCAAGTTACCATAAGCAAGCTGCACTCACTGATCCCAGCAATAGAGCTAAGTCCTCAGGATGCTTTCAGTTGCTCCCAGTGCAGTGTAATCACTTCCTAAGACAATGATTATGACAGTTTTTAGATACAAACAAGTACAGAGTATTTTGGAGATGGGGGATGAGCAGAGTCAGCTGCAAATAATAATTGGTAGGCAGAATGCTTTGCAGCAAACTGTTTTACAGCAAAAGCTCGCCCTGAGTGGTATGAAGCCAGTCAGCTGGAGGTCCATCAGTGGCATGGTAAGTCTCGAGTCTTCTCTCCTGTAGTGTTGCTTTGTATTTTTCTGTCTTCACTGGAGCAGGTTTGCTTCATTTTCACTCCTATTGCTGCAGCAATTAGTCAGACTGAGATCTATCTGCTTTTACTTCAAAGAATTTTTACAAATCATGCTTTTTAAAATGCTAATTGTAACCAATCCTGAGGAGTGAGATGCTTTACATCATTATTACCTCAATTAAGATCATAAAGACATGTATGAAGTTGTCTTGGTCAAGCATATGTGATTTCACAAACATTTTTCATTGTTCTTTCTATTTCTTAAAAACAGATGTCCACATGTAGAAACCATGTTGTAAGAAGGCTCAGTAGCCTTTCTTGAGGGTTGGACTAGATGATCTCCAGAGGTCCTTGCAACCTTACCAATTCTATGATACTCTATGATACACAGTAGGGGAACAAAGCTTTCTTGCATGACCCGACATTACTGTAGCTGGGTCATCACTTGAACTAGAAAGAGCAAAATCAGATATTTAGTGTTTTTGGCCACTGTAAACTTAAAACTGGCGATTTGACTTTAGGTTGAATATTCAGAATGTACCAAGACTGATAGAAGTCTTCAAATGAGGCTTTGACTTTGCCTAAGAATTTTAAGAAATTAAAAAGTTTGGTTTGTTCTTCATTAAACTGTTAGGGTGTATGTAGTGAAATTGATAACAATGTATTCCTGTTTAATTCAATGATCTGAGAGGTTTACCCTCCCCCCGAAACACTTATTTCTGAAGATTGAGGAAGACAAATGCATTCAGATTTAGGGAGAAGAAAATGAGACTTTCAGTAATGAATTGGCAAGAAACTACTGAAATTAAACTAACAAATGTTGTATTTTTGTGTTTAGCTGACATCAATTGGAGAAAGCAATGGTTTCCAGACAGTCAGGAGGAAACCAGTTCTCGTGGTAATTCCACCCATTCCTGTAACTTAAAAATGCACTGCATTTGAGACAAGTGTGGCTAAACAGCAGAGTTGCTTATGGTTATCTGGCTGGAGAGAGTATTGAGTAGTTCCACTCCGGAGCTGAATATTGGAAATGATAACATCTTTTTTCAGTTATCTTATTAGCCAGAAGAAACAATAAATGTGTGCATTTCAGTCCCTAAGTGGATCACGTGAGTCTGTTTCACTTGGGAAATTTGAGAGGCAAATCTCATGGATGAAATCCAGGGAATAAATCTACAGAACCAAAATTTATCCTGAAGTTATTAACTATCAGGGGACTGGTTTGAAGAAGGAAAGGTAGGAGTAGGGAGAGCTGTCATTTACTTTTGAAGAAATACATTTATTACGTTACTTAATATATTTGCAACAGATAACTTAAAAGAATGTATATGAATCAAACTGGCTTTCTTCTTCCTCTTTCATATCATTTTATGCTATATCAAGCCAAAGAAATAATTCATCCATAAAACAGGATGCTTTTACTATAGAGTAATTGTTAGCAAATGGTGTCCAAGAGAGGATAAAGGGTCTCTGAGGACCGGACTCAAAGGATGCAATGGGAGAGTCCGGTATTACTAATGGGTTGGTGTAATTCTTGGCTTCGATCCACCTCCACACTTTGAGAGTCTATTCTTTCAGAATACAGATGGAAGCTGTTAAGTATGTTCTGTAAGCTCTTTCCCATCTCCACCAAGAAAGAGCATGCAAGCATGCAACAAAAATCCTCCTGCAACTGAGCACATCTGTCAGCTGTGTGTTTACATGCTCTGTCGTATTGCTCACCTGACCCACATGTCCTTCCTTGCTGTTCTTGCAATTTCCAGGCTGCACAACTTGTAAGAGTATCTGAAGATGCTGTTTCAAGGTGAGCAAACCTGAAACCCAGGTTAACAGTGAGTTACTGCTGGCTTATTTCCCCCAGGAAAATGTGGTACGTGTGCTCCAACTGCTTCAGCCCTCGCCATGGCGTAGGCAGCTGCACCAGGCAGTTGAGCCAGCAGAAGACTTTATACCTCCCACTCTTGCACCCCTCAGAAATAGTGTTTCAAATGTAGGAGCTTGTGCAAGAGATGCACTGATGTCCTTTCCTAACTGTCTTTGCTGATGAATAATAACGTTCTAAAGATTTAAGGCACGGTATTTTTGCTCAGAGTGAACTGACAAGATTCTTCTCCCTGTTACCCATGTTTTGATCTGAAGTGCACCTAATTTTTGTCTCTTATAGTTCAGATATATCATTTCAGTGTCCTGAAATTACCATGTTTTCATTCATGTAACTATCAGGTGGGTTACTTGCTTCATAAAATATGCCAGGATTCAGCCGCAGTGCAGATTGGATGTGTATATGGAGTTGGCCACAGACCTCCTTCTGCCTCTGCTCCCTCCACTCTGAATCCATATAAGTATTGCATGAAAATTTGGGAATTTAAAATGGGTCTGGTCCGCTATGGTATCTCTATTTCAAACCAACTACTCAACTCCTGGCTTTATGGGATTTTTTTGAAAGATATAAAAAGGAAAATGTAAGATATCCTGAAGGAAATATAATTTGATTTGTAATGTAAACTTTATGTAGTAAGGATTTGTAAAGCTATTTCCATAGTAAGAAAAAAAGTGTAGTTTTTAATGTAAGTATTTGGGGGTTTTGTATGATGACTATGTCTCTATTTATCATTAATGAAGCATGTTCAGAATTATTATTTAAGTAGTCAAAAACTCATAGACTTAACTTAAAAAAGTGATGGAACCTGAGAAGTCAACACCACACAGGTCCCCCAAGTGTAACAAAACATCTGACACACAGAGCTTTGTATCATGCTTGAAAGTCTGTTATCAAATGGACGGGCTGAACCTGAGCACAGCAGGGATGCACCAGTTCTTATCTTCAACTTGRTTTATCTCGTGTTTTGTTGCAGCTGTATTTTAAACGCATTACTTCAGTGAGGCAACAATGTAAGAATGAGCTGTTGCTTTACACAGTGGAGATGTCCTCTAGGTGCTCATTGCTAGGCGAGTAATGAACGGTGTGTTCATAGTCTCCCTTTGAATGTGGCTACAAGGAGCTTGCTCTGACTTTCCCTTCTTTAGTGGAGGTAGTGAGAAGAAAGGAATTTAGATAGCATAAGTATATGCCATCCTGCTTGGAAAAAAAGGCGTCAATAACATTCTTCCACTGTAAAGATGGGCTTTCTTCACAGAGAGTAGAAAAGTATATTTGTTAAACCATTTATATTTTTTGTTTCCTAGCATTGAGCATGGGACTGAGCACCTCTAATCAATCTTCTTGAATGAATGATTAAATAAAAATAATAAAGTGTATCCCTAGACTCTTAGTGCAGTAATTTGCTCCAAGAAGAGAGCTTGAGAGAGGTCAGGATACATTGTAGGAGATGTTGGGGCTTGACCAAAAGAAAAAGAGGATTTTTTTTCCCAATAGAAAAAGGCACAGAATTTAATTAAATTCATTATCTTGTTTCTTTCAAATAACTTCCCCTCCTCCGCACCAAATTTAGGCTTAACAGTTGAATCCATAACAAAAAAAAATGTGAATTAATTACTGTAACAATAATTCTTGTATCTAAATTATTATTGGCACAGATTCCCCGCCATGTGGCTAATTAAAGCAAAAAGGAAGAATTCTACCTTAATGCCTTTCAAGAGAAGGGGTGCTGCTGTTTTTCTTTCCCTTTTTATTTCTTTTTTCTCCAGCGGGCTGTGGAGAGCTCTCCCCGGCTCTTGCCACGTCACTTCCCCCGTAGGCAGCACCCGCTCCCAGCAGGAGCTGGGGAGCCATGCTGGGAACCGAGGCTGCGGCGGCAGCACGGCTGGGGCCGCTCGCGACAGTGGCTCTCTTCTGAGCCTTTGCTGGGAACAACTGAAGGAAACAAAAAAGACAGAAAAGCGGCATGGCAAAACATAGCATTTTCTTTTGTGGTTTGGGCTAGATCATGCCAAAGGGAACCTAGCAATGCGTGTGTTATCGCTGAAGGGGCTGTGATCAGGTTAAAGCATGAGGCAAGGACACAGATTCTTTTTTTTAGTACTCAGTGTACTGTGAAGTTAATATATTTTAAATGGCCCAGTCTCCAAAAATTTTCAGTTTGCTTGTTTTAAAATACATTTATACAAGGGAGCTTTCTTTTTAACGCATTATCYTTTTAAGTCATTCAACTTCTTTATTCAATGTTGATGAAACTCTGTGTTTTGAGGGGAGGATACCTTCTTTCTCCACAGCGTCTTGTGATACTTTGTCCTGACGGCACCCATACAGAGATTTGCTGTTACGACTTTCAGTGGCTGCCTGCTAGTCAGCTTTGGCTGTGAGACTGCGGGGTTTTTTAAGGAAAAAAAAAAAAATCCAGTATGACCAACCTTTATTAAAATCACATGTGTTCCTGTTGCGCAGCTCAGGTTACACTGGCAGGAGAAGATAAAAAGTTTAAAACTGGCTCCATTTCCAATCACTGTCGTCCAGGTCTGCTCCTGATATCGCAGTTGCTGTGCTGGACCAGGCAGCAGAGGAAGCTGCCTGCCCTCGCCTGCAGCCAGGCCAGGCAGGGAGCTGCGCCAGCCCCAGGGGCTGCCAGGTGCTCGCTGCCACCCTAGGTAGCGCGCACGGGCAGCGGCGGCCCTCCGCACTGCAGGGAGGCATTGGGAAATCCAGTTCATAACACTAGATTCAGTTAGAGAAGGAGGAAAAGTCTCTCTTGTACAGTAATTTTGGAGGACAAATCTGCCAGCGCTTCAGCCATTCCATCTTCRCTCCTGGCTCCCTTAATTGCCTGCTCGATTTATTTTTTTTGAGGGCTGCAACAGTAAAACATTTGGGAAGAAAAAATGGCCAAAGCTGTTACAATAGCCCCGGAGCTAAACATTATGAGGCTATTATTATTAAGGTCATGGCCGAGTTCCTGACTTGAGATGGATGTGTTTGCACAGCTGTTGCTAAAGCTGTGGCTCCAAACAATCGCCAGTTGTTTTAATGAACTCTTCTGCTTTGAATCAAGAAGCCRGAAAAAAAAACACCGTTAAATTTGTTGTTCGATTAGTATGTGTGTTTAGGTTATATGTAACTGCATGAGGTAAAAAGAAGTGGCAACGTGAGCATTCTTCTAGTACAAGTAGTCTAATATTTTTTTTAACTAATTAAATTGCATTAAACTATTTCTTTTGTGTTCTTTGCTCCTGCAACTCAAGACTGGATACCACCTTACTCACCAAGTATTGTTTCTCTCTTTGCAGTTATCTTTACTAATAGCCTTGAAGATATGCTTAGCTATTATTATCAATATCTACCCTCCATGTTTCAAAGTATCTGTTTATTGACTCTTATCACATATATTCTCTTGATTTTGTTAACATTGTTGGAGTTGTTCTTGTATGTAGGAATTTTTTTAATGCATTTGGAAGAGAGAGTTGATAAACTACATCCATCTACTTCCATCTTTCGCTAAAAGCCAGACTCATTTGTAAGCATCTGGCAGAGGTTACACTTGCTCAGGTTTTTTTCAGTCTTCTGGCTCAGCAGCTATACTGTTTTTATGTACCATCCTTTTCTGAATCTCCCAATTGTGAAGTTTGTTTTTATTGCTTATATTAGGGTGGTGGAAGCCTATTTCCTTCCTATCTGCATGTGTATTTTGGATTTCAAAGGTGTGCTAATAGAGCTGTGTATCCCACACTTGCTTTGGAGATCAGACTTGCTCAAACTTTCTTGCAATAACATAGTTAACATGCAGCCTTCCTGTTGGAGTGGTGGAGGATGTTTTAAAATCTGCAAAGGATAAATTCCTTCCTTTTGGAGACTTTGCAGTGTGGGGCTTTTGCGCAGGGCAGCATGGCATGTGTTAYTTTTAATGATGTCTGAGATCATGATTCTTGCTAATGCAGTTCCTGCAGCCTTGCTTCTCTCGCTTCCCTCCTCCATGTCTTACTCTGCTTTCCTGTAGAGTTGAAGCCTTGCTAGAGGCACCTTTTTGCTTTTGGTTAACTATCCTGTTATCTCTCTTGATATGAATGTTTTTGTTGCATATCTGTCTGTTCCTATCTTCCCCTTCTAGACCGACGTGCACAGTATATCAAGGAAGTTGATACACTGCTTCGTAACTGTGTTTCTGTAGCTGGCACTCACTTTCATCCATTTCAGAGGGAAAAATTATTTCACAGTGCAAATTAAAGGAGCAGATGATAAAATTCTACAACTCAGATAAATATGGACTGTACAGTTAATAAAAACTGAAAGTACTATCACGGATCTTGTATAAATACATGATTTTCTTTGCAGTACATGATGAGTAGCTCTCTCTAGCAACAAGGGAGCTGCATCTTTGCTCCTAGCATCGCATGGCGTGGCTCTTCAAAAGCAGGTCACACGCAACACACACAAGACAAATGGCTTGTCAGCAATCACCAAAACTTCATCTGGTGTCTCAAGCACTGGCGCAGGCTGCAAGCTGGGACCTGCGTTTCTGCTCTCCCTGCTTTCCTTCTTGTCTGGCTGAGATGTCCCTGCTCTCTACAAGCTCCCCTGCAAGTGCYATAACTTGGAGCAATTGGAAGCTGATGCTTCCACTGCTTAGTGGCTGTCCTGTGCCACCTAGCAGCTTTCTGAGCTGGCATGCCAGATGGATACGCAGCAATGCTAGTGGGGAGCAGAGAAGGGAAGAGGCTATGGGCAACTGTCCCATGCTAGGCTGAGCTCAGGGCAACAGAGCTGTGCTTAGACCAGAGCAGTTCCCGGGACTCAGCTTCTGGTACTTCCTTCCTTTTAGAGAAAGGAACGGATGAGGCATGCCTATGTCTGACCTTTTTCTAATTTGGTTGTCTAAAAGTAGTTAAAGATTGCCCATGCAGGACATCAGCAAAAATTAAAAAAATAAAAAGTATGTRAAGAAGATTTTTTAAAAAAATGTATGTCACTCTGCAGTAAGGCTCCAAAATGCTCGCACTTTGATAATGAGTGGCATAGTTGAGACTTCGAGAAGTATCTCAGTGAGATTTTAAAAGCCAGTGTTCAAAGGAAGCAGGAAAATTGCATGGATGCTGTGGGGAAACTTGCTTTCTGATGTAGAAAAACGTTTTGTTTTGTTTTTGCTTACTCACAACTTTTTTTTTTTCCTCTGCTTGGACTGGACTACAATTATTTAGTGAAAGAGGAGTGTCACTTTGGTATTCTACATTAGTCTATATGTCAGCCCAACCAGAGAATGAACTTTGTGTGTAACTAATGAAGCTATAGATGAAAATCTTGCCTGTTGCAGCTCCACAGGGTATGTTTAATACTCTACTTTGCTTCACAGTGATGTAAAATTATATCACATATCTGGCATCACAGGCAAAATGCACAAGAACATAGGTAACTGATGGCCTAAGCTGACCTGCAGAAATTCCCTGGAGACAGCACATGGCAAGGAGAGAACTTGATCTTAAATTTATAATGTGGGCTTCTGTTTGTTAGTTCTTCTGTAAAAGCTTGCAAATCCCTGTACGATATGTGATTTATAGAAAGGCACCGCAGCGTTACTTCTAGGGTGAGATAGTCATAGTAAAATGATGAGAGCTCATGCTTTCATCTCTAGAGAAATAATAGAGGGTGGTTTATTTGTTGTACTTAACGGAGTTAATTGCATAGTACAAGGACTTGACTGTCAAACTATAACTGACATCTGTCCTTGACATGTCCTACCAGGCACATAGATAGAGCTGTCYCAGATTCAGCAAGCAGATGACCAAGAGAATTGATCGATTAAATCAAGACATTACTCGTTAATATGTACACTGCACATGAGGAAGCTGAGATTAATCTTTTAAAAGCATGTGGTTTTCACAAACTGTGAAGCAGAATCTCAACAGTGTAACTTTTAGTACTTACTACTTGTGACCTGGAATATATTTCTTCTCAAAAGAAAATAACAGCTTACTGGAAAGAACAAAATGCTCCTCTAAGTCCACTCTCCCCTTCTATAGTGCTGCCTTGTCCTTACAGAAATATTCAAGATTGAGGTTTGGGTTTCTGTATCCCCGTGGTCTGAATTCCAGGGAGCACAAACAAAATACTTCTGTTTGCCTGCGAAAATTTTTTACTGGCACAATATCATACCTTTTTCTTGTTTAAAAGAAAAAAAAAGAAAGAAAGCACAGATGCAAAACTGTCCAGCAATCGTGAGGAGGCTTTTTTGCATCTAAATTTTGTTGGTGTTTAGTTTATAGCTAACCGTGATATGTTTTTAGCTCTCTGTGTGTGCAAGCAGTGATGCATGTGGAATTACTAGAGTTCGAGGATAAGACCTTGATTTTCAACTGAGTAGGAAGGTAGGAGAGGATATTCAAAAAAAAAAAAAANAGAAAAAGAAAAAAAGAAGAAAGAATCATTAAACAGTTATAAGATAAAAATGTGTTAAGCCCTTCAGGCGTATGCTAATAACTTTCTAACTCATGCACATTATGATCCGTTTTCACTTGGTCAGAGATTTTCTTCATTCCTTTCTCTAGTGCTGTTACAAATATGTCTATTGGGTGAATTTTCTCTGTTTCAGTAAGACTGTTGGAAGTTACAGAGATGACAACCTCTCTCTTGAGGTGGGATTAATTACAGACAATGTTGTGGGGCTGCTCGGTGTCTTGTTCTCATTAAGAGAATCTGAATCTAGCCTTGAGCRTAGAGTGCCAGTGTATTTGATCTTAACACAATCAGCTTTTGGTGACTTGGAAGACTATTTGTCATGGAATACATTTAACTCTAAGTGCCCTGGAATGGTATTCATATTAGTCACAATTAATACAGATAACTACTTAATCTGGGAAGGTATGCTAAGGAATTGAACTAATTTCATGTATACACACCTGCAGTGAATGTTACAAAATATATTACAACATAGTACATAACTTGAAATAAAAGGCAAGGAAGACTTGCTGAGCAGAGGTGAATAGTGAGTGTGTTTCTTCTACTCAGAATATGAATGTGAATGAAGTGTGTTCTGTATGTATTGAATAATAACTTTCCTACATTTTGTGATTTTTCTAAATAATTTTCCTGAAAGTCATTGCACTATCTTTATATCATAAGTGAAACTCATACTTCCCAAAGAGCGTGGGGAAAATTCCACATCTGTGAGCCTATTAAAAATAAAGCTGCATTGTCTTTAAATTGTAGCTTTTGTAGTGGCTTGTTAAAGTTGAAACACATCTAATATCCTTTGATGTGTATTCCAGTATTGATTTACAAAAAATATTCAGCGCGGGTAACCTAAAGAGGATACTCAGCAGGAGAGGAATAAAATTCTTGCTGTGTACAAAAGTTCTGCATGGTTTCAGGCAGGGCAGATTGATTGCCTCTTGCTCCAAAAGCCAGCCAGAGACAGAAGCTACGCATGTGTATGTCCTTGAATAAAATAAGCCGTCTCTCCTTCAAACTTTCTTCATCTCATCTAATAACTAAATGATGGCAGTATATTTGGGTGGGGTTTTATGGACTTCTATTGTGAACAATCTTTTGCTTCTTCTGGCAGTATGTTATCTTGGCTTAGGTTGGCGTATGTTTGTCTGTAGCTAGATATGGGCTTGGGAGATCACTGAGTAGTAGCTGTTTCCAATTTATATATTAAACTAGCAAGGAAGTACATCAGTCTAGATTGTGTTCCCTGCTTTCTGGATCAGTGGATCACTCTGGTTCCCAAACATTTGTAAGGTACCTGCTGCAGATCTGCCTGATGAGCTGGGTAATTGCAGGGTGTGATGGGTTTTGTGGACTCTTGGGTCCTGAAAGTTTTCTGGGGGATGGCAGGCCTGTAGAGGGGACCTGTCAGTGAGGATTTGCTTTGTTCCATGTCCCATGCTGTTTCATAGTCCAGAGAGAGCAAAATGTTTTTATTTTTGGCATTGCAGCATTTAGGTGGCGCAGAGAAGGCATCATGTAGACCTGACTTGATCCTCTAGGTAGGTGGGGGTTCTGTAGCCTCTTGCTCTCCTGTAGATACTAAAACTCCAAAAACTGCAATATGGAAATAGTTAATACAAAGCAGAGGCTTTCAAATCATCAACTAGCTCAGCATGGCTGATTTATTTTTTAGGGGAAAAAAAGTTTATTAATCACAGATGTGCATGTTTCTAGTGTTAGCAATGCTGAGAGTAGAATGAGTGTTCTCATTTCCCTTCAAGTTTGAAGAATTTGTCTGTTCATTGGAGGTAACTTTATCTGCTAGTTTGAGAGGGTCAGAACCCATGCTGCCTGCCCTGATTCTTTTACTTCCAAAATATATTTATGGACTCTCAGGGAACTCTCTGACCTCACCAACAGAGTAACATGTGTGGTTTTACTCCAAGAGAAGTGGAAATTAAATGCCTTCTCTTCTTGTTGTGGCTATGGATTATAAAACAAAGCCCAATCATTAGTTTCTTAAAATTTGTCATTGAATTACAAAGCTGCAGGAGTGACTGTGCTTCAGTGGATAGTAATTTTAATACATTTGATGGTTTCTTTTTGGATTGGTGAAGCTATGAGTGATTGTTACATACTTGGGGTTCCCCTCCACCCCAAGATGACCATCTGTTGCATTTATCTGTTTCTAAAAGAGAATCTGACACTCACAGGAAAGTTTATTGTACTCGAAGCAGTTGGGGTTAGCATTCCCCAAATTTAATCCATCTGTTTTGGTTTTAAAAGTCCATACTATTCTTGGTTTAGTTTTGAATACTCCTTTTTTCCCCTTAGCCTATTCTAGTGATAAAATATGCTTGAGCAACCCTAGAAAAACAATTTGCTATGTAGTCATAAACCCAGTGAGACCAACTTCAGTGTAAACATTCCCAAGCAGAGTAATCAATCAAACTGTGTCCCTTATTGTATAGAAAAATATATGGTATACAGTGATGGGGTAGAGGGGAAATAAGACACACCTATGCAGCTTTTCTCACAGTAAGGGTTAAAGGTCTTCCTGCGCTCTTAAAAATGCCTATACTGGATATTGGTGTCCCCTAACCTTTAGATCTGGCAGTGCATCTACCCAAATACATGAACTTGAGCACCTAGTCACTTTTTCTGTGATGGTACCCAACTATTTTAACCTTTGGTTTGGGAAAGTGATCTGCAGAGTAAACATGTAGGAGTGAGAATTACAGAATCTGGACTCCTGTGAGCTGGAACGAGATGAGAGAGTGGACTTGTGAATGGTAAAGCRTCCCAACAGAAAAACACTTACGTGGACTACTTGTACTGAATATTAACATTGATCTGTAAAGCTGTTGAGGTGTGTTAGGCAAATGCAGAAGGAGGAGGAAAAAGTCAGGTCTGAGCTCTGAAGAGACCAGTGGGCTGATTTGGGTTAAGGCAGATGATTATTTTTCCAGTGCTACTTTTTTTTTTTTTTACAAAATTCAATATTGAAATTGATGCATATATGATAGTGCGGTATTTTTGTTGACTTTAAGCTTTTCCTTCTCCCACAGTGCTTTCATGTGGAAAGTATTGTTTTATTTATTTATTTATTTATTTATTTACTGAAAAGAAAACAAGAAAGAAAGAACATGAGCAGACTGGAATAGTGCTGTCTTTTTAGTGTGCTCCTTACACTCTGTCCACTTTTGTGATTCCTTCAAGACCTAATAAAACTTTAGAAGTATTTCATATTAAATCATGCGAGCAAKAAGACGAGGTGCAATTGCTTGCTGCATGCCATATGAAAACTGATGCTGTGTAGGAGGGTATGGCTGAAGTATGTTCTGTGATACATGTCTGGCTAACCTTGTTCACTTAGATCCTCTTCACTTGCAGTAAAGCTAATGCATTTCTCTTGGTTTTCTTTCCTCCTCCTGCCCACAGCCTGGCTTGGTTTAGGAGTACGAGTGGCACAGCAAGAGTGTGGTTGGGCAATTGTACTGTTCTCCCACAGTTTGGGGGCTCTGATTTAGGTTGCTTGGTTTTACAAGAAAATGAGTAACCAAATGTTGGCTGTTGAAAGGACAGGGGAGAACTTGAGGAGGTGGACCACAGTTTGGATTAATGAAAAGTTTTTACTAACTATAGGCTTTTAGGTGGTTAGGGACAAGCCAACTTATATAAAGATAAATCTTATGCAATGAGTTACCACAGACTGCTGTTTTTCTTATTTAGGAAGGAGTAACTGTAGAGGAAAAAATGCAACAGATAGAAAGATATGGAATGATTAGTACATAAGGAATTTCAGTGTGAAGGCTCAATAATCATATTTCTTCTATAAACAAGGAAAAGTGTTCTATTTTATTTGTAGAAGGAATTTGTGCGGACTGTCACTAGCACTTGAAAAATATGTACAAACAAAAGATAAACTTGGCTGAGCAATGATAATAGCTTGGGAGTCTTTAAAGCAAAACATTTTGTTTGTGCTTGAAGAAACTTATTTACAAGAACACCAGCACTGCCTTTTGTTCTTTTGTCTTCCATTAGCATAGTTGCAGAAAAGTATTTATTAAAATACCCATATATTGATGTTTGCTTTGATTTCTGAAATGAAAAATTAAAAGATAAATGGTACAGTAAAAGTAAAGTTGAGTTGGGTAAAAGGGCAGTCAAACTAACTTCTTACAAAAGTTTAATAGGAGATTGTTTGTATCCCTAGGGAGGGCTTGCAGATGGTTGGGAAGTATTTTATTTTGATTTTTTTTTTTTTTTTTTTTGAGAAAGAAACATTATTAAAAAAAAAAAAAAAAAAAAAAAAGATATGGATGCTGATAGCTAGTAGGCTTGTTTTTCTTACGTATGTACTAAGGAGCCTTAAGTAATCCATGGGACTGGATGGTTCCTCAGATGACAAGATGGAAACTATTGTTGTAGGTAATTAATTGCTTCTTTATGTTTCCTTATGTTGGCCAAGAGAAGCGTGTGGTAGTTCTGGAGCACCAGTAGCCCAGTATTTAGAGACAAAGCTGAGTAGTGTAATTATGCGCCTGCTTTTTTATATTAGCCATTACTTAAGGCCTTGAAACTGGGTTAACAGTGTCCCAGGAAGTCAGCTTATCCTTGTGCAGCACAATTAAAGCAGTGGCTAGGTAATAATTTTATAGATGCATCCTAATTCCAAGTGACTTGCTTTAAAGTATTAGTATCTAGTTTGTTGGACTGAAGGCATATTTTGTCATGAAGTTTATCTTATTCTTTTATTTTATGGAAGCATGATGAAAGTGTTGGTTAATGGGAGTTACTGTTATGTATGTGTTCACACAATGCAGCTTACAGGAGATGTGAGCATCAGAGCCAAAGTATTTTAATGGTCATAGGCTTGTTAATGGAGGCAGTTTGGGTTTTATTAAGACAAAGAAAAATGTTGACATACAGCCTGATAGTTAGGTCGCAAATCTGTATTCCAAGGAAAGAATGCTAGTATTTCTTTCTTTTTTTTTTCTTTTTTTTTTTCCTCTGTAATTTGCATTCTTTGAGTTAAGCCTCTTTGGAATAGCTTGAAGGAAAAATAAAAAGTCTTGTTACCTTCCTATTCTGTGTCCCTTTCGCCACCTCAGTTGTGGCTTCTAAGCCATAATGTGCACTTAGTGCTCTATGGAAGCAGCGCAGCCTCACATACTTCTGTGTAGATCTAAAGCAGCTGGGCATTTGCAGTGAAATCTATTGCTGCAAGACCATGATTGTATTATCCTAAAAAAATTAAACTCTGACTGATTAGATTGGCAATATCCCTCTTACGGAATGGCTGCCTGAAGGGCTGACACGCCAATCTGTGTCAAACTTGGGGGAGGAATGCAAACACTACATTAAATTTCCAGCAGTAGAAAAATTCAACAAAACATAATTTATGTCTTCCTTATATAAACTGATCTATCTACAATAGCGCAAACACAGAAAAAAAGCATTCTTGACACCCTAGCAGGGCCTTTTAAAAATGCTAATGGTAGATAATATTCGTAGGAGCAGTGTTAAGTGAATGTGCCTAAAAATAGTATGTTTTTATGAAGAGAGTACTGTTGGTGAAAAAGCACTGCGTTGGATTGAGGGAGCAATATATAGTCTAGCAATAGCTCACCCAGTGGGTGTTTATCATAAACACTGACAGGCGCTTTGGTGGGAAAGTAATATTGACCTCATGCACAAATAACTATGGCTTGGGAAAAGTATTTTCTTTGTTTGACTAAAGAATTTCAGGCATTGTCATGCAAAGAAATACTGCTGATCCTGAGATTTGATCAAATGGGCTTTTAAATAGCTTTTTTAAAAAGCTTCCAGAAGAATAAAGAAAAAGAAATAGTTATTTAACAATTCTCTTGATTCTTCTTCCTTCTTTCCCTAGGATGGGGGAAATAAATAAATAATGAAATTAATTACAGTGTTTCTAATACTCTCGTGATTTGCAAAATTTTACTTATCTCATTGAGGCTAAATTTTTAGCTCTTCATGTCCATGCTCAAAACAGCACACATGAAAAGAATAAATGGGGATGTTCTTTTGTATAATTAAATGATGTGTTAAATTTATACTCTACTACCAAATGAATGGCAACAATGCTAAATATGAATATATATTCATATGAGGAGGTATGGACAGCCACTTAATGAATCGTAAAATAGTTGAGGCTGGAAGGGTCCTTTAAAGATAATCTGGTCCATCCCTCCTGCTCAAACAGAGTGACCTAGAGCATGTTGCCCAGGACCCTGTCCTGAAAGTATTACACTGTCTCCAAGGATTGAGACTCCACAACCTCTCTGGGCAACCTGTTCCAGTACTCGGTCACCCTCACAGTAAACCGCGTTTTTCCTCATATTCAGATGAAGCTTCTTATGTTTCAGTTTGTACCCATTGCCTCTAATCCTGTCACTGGGCACCAATAAAAAGAGTGTGGCCCCATCCTCTTAACACCCTCRCTTCAGATACTTAAATGCATTGATAACAACCTCTCTCAGTCCCTCTCCTTCTCCCTCTTCCACAATCCAAGCTCTCTCAGCCTTTCCTCCTATGAGAGATGGCTCCAGTCCCTTCATCATCTTAGTGATTCTCCACTGGACTCACTCCAGTAGCTTCATATCTCTCTTATACTGGGAAGCCTAGACCTGGACACAGCACTGCAGGTGTGACCTCACCAAGGCTGAGTAGAAGGGGAGGATCACTTCCCTTGACCAGTGTCAAATTCCTTCTAGGTGACTACTGGAAATGCTCTTCCTAATGCACCCCAGGAGACCATTGGCTTTCTTGGCCACAGGGGCACATTGGTGGCTCATGGTCAACTTGTTGTCCACCAGCACTCCCAGCTCCTTCTTTGGAGAGCTGCTCTCCAGCAGGCCAGCCTCTAGTCTGTACTGGTTCAGGCGGTTATTCTTCCCCAGGTGCAGGACTCTATACTTCCCTTGATTGAACTGCATTACCCATCTTTCCAGCCTGCTGATGTCCCTCTGAATGGCGGCACAGTATTCTGGTGTATCAGCCACTCCCGCCAGTTTTGTACCATAGCAAACTTGCTGAGAGTAAACTCTTTCTCTTCATCCAGGACATTGATGAATAAGCTGAGCAATACTGGAGCGAGGATTGACCCCTGAGGGGCACTGCTATCAAGAGGCCTCCAACTAGACTTTGTGCCACTGATCACAACCCTCTGAGCTCTGCCATTTTTCAGGCCACCTTACTATCTTCTTATCTAGCCCATATGTCCTCAGCTTGCCTTTGAGGATGTTATGGGACAATGTCAAAAGCCTTACTGAAGCCAAGGTAGACAATATCCACTGCTCTCACCTTATCTACCCTACCCAGTCATTCCTGAGAAGGCTGTCAGGTTGGTTAAGCCTGAGCTGCCTTTTGTGAATCCATGCTGACTACTTCTTACCACTTTCTTATCCTTTATATGCTTATAAAGGTGTCCAGAATGAGCTGTTCCATCACCTGTCCAGGTACTGAGTTGAGACTGACTGATGCTGGGTCCTCCTTCTTGCCCTTTCTGAAGACTGGAGTTACATTTGCTTTCTTGCAGTCCTCAGACACCTCTCCTGATCATCATGACCTTTCCAAGATGATTGAGAGTACCCTTGCAGTGCCATCAGCCAGCTGCCTCGGCACTCGTTGGTGCATCCGATCAGGGCCAATGGACTTGTGTACGTCCTATTTACTTGAGTGACCCCTACTCCGGTCCTCCTCCCTCAAGGGAATGTCTTATTTCTCCAGACTTTCTCCCTGAACTCCAGGGCCTGGGATTCCTGAAGGGTTTAGTCCTACCAGTAAAGTCTGAGGCATACTGAAGGCCTGCAGTATCCCTGCCTTTTCTGTATCCTTTTCACCAGGGCCCCTGCCCCTTTCAGCAGTGCACCCACAATTTCCCTAGTTCTCATTTTGTTCTCGATGTATTTAAAGAAGTCCTTTTTGTTGTCCTTGACATCTCTTGCCAGGTTAAACTCCAAATGGGCCTTGGCCTTCCTGGCCCCATCCCTGCCTACTCAGACAACATCCCTCGATTCCTCCCAGGTGACCTGTCCCTGCTTCCACCTTCTGTACACTTCCTTCTTCTATTTGAGTTTTGCCAGGAACTCCTTGTTCATCCATATGGCAGTCTGGCACCCTTTGCTTGAATGCTTGACTATTGTAAGCCTATCAACTCTGCTTATGTGTGRGTGGCCACTTACAGTATGAAGCACAGATAGTTGTGAAGGCCAGGATACTTCTAAATAATTTAGGCACTTCTTCAGTCTTTAAAATAGGCTTCTGTTAACGWCCATAAAACTGCCCAAGTCATGTGTTTTGTACTGAGCATAGTAAGTTGCAGGTCATCTTTGGGAGATTGGTGCAGGCTTCTAACAAGGCTTATAGTTCTCCTATATTTTCCATCTAGTTTCAAGYGGCATAAATGGTTGGCAGGCATATACAATTAGTTTTGATAAGCAGTGATATGATCTACAATACTTAATGCTATGTTACCACTCAGCAAATTACATCTGTCTTTGCCTTACAAGAGGCAGAAATGCCTTTGGGGCTTTCCCAGGATAAACTGGTGGGGCGGAATTATTACACAAACGTATTATTATTATTATGTGTGTTCTTTGCATTGCTTTTTTACTTATCAGTATTTCCACTTTAAAACGTTCCCCTTCTTCTTTTCTCAGACTCCCTTTCAGTCTCCAGTAATGATGCCAGTCCTCCTGCTTCAGTAACATCACTTCAACCMCACATGATTGGTGCACAGAGCTCCCCTGGCCCCAAACGCCCTGGMAACACTTTGAGAAAATGGCTCACCAGTCCCGTGAGGCGTCTTAGCAGTGGAAAAGCAGATGGGCATGTCAAAAAACTGGCCCATAAGCATAAGAAGAGCAGAGAGGTTCGTAAAAGTGCGGATGCAGGTTCTCAGAAGGACTCTGATGATAGTGCAGCAACCCCACAAGATGAAACTATTGAAGAGGTAAGTGTCCAGAATAACTTCCTTGTGGTATGTTCCTCAGGATGCGTTTTCAGGTTATATCTTTGTGATAACCAAAAAAATCCAAAAGACTTGGTTTTGTGTCTTTGCTAGAGCTGAATGTGGTCAAGTAAAAGCTGTCCTCCTCAGCTGACTCTGCAGCAGGTGGGACTAAATGACATATGATACGTATGACTATTATTCTCTACTTAAATCCTCTACCAGACATAGTATGTGCCCTTCAGTATCAAGAGCTTTCGTAAAGTTCAGTGAAGAAAGAACTTTAGTTTAAGAACAGAAGTGGGAGAGGAAAAAGCTGGTCTTTGGCTTAGCTTTTTTATTCTACTGAAAAGAACCAACCTTGTGAATAAAGTTGTGGTTCATGTTTGGGGAATAATCACGTCATTTTGTATTTTCCTTTCTTCTCTTGCTCATAGATCTGTGAAGATACAGGGAGAGCTTCTTAGCTGCTTAAAGCTGCATTTCTGTCTTCAGCAAGAGTTAGAGCACAGAAAAGTTACTGGGCCTTCAAATCAAAGGGTAGATACCATTAGTTAAATAATAAATATGTCAGTTTTTATTAGAAGGAAGGAAATGGTGGGATTTGCCACAAGGGACATCTACTGAAGATTTCCCCTCCTCCCAAAAATGTGCATGTTCTCCTATGTCTGGAACTCATATGAGCAGAGCCTACATTCAGTTAGGCACAGATCAAGCCAAACTCTTTCCTGTCACGAACCTGTAGCTCAGGTGGAAATGAACAGCATTRCAGAATGGTTGAGGTTGGAAGGGACCTCAGGACATCACCTAGTCCAACCCTCCTGTTCAAGCAGGGTCACCTTGAGCATGTTAGACAAGATCATGTCCAGGCAGGTTTTGAATATCTCCAGAGAAGGAGACTCCACAGCCTCTCTGGACAACCTGGTCCAGTGCTCTGTCACACTTGCAGCAAAGAAGTTCTTCCTCATATTCACACAGAACTTCCTGTGTTTCAGTTTGTGCCCCTTACCTCTTTTCCTATTGCATGGCACTACTGACAAGAGTCTCACCCCATCTTCTTGACACCCTCCCTTCAGATACTTATACACATTGATAAGATCCCTTCACAGTCTTTTCTTCCCCAGGCTAAACAGGCCCAGCTCTTGCAGCCTTTCCTCATAGGGCAGATGCTCCAGCCTTCTGATCATCTTTGTAGCCCTATGTTGGACTCTCTCCAGTAGCTCCATGTCTCTCTTGTACTGGGGAGCCCAGAACTGGATGCAGTAGTCRAGATGAGGCCTCCCCAGGGCTGAGTAGAGGGGCAGGATCACCTCCCTCCACCTGCTGGCAACACTCTTCCTAATGCACCCCAGAATACCACTGGCCTTGGGCACATTGCTGGCTCAGAGTCAACTTGTTATCCATCASCACTCCCAGGTCCTTCTCCGCAGAGATGCTTTCCAGCTGGTCAGCCCCCAGCCTAGGTGCATTTGCCTTTGTTGAAGGTCATGAGGTGGTTCTCTGCTCAACTCTCCAGCCTGTCAAGGTCTCTCTGGATGGCAGTACAGCCTTCCGGGGTTTCAGCCACTCCTCCCAGCTTGGTATCAGCAAACTTGCTGAGGAGGCACTCGGTCTCTTCATCCCGGTTATTGATGAATAAGTTGAACAAGATAGGACCCAGTACTGAGCTCTGGGTCAGTAGCCAGAGCCCCAGGCTTCCAACTAGACTCTGTGCTGCTGAGGACAACTCTCTGAGCTCTACCTTTCGGCCAGTTCTCAGTCCACCTCACTGTCTAATCCTCTAACCCACACCTCCTGAGCTTGCCTAGGAGGATGTTATAGGAGACAGTGTCAAAAGCCTTGCTGAAGTCAGGGTAGACAACATCCACTGCTCTCCCCTCATCTACCCAATCTGTCACTCCATCATAGAAGGCTACCAGATTGGTTAAGCAGGATTTCCCCTTGGTGAATTCACACTGGCTACTCCTGATCACCTTCTTTTCCTCCGTATGTCTGGAGATGACATCCAGAATGAGCTGTTGCATCACCTTTCCAGGGATGGAGGTGAGGCTGAACGGCTTGTAGTTGCCCGGGTCCTCTTTCTTGCCCTTTTGAAAGACTGGAGTGACACTGACTTTCTTCCAGTCCTCAGGCACCATTCCAGTTCTGACTAGCAGTTTTGATGGTTGCTGTGTAGAAAACTAGTCTCAGATGCCCATTTTTTTTTCTCTATTTTTTCTTTGCTCCTGGCATGTTTTGCAAGCTTGGAAACAGCAAAGTTATACTGTTCAGGTAGGAAGAGAAAACACCAGAGGCTTGGCAGAATGGTGAAGTGGGAGAWGTGGTTTGGGAAAGAAAGTTAGCCTCTGTCTTTGAATGTCAGGCTGTACAAAGCAAGCCAACTGTGTGGGGCAACTGTAGTGTTGTTTGGGAAGTAAGCATAATTCTGCAGTTCTGAGGGTAAAGAAGAAACTAAAGCTCCTGCCTTAAAGTGAGGAAAAAACAAGGACTATTTATTCCTTTAAAGATAGTAAGATTATCATTTAGGGTCAATTGTATTAAGCTACAACTTTAATAACACTAGTGGTCTGTTTATAGTACCTTAAAGGGTGAAGAGGAGGAATTCAGGAAGAATGATTGTCAAAATCCTTCATGTTGTAATAGTTTTTTTATAACCTCCGAACGTTTTATTAGGAGGGCTGGTATTTCAGATACAAGTTCTTTGTATTTTGGATGTAAAGTTCTTGGGTTTCCTAGTAAGAATAATACGGCTCATATTTTACCAAGCTGAATTTGTCATGCAAGCACTGCTTTTGTAACACTTCCAGGGAGTAAATTTCWAACTGAATGCCTGGTTCTCTAGTATCTCAATCCATCTGCTTTTACCCAACACTGAAAAGAGTCATCTTGGGCATCTGCTTTCTCATCAGCTGAGAAGTTGAACTGTGTAGGATCATCTAGTCTGTTCTACAGATTCATCTTTTTACTGACAACTTGTTTAAGACAAGCTTCTAGTTGCTTTGTGCTGCTGAGGAGATAACAGAGCTTGAATGTTTTGCTTTTATTTGCAGAGAGGCCGAAATGAGGGGCTGAGCAGTGGCACTCTCTCAAAGTCATCCTCTTCAGGCATGCAGAGCTGTGGAGAAGAAGAAGGTGAAGAGGGAGCAGATGCTGTACCACTGCCACCTCCCATGGCAATTCAGCAGCACAGTCTTCTCCAACCAGATTCACAGGATGACAAGGTAGGAAGAAAAGCAGGGAAGAGTTCGCATGTTGAAATAACCTCGCTTTGCCCAAATCTTCCATTTCCAAAAGTGTAGGTAATAAAAATAAAAGTGTAGGTCTGTGATGTAGGTAATAACCATTATGATGGACAGAAATAATAACTGTGCCCCTTTAGACAACCTGAAAAAGATTTGCTGTGGAAAGATTGTGAATTAAGTGCAGCTCTATTTTAAATACACAGGTGCAAAAAATTTTGTACAARTACTTTAAAGGTAGAAATGGGCAGCTCTGTGTGTGCACAGGCCTATTTTACATCGTTTAACAGGTGCCATATTTAGTGATTGAATTCTTGTTTTACAGTCATACCTTTGGGCATTTTGGTTAAAGTATTATGTGCAAGGAAAGTCTATCTGGAAAATTATCTGCTGTTCATCGGAGACCTTTTTAGATCATAGACTATTCACCATTCCTTTCTATTTTTGTTAAACTCAGTTCTGAGGAGAAAAAAATCCGTCTACATACATGAGCAGAAAATATCAAGCCTGGAATAAAGGGGTTTAGAACAGAAACAGTCTGGATTTCTACAGCAAATACATTCTTATCTTCGTCCCATTTTGCTCCTTAAAATTTTCAACCATTGTAATCTATGGCATGAGCTCATTCTTAGTGAATTTTGTGGGCGGTTACTCACTGAGTGAGGCAGATGTTTTTGACAGCTTTGGCTTATCTTGTTGACAGTTTTTTGTTTTTTTTTTCCTTTATCTCACTGTCTTTTGGTGGGGATCTCAATCATCCCTGAAAGTCACTTGCAGGATCAAAATGTCTGGCTTCCATGATCTATGCGTATTTATTTCCTACGTGTTTTCTGAAATGTAAATGTGTAATGCATGAGTTCATGAGCTAATATATTGGGAAAAATTCCTGAAACAAATCAAGAAAGAAAGACGTTTTAAAATCTTGTCTGTCTTCAGAATTGAGAAACTATTTTATTGCTCGAAAATAATAATCTTGGCTGAAGATTTAGAAAGAGAATACAACTAATGTTGATGAAAACACATTAAAGTTTCTGCTGATAAGCTGCCATATCTGCATATCCCTTCAGTGGTATAAAAGCTGATAGAAAGCCTTAGAAAAAGTTCTCCAGGTGAAAATCAGTTTTCCTTATATAGTTCTTTCTACACAGCARGAACAGTCATGTGAAGGATTATGCTTATAAGTCAGTGTCCACTCACTTTTGCATTTCTAGGGCAAAGTCTGACCCTTAAGACCATTGAGTAAGAGCCTTTGAGTAGCTTTCAACCCCCAGTAGGTTTCAATTTCACTTCTGGAAAGATTCATCCACTCCAGTAAAAACATGATGGGGCAATTTTTAAAGTAGCTTAAACTGCAATGTAGAGAAGACCTTGAAGAAGTTAGTTAAAATGTGATATGGTTAATATTGTATCATTATCTTTCAAAATACGTAAATTGTGATTCTTCTGGGGCCCATTGCTTTGGTGCGGTCTCTGTCCTACTGTGTAGTGGGAGGGAGAAGGGTCCCATCATGTGGCAGCCTGGGAGTTTGTCTGGGCCTTCCTAAAGCCCACACACCAAGATACCACCAGCTTCCAGTATATAAAGTGAATGTTTTATGGGAATGCAAAAGCGAAAAGCCAGAGTTGAGTTTCTCCTCACAGAACTCAGTTGGCTCTGTGCATGGAGTAACTCATTAATAAAAGGCTTGAGGACAAATCCCCCGCTGTCTGCCTTCTGGGTGGAGTCCTCCTTTGCATTCCTGCTGTGCTCGGTGGTTTTTTGGGCTTCTTCATTCCTCTGGCTCCCCAGGAACATCTCCTCCTTTCCATGACCTCAGTGGCTTGGCCTCAGGGCTGCGCCTCACTGCAAGCCTTGCTTCCTCGCCAGGTCTTCTGGGCTATGCTAGCACTGGAAATTCCCCACTGCTGACTCTCT
The DNA here is from genome assembly GCF_003343005.1 of Rhea americana. Classification (NCBI taxonomy): domain Eukaryota; kingdom Metazoa; phylum Chordata; class Aves; order Rheiformes; family Rheidae; genus Rhea; species Rhea americana. Next base: position 66,976 of record NW_028186483.1, read on the forward strand.
CCTCCCTGGCCAACCCCTATGGGCTCCAGCAGGTCCTYGCACCTGCACACACATTGGTACTCCCTCCTCCTCTCCTCATTTCCTGGAGAGAGACCGTATTCTGCTCCTGGAGCATATCGTCCGGAAGAGGGTCAACAGACAGGTTTCCTCCACAGCCCAGCCTTATCATCTTTATGATATAATATACACTATACCTACCTGAGCTGGAAACAAAGCACTTCTGAAGTTCCACCAACTGTCACACCTCCTACACTCCCATGGAGCAATAACAGAGAGGAGAGACCTTGACCAGACTCGGACTGTGACCCTGCCAATGTTTTGTAAGACTGAATTCAGCTGAACATCCAACGTGAAAACCTGTGTACAGGCATAGCTTTTGAAAACTTGGTTTTCACATCCAAATAGGGAGCATAAGATTGCCTAAAAGTTGCACAAATTTGTGGAATTGCTTAATTTTTTGGTGTGCATGCAAATACCATGTGCTAGACCATGCTGATTTATCAAATATCACTAAATAACATGATCATTTTCTCTCGTAAGAACTCATCTGCACAATATGCATTCCTCTGTTCAGTAGAATCATTGCGTACTTCGTGGATTTGCATTTGATGGCAGTTTACAAGTTGTTTGCATTTATTTTTTGGATAAGCAATATTAAAGTTCAAAATTAGTTATATTAATATGAAACTAATTATTTTTGGTTTTTTGTTCTCTCTTTTTGTTAACTCTGACACAGCATTATGTTGATTTGTGTTCTGTCTCTGCTTTAGCTCAGTTCCCCTATCTTTCCATTTAAGGTTGTATTTCCTTTGCTTACTTGCCCATGTTTTCCTTTCTGAATAAGGCAAACACAAGGCAAACTACTTGAAATCTATGTACTTTTCTTCTTATTATTTTTTTAAAAAAWTAAATCATGGAGACCCTTGCAACACCCATCCTTGATTTTAGCAGAGCCTCCTGTGTTAAGTCATTGTACGTGCCGTTGTCCAAACTGTTGGAAATGTTTGCAGGACATCGTACCCTGTGCTTTGTGATGTTCGTTGTGCTGCTTGTAATATGAAGTAGGTTCATATTACACCCTSTTTCCACTTTCCAGTTATTTAATGCTAAATGTAATGTGCAAACCACTCTGTGTTTGCAAATTACTGAGGCTGAATTGAATGGCCCTCTCCCAGAATCCTTTACTGTGAACACCTTTTACCTTCGGTTGTATCTATAAACTGGCATTTTATAGCTTGTGAGGCCAGAGACCTTCTGTATTCTACACATACCATTGGGGAAAATGGATGGCACAAGAAATGGTGAGCTCAATTTCCCCTSTGAATCTGGGCATTGTAGTCCAGCTGCTTTAGAAAATTAGATGCCTCTAAATACCTTTTTTTCATTTTTTTCTTTTTTTTTTTAGCTTGAAATTTCCTACTGTATTTTAAGCATCTTGGTTCCCATTATTTTTCTGCAGTTGTTGTTTTGTTTAAGCAGCCAAGAAAAAAGCTAACTGTTTGCTGTCCATCCAGTCAGTTCAGTTTTTATAGCTATTTGTCAAATTTTAGTGTAATCAGCAAGCTAACGGATATTTCCTCAACTTCTAATCTATGTAGAAACAGGTTTTTCTTTTTTAAATTCCAGTAGTTATAACAGAAGGCGAGAAAATCTTTCAAGATAAAGCTTTTGCGGGGGTTACCTAAAATTTACAAATCCAGTTGCATAAGCTGGTGGATGGGAGGATGTTCTTAGTGTATTATATTAGTGACCATTGCTGCCTAACAGAGAGGTGAAGGAGGGCTCTTGATCCTTGGGCAAGTGTCAAGCTAATTCCGGGATTCTCCTCCCTTTGTGTCTCTGTGCAGACATCTTCTCGATTACTGGTGCGGCCAACCAGCTCCGAGACACCCAGTGCTGCAGAACTAGTCAGTGCGATTGAAGAGCTCGTCAAAAGTAAAATGGTGAGGCTGAGTGGCAGATTCATATGTTTAATGAAATTGTGTCTTGTAGTCCCAACTTGCTATTCAACGAATAGCCCAGTGCGCGTCCTGAGCATCTACCTTTGACTTGTAAAACCTGACATTCCGTTTTAAAAATCATCTTTGGTTTTACGTGCAGGTCACTTTGTACACATGCTTTTGTGAAAGTGCTTGTAGAATAGATGGCTATGCAGGGAGGGGAGAAGTAATAAATAAGGGGTGGAGGGAAGAAGAGGAAAAAGATGTATTTGTGTACTGTTAGTACCATGAATGCTAAGTGCCAAGGTTACTCTGATTTGCATGATAGACCTTTGCTAGAAGAAACCCTGAAACTAAATTTACAGTAATCTTGCAGATTTTAGCGTAAAATAGATGGCAYGATGGCTTGGTCTTTGCTTGAGCAAGCTCTTTCCTTGCTTTGCAAATTAAGTAGACGTGACTTGTGTCTGCTTTTTTAAAGTTTCTGTGTTTGAAAGCTTATATGCTCCTGAAGACATTCACTAACAAAGAATAGGATGAATGGATAATTCCTTGAAGTCTCTCTTTCCCTCAATACTATTACAGTCTGCCTTTTGCTACACAGACCATGTTGGGCTAGMTAATAAGTGTGCAGTGTCACTGCAAAAACTCTGCAGAGAGTTGCAACATGACAACCCCATGTTACCAGAGACTTATGTTTACCAGGTGCTTTCTTTATTAAAGCAGCTTTGAATTTCCAAATGAGAAATGTGGATTCCCATTTTATATTTTCCCATTCCAAAGAATACACTTGACTTATATTGCTTCATGAAGTAATCTTTGCGTTCTTGTGGAGTATTAGCTTTGCTTTTTACTTCCATTGCACCAGAAGAGTGATCAAGAAGTCATCTACAGAAAAATTCAAAGCAGCCTTTTCTAAATATGAAGTTTGATAGTCCACATGTCTTTCAGGTAACCTAGCAGTGGAATTAATTCTGTGATCCCTACATATATAGTCCCTGGTGGGGATGTTCACATTTCACACTTTTAGCCAAAGGTCAGCCTCTCCTGGTTTTCAGGTCACCTCTTTATGTTATGTTGTTATTGTGGTTTTACTTTTTATGGGGAGGAAAAAAGATAGAGCTGAACTTCACCCTGGTGAGGTAAATGTGTCCTGCTGTAAAATTCAAGGAAAATGTGATACATAACTGTAGCTTGATCCAGGACTATAGTTTTGAATTGAAGAGGCCCAATACACACCTCAGATAAGCTTCTTTATATTCCTTTTCCCATTGCTACTCCACCTGTTTGACAAGCAGAAGACTGCAGAGTCTGCACTCAGGATGGCAGATAGCAGAGGGAGACAATCTACCTAGCGTAAGGCATGGAGACTTTTTCCAAGGATCTGAACTATCATGAAGCTCAAAAGCAACATTGGCAGTGTAAAAGATCAATATTTTCTTCACCAAATCAGTATTTTGCCTAGTTAATATGATAAAGTGTCTGACAAATAATGTCATTTTTGTTGTGATAAAAATGTAAGATCTGAAGAATCCCCGTTAAAAACGCCCTATTTATTATCAAAAATAACTTACATATGAAAGCATATAAAGTATGACAATGACATAGAGAGGTGTAGTTTCCATCATACAGGTACTGAAATACCTGTCAGGATACTCTGATGTTCAGCCCTTGCTGCTCAAACCACTGAACTCTTCTTTTCCTCTAAAGGTTGGACTAGCCTATTTTAAATATGGTGATTTAAAGGTTAAGTTATCTATCCTGAATAGCCAAGATGTTGTTTGATTTTGCAGGAGCTTGAGACCTCGCTTGCCAAACTGCAGTAATTGAGCTCCCATAGGTTCCCATATAGAGCTGTACTTACACGTTTTGTGAATAAAGGGGGAATGAGCCATTATTGCTGTCTTTCTCAAAAACCTTCTCAGGCCCTTGAGGATCGTCCAAGTTCCTTGTTGGTAGATCAAGGTGACAGCAGCAGTCCATCTTTCAATCCTTCCGATAACTCCCTTCTGTCCTCCTCATCACCCATAGATGAGATGGAAGAAAGGAAATCCAGCTCCTTGAAAAGACGACAGTAAGACCACATTTTTCACTCTGATTTCTGATTGTGTTTTGAAAAGATAAATGGAATGTTAGAAACTTTCTATTTTGAGCTAGCAGCAGAAATTGTTAATCTGGAAAGGAGGAGATGATTATATTAGGTGTCAAACATGCAGTTACCTTATGCAAAAAATATTTTCTCAAATACTAGCTACAATTTCAATTTCTTGTAACTTAATTTTAGCCGTATCTGTGTTTGACTTTTATCATGTGTCAGTCCCAGCTATTATGGAGAAACATACCAATTTTCAATTATTCAAAGGGCTATTAGGCTTCAAAAAAGTGGTCTTCCCGCTTGTCCTGTTCCCCCACACCATTCCCCCACAGATTCTTAATTTCTGTATGTAGAAGTGAACTGTTACCATGGTAGAACAAAAACATGCCTGTTTTCAAGAAGTATTTAAATCTCTGGGAAGAAACAACTCAGGTCATAAACTTAAGAGTCTCCTGGTTTTGGGGTTTTTTTTTCCTGAACAGAGACATAATAACATTTTATTTTAAACAATAGTTGAATGTTTAATTTTAATGACAAATGTAGGAAAACATCTGACTTTTGATAAACAGAAGCGAGAGTGCTCTGGTTCCAAAGTTAATGAAACATCTTACTTGGAAAGGATATGCATTAATTCTTCCTTCTCAACTCCACTTACCAAATACGTGTGACTGCAAACATATAAASTGTTTTTTCTCTTTAAGCATCAATTTCATTTTTAATGAGATATATTCACTATTTTCTTTCCATTGTAGCTATGTCTTACAGGAATTAGTGGAAACAGAGCGAGATTATGTACGAGATCTGGGCTACGTAGTAGAGGTATGGAGTATTTCACTATTTTGATGTTCTGTGGTACCAACTAGCTGTGGGGCTTAAGCCTCACAGCTTTTTTGAAACAAAACAAAACATGAGAAGAAATCAGAAATGTGAATATTTGCATTATGAGTTTTTTTTCCTGCATACTTTTAATATGTTAGAAATACTGCATCGTCTCATTTCTTTCTCTCTCTCTCTTTTTTTTTTCTTTTCCCTGTTATTGTGTGCATCTTAGATCTTAGTGTTCTTCCAAGGAATGTAGTTCTTGGTCATTATTTAATTAAATTTTATTTTTTTTAATTTCTGGCCTAATAGTATCTTAGACTAGAGATGGTATTATTTAGCGTAGTTAAATTCAAAAAAACATTGTAGCTCAGCAATAGAGAACGTACCCTGGATTTTGCGAGACTTACGTTCTCTCCTACTGTTAGGTTTTTCCTAGATTTCTTAGTTTCCCTTATCTATAAAATGAGATAACAACACACATCTGCCTTAAGTCTTGAACTACCATATGAAGCGTATGTAAGAGCTGAGGGAACGCGCACGACAGTGAATTTCAGCCTACTGAGCTTCAATTCTTAAACTTTCTGTTTTAAGTGAAAGGAGAAAAAGAAAGCAAGGAACTAAATTTTCCTCTAGTGGAGCTTAAATATTAACCTTCGAGGCTAACAATGGTCAACCATATGTGAATATCCCCTTTGAGTGGTGCTGGTCTTGATTTTATTATTATTATTATTATTATTTATTTTTAATCAGTAATGCATCGATGCATCGTATGTTGTCCAAGTGCCTCGAGCTGTTTTTTAACTGATTAATAAGCTTGGTAAGACTGATATTTAAATTTCATTCATGCATTGTGATGTTCAGTGTACTTGTTACAGAATGTGGAGCTAACAATAAGTCTTGAAGAGCTTTCACCACAGCAAGTCTTGAACAATTATTTTTAATGGCTAAATTGAAAATCAGTTTTTATTAACTGTATTTGCTTTYCTTATCATTCTGTGTGACTTTTTTCCATACTCTTACACAGTGAGAAGTAAGCTTTACAAATCAATGTATTTAATCTTCTTAATTGCTTATTTGTGCACGTAGGAGGACTTAAAATATGTGAATTCACAAGAATCCTCAATTTCTGTTCTGTTACTGTTTACTTGCTACATTCATTTGTTGCGTTATGAATTAATTTAGGCCTCAATACCACTAACACTTCAGTAAGTTTGTAACTTATCTCAGGTAACCTTAGTGACACTACTCAAGTGAGTAACSTTCTGTATCTTGCTCTTGCTCATGTCATGACGGTAGGTTTTAAATGGTGAGCTGTTTCAGGCAAGACATGCTTTTAATGCAGTAAATGGCATTCTAAGTAATGAAGCTTAGGTCTGTTTAAACAAAAAATTGTTCTTGGGAAAATAAAAGACAAAGCAGGTTTTATCTTAGGAAGGGTGCTGTATGCTATTGATGCTGCTACCAGTTTGAACACAGTCTAACTGAATTTTTCTATTTAGGCACCAAACTTGATCAGCTTAAATTATCTTACAGTTAGATTTAAAACCATTAACTCCACTGGTTTCTGAAAAACATTCCCTGGATCTACACATTTCCTTAGGAAGTCTACAAGTCGACAGACTTGTAACTGCATCGAAGGCCATCCCTTAGGTGAAGTCTGTACTGAATAACTTCCAAATACGGAAGGCATTAAATGTGTTGGACATTTAAACTAAATATCAGTGCAGTGTAAAGGTGAGATAAAATGCTCATGTGTGTAAAATGTTCTTTCTTACACTGTACTCTAAGGTCAGTACTGTGAAAAAGTATCTTAAGTTATCTGAAATTATTCTTTCTCCTCTCTTATCAAAAGGCATCTTTTTTTGTTTTCATATGATTATTGAGAAAGGACAACAAAATAATTTCAGATGTCAGCTTTAGATTATTCTGAAAGGGAACTTTGTATTGATGTCCATAATTGAACAAGGAATTTTAGAAGTATGAGATGAAGATTGGTTCATATATTTTTTCAGGTCATCTTTCTCTCACAAGCTTTAAAAATATTGTTGGTGAATTTTATTTTAAAAGCACTAATAATAGATCCATGCTTTCCCCCAGTATTTAAATAGTTGTTTTGCAGTATTTAAAGAATAACAGGTCTTATTTTCATAGCTAGCGAAACAGTTCATAATGAAAATATTGGATGTCAAAATATAAACTGCTAAATTAAAACATATTTGGCTGATTAGATATAGAAATACTAGAAAAAAATAGAAGAGAATTGCATGAGAACTGAGACACTTAATACACCTGTGTGTGTCTGATTGCCTGGAGAGACAAGTGTATATATGTACCAAAAAAGGGAAGATGGGACTACTGGAAAATGTAAAGGGGACTTYATTGCAACCAGATTGCTGGCTAATAGAATCAATGTTAAATTATTTGTAGTTCACTCATGCTGTGAATATTAGTCTATGCAGCGCAATTCCATTTGCAGTGCAACTGCTTTTCTTCTCAACTAATTTTGTGTAGACCTCGTTTGGATGTCTGAAATAAGAAACTCTGAGAAACCGTGCCAAAGCCAGTTCAGTGGCTCGGACTTGTACTTGGTAGCAGCTCTAACTGGCCCAAGCAGTATAACTGCTCCAGGCAGTAAGGAGAGGGCTGCAGAGTTTTCTACTGTGGGTTTAGAGAATTCATCTCTTTGCACAGACTCAATTAGCTAGAGTGAATGAATCTTCTTAGTGCTATGAGCTGTGTTGTGCAGACAACCTCAAGCCAGTGCTTGGGGTTCTGTGTCCATGCTCTATGTTATGTTATTTTATACAGCAGTTCTTTGGTTTGATTGTTTTTTTATCCCAAGAAAGTGTTTGTCAGAGACTAATTTGAAGGCATCAGGGGAAAGGGGGATTAAGAAAAAACTCTCAGCTTTTTTAAGTTGGAAATTTACAGTGAATTGCCTTGGATTGTTGCAGGGCTACATGGCACTTATGAAGGAAGATGGTGTACCTGATGACATGAAAGGCAAAGACAAGATTGTATTTGGAAACATTCACCAGATTTATGACTGGCACAGAGAGTACGTATATTTGTAATCCCAAAGTCACCTGATGAACAAGCTTACCTATGTAGTACTAGATTGACTTAAAGACATTTTTTCCTCAAATATTCAGAAACTAGATACCTAAAGTAGGTCCTGCACTTTGAGTTGTAGATACTTATTTAGAAGATTCACCTTACAAATTTTGGTAGAAGATTTGCTTTAAACRAGGTTGCTGATATACAGCAAGCGCTTCAACTGAGAATCTATAACATAGGTAGTATTGTGTGCAGAAGTTTGTATGTTTGTTTGAGACTTTGGTTTTGAATGTGTCTTCTTTAATTAAGAAAACAATCTTTTAAGAATTTGTTACAGTTTAGTATGCCCATATGAGTGCCTTAGGCACATAGACTAGGTAGGAGAAAGGTTTCAATTTATATACGAGATAAATGAACCTTATTTATGAGCACCAGTTATTTCTGCCTTTGAGCATGTATTTGGTGCATCTCTTCAGAATCTGTTACAATATACTACACTATTTCCATTAAGAACCTGTACGTACTTCATGTTAACATCCTTTACTTTAAGAACATCCAAAGCTGTTGATAGCAGACACAAAGTACATGGTGCAGTAAGACCACTTTGCTTTGCCATGTTATGTGCTATGAGAAAAAAGTACTTACTCTGTTTTATGTTCAGCTTCTTTTTAGGAGAGTTGGAGAAGTGCCTTGAAGATCCAGAAAAGCTGGGATCCCTGTTTGTTAAGCATGTAAGTACAAACATAAATTTTAGCAAACTGCAGTTGTTATTACTGACATGTTTGATTATTAAGGGTCAATCCATGATATAGCACAGCTAAAAATGTCCTATAAAATATTCCCCACTGTAAAAGGTGGGGAGAGAGGTTATAAGAAGCTGTGTATGAACTAAAGAGTCTAGGTTTTGTTTGAGCATCTTCCTGTGGAGAGGAAGGGCCCTGTTTCCCAATGCAGTTCTGGTTCTGTGCTGGAGAGGTGTCATTTCATATGACCAGAAACACCTGTCTTCCAATCCTAGATATACTAACGGTGTACTGTGAAACACAGAAACCAAAAATAGGAAAGATGCTGGTGGTTCTTACTTGTTTCAATGCAGATTGGTAACTGTTTCAATGCAAAGTTTGGTAACTCTCTAATTCTATATCCTGTATCTTTTGAGACTCACAGTACTGGTTGTGCTTCTTCCCTCTTCACTTGGGGAAGAAACTGTAAGTGCCAGAAATTTTTGAATTTTAATTTTTGTCAAGTACTCTTTATAGCTTTACACAAGTCCCTTTCTTTCCCCTTTCATATATTTATTAAAAGGAATGACCAAGTGATATATTACAACACTTTGGAAGAAAACAAGAATAATTCTTAGAAGGATAATTTTCTAAAATATGTCAAAGTTCAAGACATGTGATATGCCATTATACAGTTATTCCTCCTACATTTTTTGCTGTTTTCTCTTTGTGCAGAAGTGTAGTATCTACTTGAACTGAGGTCTATAGGTACACTAAATCACCCAAGGTAACAGAGGTAGAACTTAGCCTAAACAGGATGATTGCACAAGCATGCAGAGACTGAGGACAGACTAGATGAAAGCAGACTCAGAGGGTGATTTCCCACTGGCCTGTAGTCAATAACTACATAGCAAAAAAAAAAAAAATCATGGAACCAAGCATTAATTTAAAAATAATATTGGAAGTCAGGCCTAGTTCCTGGTCTAATGATGAGGAATGAACTTCAGGGGACTTTAAAAGAAAGTGAAAGGAGAGGAAGGAATCCTGCCACTGGTAAGACAGGAACACTGAAGAAGTAACTTTCCTTTTTCTGACTGCTTTTTTAACTTTCTCCTGACATATTTGTAACTGAATTGCATTGAAAGGCACCCGTACTGCTCCAAATGGAAAGGCAAGCTATGTGCTACTACCACATCCTCTAGAAAAATCCTAACTGTCCACTAGAACATACAAGTTCAGTTCTTGCTTGTAATCTATTTCTTGTATCCTTTTCAATCTCCATCTTAATTCTTCCTTTTTTACTTTCCATTTATCGTCACAAGTCACTGCTCTGCAAGTCTCTGACCAGCACAGCCTCTAACAGCAAAACAGTCCTGCCAGGAGCAGATTTTGGAGTAAATGATAGGCACATATGGTGCATCTGTGTTTCTTCATCAGCAAGGTGGCAATCAAAAATGAACCTCAGAGGCAGAAGTTATGCTTACTCTTTTTCTTTGTTGCCTTTGGTCTTAAAAAGGCATGCAAACACTATTCATGATCAGACCTTAAAAATACCAACACCACCATTTCCAGGCTCTATATCACYTATTTCCTGCTAAAACTCCAACAAGACAGCTAACGCGAGATAAGACTGACAAACCAACTTTTCCTCCCAACTACTGTCTAAAGTTAAATAGGATGAGGACATTATTTTAATGTATTAGAATAATACATTAGATTATTAAAAAAACTGAATATTCAAATAAATATTTCAAACACTTCAACCATTGTTTTTGCTAAAAGAAAAATTTAACCTTTTTTATGGTTAACTTTACTGTGAGACTTATCAAGCTGTCATCACTGAACAACCGATGTTCTGACATACTCATAATGGTAACAATTTTTTGACTTGTGATCCCCTTCTGAAATCATGATATTCCCAAGTATGATTTCAGATCTGTAACTTCTATATATGTAGCTGCTGCTTTTCCCGAAAAGGTCCTTTCTTATGTTTAGACTTTCAGACAGCTGTACTTCTTAAGTAATGATCTGTTTCAATCTGTCATGATAATGATCGTTCCATATCTTTGTTCTTCCAGGAGAGAAGGTTGCACATGTACATAGTTTACTGCCAAAACAAACCAAAGTCTGAGCACATTGTCTCAGAATACATTGATACCTTTTTTGAGGTAAGTTTCAGAGAGATGACATGTGCACAGTAAAGGTTAGGTACAGCATGTGTACACGTGTAAGCATGCTCAGATCTGTGACCAAAAAAAAAAAGTGTGACTGCTATTTTATTGCTGTTTCAAATTATAAATTATTGAGTTATTGCAGTATCTGTTGTGATTTCTTTAGTCTGGTATGGATTACTAGAAATGTATTAATCCAAGAGAAGAAAACTGAAGTTCAGGTCTGAGACGTTAATCAATCAGTAGAGCCTCATCCTTACTAGCCTAGGCAGCTACAGTGCTTGTGTGTACCACTTTTGTGAAGGAGCAATGCTGAAGGAGCGAGGATCACTATAGAGCAATACAATATGTACAACCTGTGATTGTAAAATGAATTTCACTGTACAGTAGTTTCAGAAAAAGCACTGAAGGTATTTAGGAAATAACGACAAGGGAAAGGACTCCCCCTTTTGCTAACTGAGGATCAAATTTTGCTCTGATTTCTGCCAATTTCTCCTCTGATAGCCATTAAAGGTGAAGTATAATGCTCTGTTTCTAACTAAACAAAACAATATTTTAAGCCAAAATACTATTTTATAATTTTCAGGATCTGAAGCAACGCCTGGGCCACAGACTTCAGCTCACAGACTTGCTGATAAAACCTGTGCAGAGAATTATGAAATACCAGCTGTTACTAAAGGTAAAGTGATGTTGAGGTGAATGATTTAATATGTTTGTTAACTGATATGCTTTTTCTTTTAAATATTGAAGGTGCTTTTCCACCCTTCCTCCCAAACAGATTCCAAATCTGTAAGCCACATAATATGGTTAGTTTCCAAACATATTAGTGTTCTTATGAAAATTGCAATAATAGCTTGGATTGAATTTTGCTCACTCTTAAAATAGCTTAAGATGAGATGAACTCAAGTCAGTGATATGGAAACACTTAGAATTTGTACCAATGTCATGTGCAGGGGAGAGGGATCTGCAAACTGTTTTCAGATGTAATAGTGGTTGGAGTTGTTGGAGTCATCCCGACTTTTCCACCTACATGTCGCTTAAATATTTGCTGAAAAGTAACCGTGTATCACAGAGATCATTGCCTTAATACTTGTTCTTCCATTAAATAAAACAAAACAGAGAATACCTCCGACAAAAACAAAGAGAAGTAACACAGAAGCTATAAGAACAAAATCTGGGATTTCTTAAAGTGTCTTCTGCAATTAGTCATTCTCTGGCAGATAATAGAAATTCAGATTTTTTAAGATTTCTCTTTGCTGATTAATGAGTAAATAACTCATATTAATGTTTTTCCTGTTTTAGGACTTCCTCAAATACTCTAAAAAAGCTAACCTTGACACAACAGAACTAGAGGTACTTCAGACACTTTCTCTTATTGACTTGAATGCTCCTTGCTCTGTACTTACGCCTGTTCTGCTCTTGAGCTTGTAATTATGGGATGTGTTTACTTTTCATGCTGCTTTCTACTTTAAAACAACAGTAGCAAATAAAACAAAATTCTGTCTTGCAAACATGTATTTGGAAAATTAAGCTTTAACTATTTTATCTTTAACAGAGAGCCGTAGAGGTCATGTGTATAGTACCAAAACGGTGCAATGACATGATGAATGTTGGCCGCCTGCAAGGATTTGATGTAAGTTGTCTGGAATTTTTGAACGTGTTTTACTACAAGTTTTTGTCAGATGGTCTAGAAATTAACAATTAGCATTTACGTTATGGGCAGAAATAGGGGTGGAGAGACAGTGCTCCTTTACAATCTGGTACGATGGTGCAAAAATTGATGAGTGAAAAATCAAGTCTTAGTCCTGCAAAGGAATTCTTTCTAAGAAACTTTATCTGTATGTCAGTGTCACTAGATTTCATCCTTTGAATCTAGGAAGTGCTGGTATTATTACAGTTTCCTATCTGACTAATGTTTGGCAAAATAGTGAATCAGTTATGAGCAGACCTGACTCCAGCAGTGCAGACAAAGAAGAAGTTGCTAAGGTCAGTAAAGAACCTGAGGTGATTGTAGCCCTTCTTACTTTGCTAAGGCTAGTGAAGATGAAAAGTGGCTACTGAAGCAGTATGCACCAGCCAGACTACAGTCACATCTACCTGCAAAGCCCTTTCTGTTCTGTGATGCACATATGAACTTGAAGTCTTCCCTGTTCAGCACACTGGAAGACACTGGAAGGAGGGATGGTTTTACCAGTGTTGCTAATAAACTCAAATTGTCTCCAGTATTAACTGAATTTTTCTGCTTGATTGGTTGATTTGATTTGGGTCTTTTTGTTTGTTTTGAGAAACAGCAAAGAATGTCTCATCTGTCAGAGGATCAATGAATATATGGTCAGGAACRCTCTGATAAATCAGGAAATACTACGTTATTTTAGAATGACTATTTGCTCAAAAAGATTGATGAAAAAAAATCACACCAAATATGTTTGCACTTACCTCTGTTTTTAGGGTAAAATTGTAGCCCAGGGTAAGCTGCTGCTCCAGGACACATTCTTGGTCACAGACCAGGACACGGGACTTCTGCCACGCTGCAAGGAAAGACGAGTCTTCCTGTTTGAGCAGATTGTCATTTTCAGTGAGCCGCTAGATAAAAAGAAAGGTTTCTCCATGCCTGGATTCTTGTTTAAAAACAGTATCAAGGTAACTGTTGTATGTGAGTCTTGGCTGAGTTTGTGCAGGTGTCACAAAGGTAACAGTTTTATAATGTACAGTGTGGAGTCACTAGTAAAATCTAGATGTATAATCTTAAAACAGTGAGGTGTTTTCCTGAAATTACTTCCTATCAGATTTGTGCTCACTCTGATGATAAATGGAAATCTTGCATCCTAGCTCTCTAATGCTTCCCCCATGAAGCCCACCAAAGCAGATGTTCTTGTTCAGAGCTGGACAAACATGCACTAAAAGTTTATTCTTCAGCTTTGCACTGTGTGTACATCACACTACAAGGTTATTGTAAAGAAAGGTAATAACTCTTAAATATCCCTTCTGATGGGCTTCAGCTGAAATCAGTCCAAACATGTAGCTAACGTTTGCAGGTAAAAAGTCTTCCTTTTGGACTCGTGCTTTTTTGTACGAGTGAATCCCAGAGACAAAAGCATTTATCCCCACTTCAACCCTGCCCTGAAAAAACTGCTGAGAATTCCCACCAGCCTTCTTCCCYAAAAGTTATGAGTCCATTCTGCATCCTCTAATTCCCCATAGTGACCTGTGTGCCAGCTGAGCACCCTGTCCCGCTCTGGCTTGACAGCGTGCTCAGAAGCATCACTGGCTCTGCAGCAGAAGCCTTCAGTGTGGGCCCTTAGTGGAACTCTCTGGTGGGCTCCATATTTTAAATAAAACAAATGAAGAGTGAGGTCTGATGGAGAGCACTTGCATTGGGCGTGCCAAGATTGTTCAGGCACGGGATGTCAAACTGCTGCTGCACTCACTGGAACAAATGCTGCTGCAGAGGGAGACAGGGGAAGCTGTGCCAAGAATGACATGTGCTGATCCTTAGTTTATTGTAATCCTTCCATTTCACAGTACTATTTTACTGAAGGAAATGATGATTATCTGACTTACATTTGAAGATCTGACTCTGAGCTACTAAGCAAGAAATTTTAGTGGTATGTTTCTCAGAAAACATACAAAGTAAATTTTCTTTTTTGTTAAGGTGAGTTGCCTTTCCCTGGAGGAAAATGTGGACAACGATCCATGTAAATTTGCACTAACGTCAAGAACGGGCGATGTCACGGAGACCTTTGTTTTGCATTCTGCCAGTCCAGGCATCCGCCAGTTATGGATCCACGAAATTAACCAAATCTTGGAAAACCAGCGCAACTTTTTAAATGGTAAATGATTTGCTTTCCCTGAAAATTCCTAATTGAGTTGAGTCTCTCATCTATTGTTTCTTGGCTCTGGAAGGTTTTTCAAGTTTCCCTTTTCCTGAGCTGGCACAGAACAGTTGGGCAAAATGTGCTATGTATTTGCTTCAGAACAGATGCTATAGCATTTATTATGAGAGCGGTAGTCAGAATTCACATGGTGTTCTCTTGGTGAAATTTTCCAAATATTTTGTAGGAGTGAATTAAAATTGGCACCATCCTTTGATGAAGGACATTTGCATAGCCCTTATAAGTAAATCCAAGTCTTTACGGGCTAAACCCAAGTGTTTTAAGTGTCTATTCAGAATATATTTTACTTGCATTATTTTGATGTCCATTGTTAGCATGTCTTACAGTGGCAACATCATTCAGTCTGTAGGGGAAGAGTAGTAGTAGTCAGTGTCTGGCATGACACCTGAAAGTTCTTGCTGTATTTTTGTATTCATTGGTTGTTAACGCCTCTTGATTTTTATTTATTAATTTTTTAAGAGCTGTAATGTGTAGAGCAAGGAACTGAGAATTTAGAGTCACAGCTGGTGTTTCCCAGATTGGTTGCATGTTTGGGGGGGGGGGATTTTGACTGATCTATATACAAATATTTTTCTCTGGTTTCAGCTTTTCCGTCTTTATTAAAGTTACAGGAGATCATGAAGGGTAATACAGGAAAGTGACCTGAGGTCAATGGGATGACCRGCCTTGCTAAGAGAATGTATCTTATCTGAATGGTGCTTCCTTTGGCACTAAACACATCCGTTTCAAACTGTTCTTGTTCCTTTTCCTGTCCCACTTTCCCCAATCTCCTTCTCTCCTTCCCCTGTCGGCAGCCTTGACGTCCCCAATCGAGTATCAGAGGAACCACAGCAGCGGCGGAGGCGGCAGCGGGAGCAGCAGCGGTAACAGCAGTGGCCCCGGCAGCTGTAGTGGACTTCCCAGCTCCAGCCGTAGCAGGCCATCCAGGATCCCCCAGCCTGTCAGACACCATTCCCCAGTCCTGGTCTCCTCTGCAGCCTCGGCCCAAGCAGAGGCAGACAAGATGTCAGGTACGTCCATTCACAATCTCTCCCTGCCACACTACAACACCTCCTTAGAAACTGGCCTGAGCCAGCCAGACAGGCACCCTCCCCATGCAGAACCGGATGGTCCTCAGAGAGAAGCTGAGCAGATTCCCAAGATGAAAGTTATTGAGAGTCCCAGGAAGACACCAGGAAACATTTCTGGCTCAGCTGATGGAGCCCAGAAAGAATCTCGTGGAAGTTCAGAGGATGGTCGCTCAAGAAACAGCATAGGATCCCTGACGCTTGGGAAGCCAAGACCAGGAGCCGTCTCACCAATGAACTCTCCTCTCTCCACGACTTTCCCTTCACCTTTTGGCAAAGAAACCTTTCCACCCAGCAGCCCCCTGCAGAAGGGCTCCTTTTGGAGCTCCATCCCAGCATCCCCTGCCAGCCGCCCTGGCTCCTTCACTTTCCCTGGGGACAATGACTCCCTCCAGCGGCAGGTCCACCGCCACTCTTCACACAGCAAGGACACAGACCGCATGAGCACATGCTCCTCGACCAGCGAGCAGTCAGTTCACTCCACCCAGAGTAATGGGGTAAGAGCGGAGCACTTCTGTCCTGCGAGCTCTTCTAAAACCTTCCCATGCTCCCTTTCTGTGCGTTACCATCACTCTCCGTACTAACTTCTGGCTCTCCAGTGCTGTACTGCTCTGAAATAATCAACTATTCCAATATCTTCTGCACATTAAAAAAACAAAATTGCCTACCTCTCTGTGTATGTATACATAAAACATATGTCATGACATGTATACAGACACAAAAGTAACTGCTAACATTAGATGCAATTTCCACCTCTGCTGAAAACATAGATCACAGGCTGATACTTACTAACTTGCTCTCCTTGCTTTTCCGTCTCTAATCTGAAGGCACATAATTAACATGCTGAACTGTGGCAGCCAGAGCACCGTGAGGTATGCACTGCAACCAACATGTTTTAAATCTGACTTCAAGATTTTAGCAGATTGCCTTGGGGCTTTTTTCCCTGTCACGTGCACATCGGCCACCATTGTCCTGTTGAGTTTTAACTTCGTTGGGACGTCTACTACACACTCCCTGACCTGCTTGATTTTGGTTTGTTTTTTCTTTTTTTTTTTTTTACCTTTCTCTCAGCCTTAGTTGGTATACAGCATTCTGTCTTTTTAAAACCTATGTCTGGTCAAGGAAGCTTCCAGCAATCCACTCAAAACAGGCAAACAAAACCTAACTAAAATATTCTTCCTTCCACCACAACCAAAACTTCAGTGGAAAGTCACTAGACTCCACTTGTCTTTGCTGCTTTATAAGAGGAACTGTCTTATGACATCTGGAGATTCAGTCTTTTAGTATGCACTTGGAGTGTTTGTGTGGAAAACTGGGGTATCAGCAGAGTCCACATTCTCTGTAATAACGTCCACCAGGAAATGCAACACAGTAATCACAGGGTCATGTGCAAATACAACACAAAAATTTTAAGGCACTTGCCATGGATGTGGTAGGCGCGTGGTGGTGCCTTTTTTATTTACTTATTTTTTTTAAATTGCGTTCGATTTTTCCTCACTAAGCATTGTTCTGTTCACAAATGTGTGTTTTTCTACTCTCACAATTCCTATGCAGTACCGGTTTTGCAAATCACCTAACTTGCAGTACCTTTTTAAAATGCATGCATTCTTGATGAACTGTTTTAACACACAGAGCTTTCTTGACTTCTTAGTTCTTAAGCTTACTTTTATAATAGCCTCAAAGAAAAAAATTATGCTTTGCATGTTTTGTATTCTTATCCCAATCTTCTTTCAACTTTTCATGTGGTTTAGCTCTGTCTTGTG
Organism: Rhea americana; assembly: GCF_003343005.1. Lineage (NCBI taxonomy): Eukaryota > Metazoa > Chordata > Aves > Rheiformes > Rheidae > Rhea > Rhea americana. The sequence continues at coordinate 84,506 of NW_028186483.1, forward strand.
TTTATCTTCAGTTTAGCAAAATATGATGCTAATATATTAGCTGAGATAACTGGAATATTTGGCAGTTACTACACAGCATGTGGATCACGATGGTGGTACGTTTTATGTGCAGAAACATCTTACACAGTATTAATATCGTTCCATTAAAAAAGAAAGAGAGAAGCAGAGTGGCACTAATTTTTTGAAACATTTGAATTTTGATACCACCTCAGGAAAGATCCTATAGCTTGTTTTTATCTTACAGTAAACCATAATGTGTGAATATATGACTTTTTACGTGCACATATGGCTAAACTGCATGTGGAAGCCCCTGTGTACATATGTGAGGCTTTTAGTGAGACAGGTGAGACAGTTTATATCTAAGAAGGAGAAAGAAGAGTGGCTCTTGTTAATTTTTCAAGAATATGGGAGCAATTTTTCAGGTTTTGATTGTAATCCCATATTTGAGGTCAGTGACTTGCAATAGAAAATCATTTACTGTACAAGAATGATCACCTCCTTGAAAGGAAAAAGAGAAGACTGTCTTCCTACAGTGAGAATAAATTCTTATATAAATGCATTCACAAGGGAGAAAGGTCTGTTAACTGCTAAGTGACAACTTTTTAACAGATTTATACATTCTTGTTCAAAATAAGAAATATTCAGAGTTCAATCTGATCCTTTAGGCTTGAACTATGAAAAAAGAGATTTTTATATGTTACAGGAARGTCAGTCTTGCAGTTTTATAAATAATGCTGCATGCTAAGAAATAGTATGTTTGGGAATAGTGTGTGGAGAAAGGTTTGGAGTTGGGGCTGGTTTTGCTCCTTCAGCCTTCCCCATCTCCTCCCCCTTTAGGTCTAACAGAGAGAATCAATAGTAGCTTGCTATGAAGCTAAAAGTATCTAGCAAATTGTTATTTTACTCTAAGCAGTGACTGAAAATAAGACTTGTGGGTTTTTAATTCTGCAGTTTCTGGTTTGCCTGAAGCATGACAAGGCCTTGCTAAGTACAACAGACCATGTAGACAGTTCTCTGAGCCAGTCTGACTGGCTCTTTTCCCAGACCAACTGGAATTGCACCTCCCCAGGATGAATCTCTCCCTTGTGTAGCATTTGCTTCAGCATCCTAGTAGGAATAAAGTATGGACTTGAATGACCCAGTCAATTAGGTGTTCCAGTCAGAATAGATCTACAGACTCGGGAGAAATGCAAGCATCAGAGTGCTGGACAAGCTATAAATGAGTAATCTGAGAYGGTTCCTTTCCAGATATCTTGATTTCTCAGTAGACTAAACAGACAAAACACCCTCAGGGGAAACACAGGTGCTGAGAGAGCAACTCGTTCAAAGCCATGAGCAGATTGGAACAGAACATGGTGTTCAGGGCTCTCCATGTACCGAGATGTCCCCAGAGTCCTGCTGCACCCCCTCAACACTGTTGAGATGACTGATCTTTTTGAGAAAAGAGAAGGTGACACACTCTTTTAATCTTGCCAGCCAAACTTGCACTCGCTGCTAGCACATATGTATGGCAGTCACGCTGTGCGAGCCATAGTAGCCTGCACCTACAGCTGGGTACAGCTTGCTTGCTTCAACATGCCGATCACCAGCTTGGCCACTACTAAACAATAGCAACCCCTCACTGATATCAACCTGAACCAGTTTGAAAGAACACACACACAGACACACACCCCTCCCTCATATCACATTGTAAATGAGCCATTTGCTTTGATTTCAACTTATTTCAAGAAGAAAACCACTTATTTCAAGGAAAGGTGGCACAACTTGATAATAATTTTCAAACTTCTGTTTATTAAACCACATATGGGAAATGCAAGCGTGGGCAAAAACAGCCTTACTTTAAAAAATGGAAGAATAATTCCCAGTGAAGTCATGGCCAGGAGAGAGCTATTTGTTTTGAAAACCCTCAGCAGTAATGTATATTACCAGAGAAAATGCTCAGTGAGTAAACAGACAAAATTTGTGAACACTAGCCGAAAGTACAAGGTAAGCATCTAACAACACACAGCTATCCTAGTGACTAAAAACAACATTTCCTGCTTTATTCTGAAAATTCAGTGGGCCTATTTTGCCCAAGAAACTTGAATAGTTTTTAAAATCCAGTAATTTACCTCATCTCACGAATCTAAGGAACAAACCTGATCATAAAGATTCAACCAGTGAGAAGTCTTGAGGTTTTTAAGAGACATTATCAGAAGCCTATTTTATTCTTTTGTAATTTGACGTGTTTGGCATGCAAGAGAAGGCTAATGTCTGAGAACTGAGACGTTCTGCTAGGAAAGACTATATATTTTTTGTTGTTGGAGTTCCTAGTGTTTATCAAGTGAGTTATTAACTGGTTATATTTTTGAAACTGCATCTATAAGACTTCATGATGAATTGTCCCCAGTGCTGTATGGTAGTTCTRTTACCTGATGAAGATGTTCAGTAAAGGATTCAGAGTCAGAGCCTGAAAGGAATATAAATTGGTGGCTATATATAAACTGAGTCTTAATAAATAGAGAGAAAGTAATCTTGAGTAAAAGTAACAGGAATAAATTGCTGCTGCTGTAAGTAATACTATTCAAAAATCAAGCTAATTTACACAAGATAGACACAGCCAGCTCTAGAAGAGAAATCCTAGCTCTTTGCTCTGACTGTGCCTTAAGCTATGTGGATTATGCAGATCTTGGTTGTAATGGTGTGGGCCGAGAATAGCCTATCGTCTTCATGAACTTTTCATGAGTTCTTTCCCCCCTCCCCTTCTTTGTGCTTCCGCTTGACATTGCAGAGTGAAAGTAGCAGCAGTAGCAATATCTCCACCATGCTGGTGACACACGATTACACGGCAGTGAAGGAGGATGAGATAAATGTCTACCAAGGAGAGGTCGTGCAGATTCTAGCCAGCAACCAACAGAACATGTTTTTGGTGTTCAGAGCCGCCACTGATCAGTGCCCCGCAGCCGAGGGCTGGATTCCCGGCTATGTCTTGGGGCATACCAGTGCAGTCATCATTGACAACCCTGATGGAACCATCAAGTAAGTGTCTGGACATATGTAGAAGAGGAGGAGTAAGAAAAATTTCCCATTTAGACAAGACTTTGAAGCTTTTAAACCAAAAGTTGAAGCTATCTTTGAGAAATAAGCATCAAGTTGGATGAATATATGAGAGATGTCTTAGCCCACTTCCAACTACAGAATAGTAAGAAAGAACCCAGAAGGACCTATTTTTTATTTAAAAAAAGAAAAAAGAAATCCACTGTTTATACAGTCTTCTGGGAAAAGAATATAAAATAATACATGGCTTAAGAGCAGTAAGTTATTGACTTAATGGTATGAGCAGCCAGGCAAGACATCTTTGTTTGTGCCAAGTGGAATGAGATTTCAGAGTTCCCAGCTTTCCACCTGGAGCCACAAACCATTTGAAATTGGCTGGTTGTGCTAGGAAGACTTCCCTCAACACTGTAATAGGGAAAATCATGTCATATCAGACTTCCTACCAGCTCTAATGTAAAGCTCCTATCGACTTAGAGATGGATTTTATGCTGTTCATTGCTCAGTTTGATTGATACTTTGTATTTGCATATTGAAAGTTTACTACTCCAGCAAAGATTTCAAGAAATACTAAACTACTAAATCTTACCAGTTTGCTTACAGTTTTAACTAAGGTTAGCATGCCTTGTGAAGTACACAGTGTATTTCATTTCAGTATCTATTAACACAATGAAATAATGTTGAAACATACTTTACCGATAGCATTTCAAAATAGAAAGTATAATGCAGAGCTGAGAGTTGAAAACAATTGACCAAAGTTTTAATGTTCTGCATTCAGGAAGTCAACATCTTGGCACACAGCACTCCGTTTAAGGAAGAAATCTGAGAAAAAAGATAAAGACGGCAAAAGGGAAGGCAAGCTAGAAAATGGTTACCGCAAATCCCGAGAAGGACTTGCCAACAAGGTTTCTGTAAAGGTAAATGTTACAAAGATATAATAGTTTCCAAAAATAGTCATATTAGAGTTTCTTTAAAATCTAGCCTCTAGTTTTAGCTTCTGTTGGAATTTCACAGCAAGTAAATGGATGCAACAGTGGCTTTAATGGACTATATTTGTCCAGACCCAAGACAGGGAGGTGTAATTTTTGAGCCTGCAGATGTGATACTGCATAATGATACTGCAGAGAGAGTAGTGCAGTACTGATATTCTGATGTCCAAATGTGTCTTGGATCTTTGTGGGTACACCTAACTTCTGCTCTCACTGTGCTTTTTCTACCATTCTTTAATTTATTATAAGGTTATAAGGACATTAATTCTTTAATTTCTTCTTTCCAGCTTCTCAATCCCAATTACATTTATGATGGTAAGTTATTTTAATCTTTATAATTTGATGAAAGCATAGTTTACTCAGTTCCTAATGTAATTAATTTCAAGTGAATTTGAACAGAGAGTTTTCTATCAAAATGTATGTAGGAGTTTGGGATGATTTTTTGATATGGGTTTTTTTTTTTGTTTGTTTGGGCAAGAGATAAAGAAATATATCAGAGCTTTTAAGATGCAAGATGCAAGACTTTGTTCACAAGGACTGTATGATGTGCTTTTCAGGAAGATTTATGCTGTCTTCCTTTCCTAATGTGTCTGCACTGAGATTGTATGGAATTTGAATTTCGTTGTATTTGTAAAATAAAGTCGGGAGTTGGAGACTTTCTGCTTATTTTTTATCAGCTGAAACTCCAGGGAGCATTCAGGGCCTCTCCACTGCTGAGGCTGATTGGGACAAAGATAGTGGCACTCTGGAGTCAGAGCCACACTTTTTTATTTTCACTTGATTCACAAAACGAAACATTTTGAGTTTGATCTGTAAGCAAAGAGGGAAACCACCACACTGCCTCAACAGATAGGTGTTTTGTGTTCCCTTTGCAAACTTAGCTGGACATAAAGATAACTTTGCTGAGCATATCCTCCAGTACTTTTCACTGATGGGTTTTCTCAGGTTACTTGGTGCAAACAGTGTTTGATTTGCCATGATACGTTTCCAAGTTATCCATGGCATAGCACAATAGGTCATGCCCAAGTTCATGCAGAGAAAAAGTCATTAACTCTGCAGAGCCGTAACAAGAGGCCTAGTCACTGATGTGCTCAAAGAGATAAACTCTTAGAAACATTCAGTGCCTTTGTCTTAAGTAATAATAAAGAGAATATGAAGGGAATGGAAAAGCAAATTGGTGATTTTCAATTGCCATTAATTTTCTTTTTTCAGTTCCCCCAGAGTTTATAATACCATTGAGTGAGGTAACGTGTGAGACAGGAGAGACCATCGTGCTTAGGTGTAAAGTCTGTGGTCGCCCTAAGGCTTCAATTACTTGGAAAGGTCCCGATCATAATACACTGAGTAATGACGGTCATCACAGCATCTCATACAGGTACAGTAATTTGTATAATTATCTCCTTATTTTAAAAGGAAAAATTCATGTAAGCAAACCTAGTGGGTTTGAGGTGTTTGTGGTGTTATTCTCAAACACATCTCTTTACCCCTCCCAATTGAACACCCCAAGAAAAAACAAAGTGACTCCTAAACATATAAAAGGATTCTGATTCTGTGCAGAAAGCTTTGGTTGATAGTTATTCAATACCTGACTTGCTGCTATCACGTACACTCTCAGAAATAAGTGACAAGAAGTTTTGGAGTTGGAGCAAGCTGGTAAATCTTAGTGGATAATTTTAGTGTCATGAGATGGCTTTAGTTTTATTATGTAGTTAACCTACGTCATACCTCTGGCAAAGATGACTGCTAAAGTTCCCATCCCTGTATCACATGTTGTTGCCCCTCAGTTGTGCCACTTACAACCATTCCTGCGGGACCATTCTGTAAAAAGCATTACTGTGATGATTAATGATAAAAAGCCATCTTCTTTTCTCTTGAAAAGGTTTTTTCACTGGGCACTTTTTTATCTGGATCCTGGGTGGAAAAGGGAACCTCTATGAAAGAATAGGAACTGCTGAAGCAATTATATTTTGTATTTGAAACTTCAGTGCAAGATGGCTTTTGTCTGTGAGGCTTAAAGGTGGGGTTGCCCTCAGATGGAAGTACTTCACAGTTGGGATCTTCTAAAAAAATTCTGTAAATTCCTCTGAGTATGGCTGGTGGTACCCAAATGTCATAATCAGTTGATTTAAAAGCTATCTAAAACCAACCATCTAATGCTTGAATTAGAACAGCATGCTGCAACATGCCAATGCTGTGACATGCCATAAGGCCAATCCTTTGATACCRCTGCTAGCATACCATCATTTTTAAGGCAGATGACTGCTTTCAGAAAGCCTGCACTATGGCATTTTGCAAGGAAACAGCCTCTGGTTCCTGCTAACATTAATGCTGCAATCTTTGTAGCTGAAGCACTGAAACTAACGTTTTTGCCTTACTCTGATAGAATTGAACAGACTAAGTGACAACTCAAAGAGCTAACCAATGAGAGAAATTGTTGTATTTTGGAATGTGAAACTGCATATTAGAACTGTTTCTTTTTTAAACATGCTTTCTGAAACGGATGCTTTCTGAAAAAACATCTTTTTATATACAGAAAATTCTGTTTATTGAATAACTTCAATTAGAAGAAAACTGAAAAACTGAAAACTGCCTCATTAGTGGATACAAGAGCATATCATCTTATAAATTGCTGTATGATACAGCCCAAATCATCTGCAGACTTGATAGCATGTTATACAGTGTTTTATTTTTCTTAGTGCTACTGCTTTTCCCTTTTTGCTTGGTATGATTTTTGTTATGGAGAGACAAAGGTACAGGAACAGCTGTGCTACTGTATCCAGGACCACTGAGAGAGATGAGTAAGAGCAAGGTTCTCTAGGTTTAAATCACTGTGGCCTGTTACAGTTGCACAGTAATAACTGGTAAATCCTATTGCTTGTGGCAGCCAACTTTTTGAAAATGGTCAAAAAATGTCCTTTAAATGGGGGGAGGGAGTTATATTCCTATGTCAATAAAATTATATTCATTTCCCCCCTGAAATTAAGTGGTTGAGTGAAGACTGTGGCAAATACCTTTTGGCTTAGTCAGTCAAGTGATTTAGAGTTATTTGAATGGATCCAAAGGAAAGCGATAACAAGGCTGGATAGTCTTGAATATATGCTCTGTTGTTTAGAGTTGTTTTGAGAGTTGTTTTGAGCCTAAAGGTGAAATGCTTGAGGGAAGACATGCTAAGTATTCACATTTGTTAAAAGACTTGTGGAGGCTGAAGGAGAATTATCCACTATCCATGACAAATGCTCCAAAATTAATAGACATGAATTGCACAGAGGAAGGTTTAAGGAGATGTTTAAAGACAGGCAGAAAGGCCAGTTGAGTAATGAGGATTGAGGAAGTGTCTGCAGAATCTTTCTCCTGTGGTCTCATATATCTTATTGCTGTTTGTGCCTTGGAACAGAGGGAAAACCTAAATATCTTCCCAGCTTAATTCTCCAGGATTCTAAAGTCTCCAAAGTCATGGTTTGATGCACCTTTTGTATTAAAGATCCACTCCTACAATGGAGAAATGCTCTGAAAGTACAAATGTTAGATCAGCTTCCATGTGCTAGGCATCAGGGGTGGAAATTAAGCTTCCAGAAAGAGCAATGATGGACCATCTCCTTGAAGTTTTCTCAGTATGAATTCTCATAATTAAAGGAGATACAGGGAGCACAAAAAAAAAAAAAAAAAAAAAAAAAAAAAAAAAAAAAAAAAAAAAAAAAAAAAAAAAAAAAAAAAAACAGGGCAAGTGCTTGATTTTCAGATGCAAAGAAGTCTGCAAACTGGAGACAAAGTGCCATTGGGGATATTTGCTTTCCTGATAGTCTGAAATATGTTCCAAAATRTTTCAAAGATACAAAATACTGTAATTCTGATAGAGACTTCTGAAATGGCAGAGATAGAGCTAGTAGTGCTTCTCCAGAGAGCATATAGGAGCTGGAGCATAAGAAATATTAACATTATTGCCCTACCTATGTCTAATTTCCTTATTTTAAAGTCTATAAAATGAATATGAAGTTAATAATTGACATTATGTTTCTCAGTGACTTAGGAGAGGCTTCACTGAAAATCATTGGCGTTACTGCAGAAGACGATGGTATCTATACGTGTATAGCTGCAAACGATATGGGTTCAGTTTCATCCTCTGCCAATCTACGAGTTTTAGGTAGGCCTGTCTCTCTGGGTTCTTTTTGTTTTTTTTTTAATTAATTACATTCAAAGCATCTGAGATTTCAATGGTAGGTACGTGTTATCCATAGGACAGAAAAAAAAAAAAAAAAAAAAAGGACACTTAAGTTTCCTTCTGTTAAGGAAGTACTATACCAGTCCTTTCCACCTGCATGCGATCCCGTCTGATGTGCTGTAGGTGACCCTGCTTGAGCAGGAGAGTTGGACTAGATAATCTCCAGAGGTCCCTTCCAACCTCAAACATTCTGTGATTCTGTGAAATAAGTAGTTTCAGTGTTTTGTTCATGTATTCATTTATCTTCCTCTTAAGTGTTGTGGATGCTACATTTTTAGAAGTGGAGAGAACRTAATGAGGCAGGAGAATATAAGCTTTCTTACATGCAGGTTTAACCACTGATACTACGTGGGTCATTTAATTTATTGAAGGGCCCATTCCTTCGCAGGAATTAATTAATAAATTTGAGGTGAAATAGCTCTGTCTCAAGTTGATCGTGGAAAACAAAATATGATACGAAATGTTTCATTCTGTTTTTGTACTTATGTCTCGGTGGATATGGAAACTTGTAGGGTTGTCCTGAACCTCTCCAAAATGTATTCTTCCCTTTTTCCAAAACAACTTCACAATTTTCTTGGAATGTTGAAACTGACCTTGGAAAGATGTGTCTATTCAGACAATCTCTTCTRAAACTGTTGGAGATTTATATTCGATGCTGCAACTTTATGGTCTGCTTGTTGGCAGATACAATAAGTATCTTAGAGTCAACATAATGAGGTGGTGATTATTCCTAGCACTTCCTACTAATTGAACCAAAGCTTTCAGCAGACAACCAGTAGTTGAGCGTTGTGACAGGTATATTGCAATAGATAAAAGACAGAAAAGAAATTCTTGGCCTCTACACTACTGTTTGAGTTTTTGAGTTTTCTTYGGGTAGCTGCTACATTGTCTGATCACTTTAAAAGAAAAAAAAAAAACTGTGGCAGATGTATTGTTGATAATAGTCATAATGCAAGATACCTGTTCTTCTGGCTATTTGGTTCAATTTGCCAAGATTACTCATTCCTGTACAGACAATCCCCCCTGCACCTGAATTAGTTCCACTATAAAATTTGTTCTGCTGCTTTGGCTGAGCTGCTCTCACGTACAATCCCAGTTGTCTTGCTGCCAGTCTGTGTTACATGCAGATTAATGGGACAAGATGGTTCCATTAATTGTGTGTCAGCCAAGGAAAGTTTCTGGTCAGGAAGCAGAAAACTCCCAAAGGATTGGAAAGAGTCAGTGTGAAACTGTGCTTTAAGAAACTAATATAATGAGTGTCCTTCTTACCCTATCACAGAAGCCCAAAATGATGGCCAGAATCAGGGTCACAAAGGCCTTATGGCCCAAACTACCATCTTTCTAGCCACGGTCATCTCACTGACCTTGTCCAAAAGTAAGCATTTATTTTTCATTCAAAAGTAAACCACAATTTGGTATGATATCTTAGTTACTTGATAACCAACCTCCAAGAGACGGGCAACCATATTTCTCAGTTCTATCAATACTTTTATTGGGAAGTGCTGATGGTTGTCATGAAGCCTCCTGCCATTTGTTTCCCCATCATTTTGAATGAAAAGAAAACCCCAAGGCTTCCAGAATGTATGAAATCCTTCTTAGTCCTTTGGACTTCCGTGAATGAAGCCATTTGATTGCAGTTAACTCTTCTGCATTATCTCTTTCAAAATACTTTTTGACCTGAATAGTTAAGTCAAGTCAAGTAAGGGGCTTCATAAACCATCAATAAAGTAGTTGATTACAGAAACCATTTTATCTCCCGCCTGCGAAAGGATGGAAAATACGAAGATACCAGTTGCACGCACCCAGTTTCAAACCAAAAATGATAATGGTCAGTCTAAGGCAAATTCCTCCTAAAATTTATTCCCAAACTGAATATGAAGTCCACATATGTCTCATTTGCATCTGAAAGAGTTCCTTGGTTATAATGACAGTAGTGTAGTTCTGAGGAGGATCTGACTATATTAAATGCTGGACATACTGTGCTTCTCTTTATTGTAGGTCCTGGAAATGATGGGATCATGGTAATCTGGAAAGACAACTTTGATTCCCTCTACAGTGAAGTGGCAGAGCTTGGCAGGTATGTTGTAATGTTAATCTATAAAGACAGATGTTTATTGCAAAATATGAACTTCTCAGTGGAATAATCAAATTCTCTAAGAAAAATTACTTATATGAAGTTAATAAGCCAGGATTATATTGTGTTAAATAGAAATAAGGAAGTCAAAATCTTGCCAGCACTAGATGGCACTGCATAAACAGAACATATTTAGGTTGAACTGATATTATAGATTACATGAAAGGGTGTGTGTTCTGAGAGGCTCTATAGTCATTTTTGAAGTAAACCTTAACATGATTGATGCTGCTTCTCTAGTGAAGCTTTTTTTATTGAGAGTATGAAAATTTAAGCCAGAAAAGGTCCAAAAATGAGCAAAATGCAAAATAAATTGTACAGACATTATGTAGACATTATGCAAATTGTGTAATTGAGTAGACATACCTTTGTCTGCTTAATGATGAACCTTCGAAAGCTGAATGCTACTCTGACTTTGAATTGTCTGTGAATACAATAAAAAAGTTTTCTTTCCAGAGCTAATTATTTATCCAAACACATTTTGTAGAAGATGCGTACACAAAATTCTTGTTTATGCCCAGAAATGGCTTTATTAGAGATCTAAAATTAGGATATTTTTCAGAGTGCAGGTATGTCCTTAGTGCATCTCTCAGCTAATTCTTCCTTTTCATTTATATTCCAGGGGCAGATTTTCTGTCGTTAAGAAGTGTGACCAGAGAGGAACCAAGCGAGCAGTAGCCACTAAGTTTGTGAATAAGAAGTTGATGAAACGAGACCAGGTTACCCATGAACTTGGAGTCATGCAGAATCTCCAGCATCCCCAGCTCATTGGCCTTCTTGATACCTTTGAGACCTCCACCAACTACATACTAGTGTTAGAAATGTATGTGGACTCTAACTTAATCTATAGAGTGCAATCTGTACATCTGACTTCCCAGGGCATTTGTTATAGTTTGTGAATAAGAAACTAAGGCTTAAGTTTGGAAATACCTAAATAAAATCATGCAGTTAGCATTTTTAATAGCAGCATTAGATAAGTTTAATGATTTATTGAGGAGTCTAGTAGGCTTATTGAACTGACATGTAGGTAGTAATCTTCATCTGAAATTACAGAAATTATTTTATATAAAGAAATGGCAGAAGTGAATTAGGAATATTCTAATCTGGCTATGATTATTCCTGCAACCTATGGCAGGACACAGGTGGTCTCTAGCATTATAATGTCTTCTGTCTGATTTTTTTTCCTTCTTCTTTGCTCTACATAAACGTAGTCTATGGATTTTCGCCTGCAGTTCTATTCATGCAGTGTTTAAGTAGAGTTCTGCAGCAGTTACCCCTTCCGCAGTTAATCATGATGGTCAAGATTTCAGACTTATGACTAGCAGCGTAGAGTGCTTACTGTCCTGTAAGTAAACAGACCAGTAAGACCATGTAAATGTCACTGTTCCAAACTATGCACCCAAAATAAATACTAAGATCACTTCCATAATAATTTAGGAAACATCACAGAAAGACACTTAGGAAACATCACGGAAAGACACTTTTGCAGGCCTCTGGTAGCCAGTGGATTAAAACTGCAAGTCTTCATTATTTAAACTGGAAGAGGTTTACAGTGCTGCTAATAGGATTTCTGTTGAATACATCCATTGTGTACAGAACAAAGTTAGGTACTTGGGATATACTGAGGTTTGTTTCTTTAATTTTTAGCTAAGGATAAAATAGAAAACACTGTAGTTTTGAACAGTTCTGTAGGCCTTTCAGTCTGGCAATAATACTGTATTTCTTCCTTTCTCCACCCTTTGCTTACAGTTTGAAGTTAATTCCCCTTATTTTAGGTGCAGGTCAGCTGTAAACAACATAGAACTTTCTCATCAGCAGGCAGAAAAATTGATCAAGAAACAGTAGCTAAGTATCAGAAACAGTGAAATAGTTGTAGTTAAGGGATACTTGCCTTGAACACTTTTCATAACTTTGAAAACTGACTGTATGTTTTTCTTTCAGCTCTGATATCTGTATTAAAATATAACTCTTGTAATTCCAATAGGGCTGACCAGGGTCGCCTTCTAGACTACGTCGTGCGATGGGGAAACCTCACTGAGGGGAAGATCAGACTCTACCTGGGAGAGATTCTGGAAGCTGTGCAGTATCTTCACAACTGCAGAATAGCACATTTGGACCTAAAGGTGAGGAGTGAATAGGCTTACTAGCAGAGAGCGCCATTCCAGGGAACTGAATACCTCCAACTTCTAGAAACTGGCAGCTGATAGCATGGGTCTGTGAACTGCTTCAAGACTGTATGAAGGAATCTGGGTGTGAATACTACCTGCTGGGCAGCTGTTCCAGCCCATGCATTTTACTTGGGCCACAAGGATTTGATGCATTCTGGTAGAAAAAAATCCATAAAGAGAAGATTTTTAGCTAAATTTGAATAGAAATCTATTCTTCATCCTTTTTTTATTATTTTTTTCCACCTCAATTTGAATAATGAGGATTTTTAGCATTGAAAAGTCGTATTTGTAGGCAGAATCTCTTTTGCTGAAAGAAGCCATGGTGAGAAAAAGCTAAAAGAGACTGCATCTTCCTTCCACATGCTTCTGTTTATCAAGCAGAACCAGTTTTGTCTGCATATATCATGGAGACCAAAAATTTAAAGTTTTCTATTGCTATAGGGAGCACACTAGCACTTTTTCTGGTCTTGGAGTATATAAAGGTGAACTACTTAAAAACTATTTGTAGGTAAGTACAATTAGTAGCTTAGTAGGTAAGTAAATTAAATAATTCTTATTTTGGCAAGATTATAGCTAAAGCAGCAATCATGTCAGAATTAAAATAAAACAGTTCCAATTTCAGCTTACTAGTCGTGGGGCAGTGCTACTGAATCCATGTGTGTCCACTCAGATCCTTTTCTGCCATAGGGTCATGGTAGTTCTTTAATCSCATCAGTAAAGCTGCATTATGCTAAAGAAACACCAAATTGTTGAATTGTATTGAAAAAGTCATAATAATGTAGACAAGGTCTTTCAATATTTAAATGCAGGTATTTGTTGTCTGTCTGTCTGTCATAAAGCAAATACAGAGTAGGTGTTTTATTCACCCTCTATTTTTAGTTGCTGTTATTTAAGCTGTAAGCTCCCTAACAGAATTTTCTGTGAAACTTTGCAGAGCTGTTATTGTGAACATCTGCAGTCTTATCTGGCAGAGCTGTATTTCCTGCAAATATTATAACGCCAGCAGCTGAAACACATTCATTTCATGCTGCAGTTGGCAAGAGACTGCCCGCTGGTTGGTCTGGGGGAAGGGCTGATAGGACTGCCTAGGAGCTTTACAGAGCTGCCCTTGGGCAGTAATCCTTGTAGCTTTGTTACATTTTTTGAGCTGACAGTGCTGGCTGGGAAACAGTAATGTTAGAGCATTAAATGCATGTTAGACTGTCTCAAAAGATGACCTTCAAACCTTTTATTTTATGTTTTCTAGCCTGAAAATATTTTGGTGGACCAGAGTTCCACTAAGCCAACAATAAAACTGGCTGACTTTGGAGACGCAGTCCAGCTCAATACCACATATTATATCCACCAGTTACTTGGAAACCCAGAGTTTGCAGCTCCTGAAATTATTCTTGGAAATCCTGTTTCCCTCACTTCAGATGTTTGGAGCATTGGCGTGCTCACATATGTCCTTCTTAGTGGCGTCTCTCCTTTCCTGGATGAAAGTGTAGAGGAAACTTGCCTGAATATTTGCCGCTTAGACTTTAGTTTCCCAGATGACTACTTCAAAGGAGTTAGCCAGAAGGCCAAAGATTTTGTATGCTTCCTACTTCAGGATGACCCAGCTAAGCGTCCCTCGGCTGCACTGGCCCTCCAGGAGCAATGGCTGCAGCTGGGGAACAGCAAAAATGCTGACAGCATTGACATATCCAGACTGACTTCATTCATTGAGCGGCGAAAACACCAGAATGATGTTCGACCCATCCGTAGCATTAAAAACTTCTTACAGAGCAGGCTCTTGCCAAGAGTTTGACCTTGCCCGAAGTTCTCTCATTCTCTTTCACCTGCCAATCAAGACTGGAGATAGACTCCTCTTGCCAATCAGACTGGAGATAGACTCCTCCTGCCGATCAGCTGTTGACTTGAATTTTGAGGAAAGCAACCACCGAGCCAACCAGCTGCTAGCGAATGTTCGTGTGCAAATGCATTGCAAGGAGACCCGTGCGTGGCTGCATGTGTAACTGGCAATGCAGACTTCACTGGGGTGGAGGATGGTGGCACTGTACTCTGCAAAAGGCAGTCATGAGTGATACAGTATTTTATTCAGGTTTCTGCAAAAAAAATAGGTTTTTTTAATAAACAAGAGTTGAATTTTGCAAGTGAACTTAACTACCGTTTTCAAGATTTATTCAAGGAAGAAATGCCTATGTTCAAAGCACTGGTATTAACAACTGAAATCATGCCTGGAGAAGACTCACCAAGATGGCTGCCCATGGATACGGCCTCCATTTATAACATCTGGTTTTCACTTGGTCCTAGAGCTTTCCAGTTGCCTCGCCTGTATGTATCTCACGTAGCAGTGCACTGAGATCAGACTCTGCTTTTAAGTGCATCCAACCTCAAAGTTTTTGCATACAAATAGAATGAATTGTTTTGCTCTGATAAAATGTAGGCCTTACTTGTATATAGACTGTTACCTGCCTTCAGTCTATAATTTTTTTTTCCYCCTCGTTATCCTTTTTTACCCCCTCCTTCCTAAATGGTGGTATACCACTGTGCGGGTCTTCAGTTTGGGTCAGTACTTGCTGTCCCTTTTGTAAAGGACTTCAGGTTGGTGCCCAGCTTGCCAACTTGATTGCTGAGCAGTATGCAGTAGGATGAAATACTGTAAATGCACTCATTTGGGATTTTCTTTTATTTCATATCATGTGCAATGTTGTGGCTTTAACATTTTATGCAACTATTTATGAGGACCTCTGTTGTAACTGTAATAAATATATAGAAAAAGCACATACTTAGTACGGCGAGCTTTATGGTTTTGTTTGCGTGTTTGGGGTTTCGGGGTGGGCAGGGGAGGGTGTGTTGTGTCACACTGTCATTATTAGTTTAAGATGAGGGTAAGCATAGGATTTAGTGAAGACTAGTCAGTTTTAAGGATTGTTTAAAAAGAAAAAAAAGAGAGAGACAGAGAGATTCGTATCCCAAATCTCAAACTGGTTAAGAAAATTTATTATTATATTCAAAATGCCAAAGTATGACTTTCCCAAAATCAGTCTCAATATTTACTACTTTTTAGGATTTTCAAATCTGTGTTTACTTCTTTCTGTGAAATGAACAAATGAATTTTGTGCTCTTTGAAGAAATACATTCAAAAAGTAGTGGTCAGGTGATGAGAATCTGACACGTAATGTAATTGTCTTAGTAGCTGTTTTTAAGGTTGAAGTAATATTAACGTGAGCTATTTAAAAAGGCAGAGATGGTTTTCTGTGCGTCACTGAGTTCTTCTGGGTGTGTTGTCACCTATGTTTGTGTRAAATGACATGCTTAAAGAAACCAAGCCAACGTCCCACACTAGTTAGGTATCTGGGTCTTAAGCCATAACCTAGCTTGGATTAATTTTGAGCTTTGCGGCTTCCACTGTACTCTATTTATTCCTTTTTTGATTTTTTTTTGTTTGTTTGTTTGTTTGTTTGTTTTTTTGTAAAGCTGTACAGAAACTTTTTAAAAGAAGACAACTGACTTCAAAACTGGATGTGTATTCGTACCAACCTCATATCGTTATGTTTGTGTATTATTTTCCTTTATTGTTTCAGTTAAATTTTTACTTTATTTTGCATGTATATTTCTTTGTACAGTGACGTTACATGTTTACACAGTATGACGTGATGTAAATATTTTATTTTGCCATCAGTTATTTTGAAAAAAAATTAAACATATTTGACATATTTGTCTGATCTCTTGCTTTAAGATGTTTGAAAGGCTAGGTTTACTTATATTTTAATTGGGCTCTGTATTTTAAAAAAGTAAAATGTTTTATTTCCATAAAATTCCATTGGAATTGCAATGATGTATCTTTCTTTCATGCCTTACAAAATAATATTTGCCTTTGCTCTATATGTTGAGTGCTTTGTAGTGTACTAGTTGTTTTTGTATAAAATATGTGAATCTCTAACTGTGGAAATTGATTACAGTCCTCTTTAGTAAATTTTGCTTTTCCAGGGTTTTTACCAGATGTTCCCAGTAAAAGCCAAAGGCCTGTATTTCAGTTTAATATGGTTTGGGGTATGTAATTTCCTACATCTTCATAATGAATCTGGAATACCCAAGAAGAAAAGTCTCYTGCATCATACAGACTGTTTTTTATTCACTCCTGTAAGGGACAAGGCAGAAAGGTTTTTCATTTTATACATTTAACTCTCTCTTTTCTGCTATCATTAGCATATTTGCAAATCAAAATAAAATTAAAGGTCAGGGGACAATACAAAGTGTTTGTGCTTGTCCCTCCATTGCATATGTGACTTCCCTTCCCCTACCATCCCCGCTGTTATGTACCTGCCACTGATAAAACTTGCTTTTATTTCTCACTGTTTACTGTGAATCATTGTGAGAAGGAATATTCAGTAAAAATCTACTGCCAAAGGTGAACAATTGGAAACTTTTTCTATGACTGGGAAATAGATGACAATTTGTTCTTAGAACCATTTGTGTCCTTGAGTTTTCTGGAGTACTACTTTCTTGCCTGAGAATAACCTAAACTGGGGAGAGAAGTTACTCAGACAGAATATCAGGAGATAATGTGCCTGTATTTTTTTCAATAGCAGAGATGCATTCCCCTCAGCTGACATTTTGAAATTCCTATTTAAACAAGAGTGCGCTGTTACTAGCCCAATTTCATGAGTCTCCTTACTTGGGAAAACTAAAACTAATATCTTTTAGCAAAGCAGGGATTTCACCAAAGCCTGATCTTTTGTCCTATAGTTTTCAGCTGAAGTGCTCTTCAACTTGGACTTTTTCAAATGCTCTCAAGAGAGAGATCTATATGTAGAGCCAAATAATGCAGTTGAGTCAAGCAAATGTTCGAAAGCTCACYTGGGCACACTGCAACAGCTCCGCAGGCTGACAGAAAGGAGAATGGAAACCAAATGCATGGTGAGAAAAGTTGACATGAGGCTTCTGATGCAGGAATGCTGTAGAGCGTAGGCAATGGTAGTGGGCACAAATGCTGAAAGGGGAAGGAAAAACAAAACAAAATGACAAGGAGGTTCAAGAGAAGGAAGTATCCAAATAGCTCTACCCAGTCATCTGTTGCTGGTTACCAGCACTTCTCTACTTTGAAGTCGGTACATAAACATATACTTTTTCAAAAGGGGGTTGGAATAGCAGGAGTTCTGCAAAGTGCTTTTGGTGAACACAGCTGAGCTTGAAAGCCACAGTGCAACTGCTAAGAAAAAGGTTTGCTATATAGTATTTCCCTGGTCAGGGAAGCAACCTACACTGTATTACTAATTGGCAGAGGCAAGTACTTTAAGAAAACTCAATACTCTGCCTTGTTGCTCACCTCTTTCAAGTTCAGCGGAGAAGGTAACACAYGTGCTTAGTCTTCTGAGGTTGTCCCTGTAAATAACCTGTAGCCACAATCTCCTTTAATGGGGCAGGTGTGACCTGAAGTAGCTACTAATAGTTTTGAGTTATACTTGAGGGCCTTGGCAATAGCAGTGGTGCCTTTGAATAACACACACCTGCCAGTGCTCCTGAGGAGCACGTTTAGAGAGCCTTGTTTTCTCCTGTGTAACTATGGAAACTGCTTATGTACACCATTCTCATTTTGAGATGGGAATACTGATGTGTCAATGATGGAGAAACAATCAGTTGTTTCTCCAACTCCAGAGGCATATTTAGAACAGGGCACAACAGAGATCCTCTAGAATGACTTAGGAAAAGCATTTGGCTTCCTACAAAGTAGATTTTGGTGCCCATGTAAGCCTTATTAATAGTATGTAGTGTGAAATGCTTGAAAATATGAACAGATATTCTCTGCACATAATGTATTGCATGATTTCTCAGGAAACATTAAAACCCCCACTGCTGTGGTAGTAAGTGTAGGGCTCCATCAGAGGGGCTGATGAGTGAGAGATGAATAACCCAAGGGCAAAAGCAATGGCTGGCTAGAGATTAAACTCCGTGGTTCCCAAAATCTTAACATGTGAAGACATGAATATAATTAACCAGCGTTTGTGGGTGATAAAATGCATGAGTGGTTGGTATTTGGGAAGGTATTTGGACAGCCACTAGTTGCTACAAACAGCAGTATATTTGTGTGCTTTTTGGATGGGAGCCATCAAGTAAAGGATTCCCCTGGGATTTTGGTCAAAATTTGCTTGAGATTCGTGCAAAGAGGGTCACTGTCTCCGCTCCAGGCCAGACCATGAGCTAAGCTTTATCTACCCTGTCAACATGTGTGTTTAGACTCAGCAAGGGTGTGATATTAGCTTCCCCACTGTAAGGATGCAGCTGTACATGGAGGTAGATACAACCCAGTAAGCCTGAGTTTCTGCAGTTGTGTAAGCCAGCTCTGTATTTGTCAGAATCTGACATTTTTGCAGGAATTGGGTCTCACTGGAGATTACATTAGAGAGTGACTGATGTGTCGAGCATTCTGCAGAGGTGGAGGTTGTACTTTCAGCACATTTTGTGYACTAGCATCTGCCCAAGCAGCCAAAGCAAGAGCCTTTCTCTGCACACGCTGTAAGGCAAGAAGAGCCCAATGATCCATTACCATTGCAAGTGAGCTCATGCCTGCTGTTCTTTCTCCCCCCTAGCAAGCAAAATCACATGCCAAGTACCCCAGGCTTCACGTGCCTCCCGGCCATTGTGGCATTTCCCCAGGAAAAAAGCCCAATGGTCCTCTGTGCCAGGCCGTGACACTAAGCATCAACATAAGAATGAGATTTTCCCCCTTTTTTCTCTTCTTTTTTTTCTTTTTGACTGTTCTGTGCACCAAGACCTGCCACTAAAGCCAGGAGCCTGTTGTGTGGGAACAGAAGAATATGCTGCTCCCTTGCTGCTTTTTGTCCTAAAAATAAGAAATGCTTCTCATCTTGCATGATTGGCTTCCCTTATTCTTACCAAAAGAGCTGGGGGAGAGAGGGTGCCACACTTACTGAGAAGAACAGTCCAATCTCACTGTGTTTCCCTAGGAATGCTAGGAGACGCARCACCACACTTGCTACAAATAATTTAAATGCCCTAGCCTAAATTTAAAGCTCTGCTCTGGCCCTTCCACTAAGAGAATCCATTATGAACCCTTATGTTAGAGAAAAGCACCAAATTTCCAATTTCCCCAATGGTCATAGATTAAAACAATGGAACGTGATAGAGGGATGTCTGGGATTTAAAAGATGTGCTCTTTGAGCTATATTCAGGAAAGGTGATACTCACTGTTTTAATCATCTAATTATCCAGATCAATAATCTGAAAATAGYTTTTTTTAATGAATTGTATTCCTAATAGACATCCTCCTCTTGACTGCTGGAGGGAATTTTTATCTTTGCTGTCTAAAGAAATGTGTTCCATAAGACACTTGGGACTGCATCAATTATGGTAGATAAAGCTTCACACTCAGTAATTATACTTGTAATAATATATTGGCCCTTATTGCTCCAAATGTCTGAGTTTCCCAAGAAAAATATCTTCCATTAAAAAAAAGTTATTTTGACCTCCRGATAGGATGAAGCAACACCAAAGCAGCACTTAAATCTCTGCAACCCAAATTTTCAGCTGCTCTCCCCGCTGGGCTTCCTGACCAAATAATATTTTCACATTTTATGGATGAAAAGACCATTGAGGATTATTTAATGCATCTAATTATTGGTTTGAAATAAACCTTTGATATCYGTGACAGCCTGTGGGTTATGCAGTGTAGCGCCATACTGCACAAAGAATCACCTTTCGCTTTGGAAAATGTGATGAGCCATTCACCTCTCCCCCTTTTGTGTGCTGCTTGTGACTTTAGTCTTCTGCCTTATTTTCTCTTGGTCATCTTTTTATCAAGCTTGAAAGTACTGGTGTATTTATTGCTCATGAGGAAGGCATTCATCATCTTAGTTGCCTTTCTCTGAACCTTTTCAGTTGTATATTTTCTGTGACAGGAGAGAGCAAAGCATCACACAGTATTCATGATACAGGTGTATCATGAATTACAAAGTTGCAAAATTGCACTTTGTTCTCTATTCCTTTCCAAATAATTCCTAAAGTTGAACTTGCTTTGACTTCTTTTCAGTGCATACTTCCTAGCATTTTAAACCCTGAAAGTTTTTTCCCCATTTGAGTGGCAATGGTTGGTTTAGAGCCCATGATCGTGTGTATAAAATTTGGATCTCCCCTTCAGTCCCTCACTCTGTGAGCATCATTTTTTGCTTGCCAAATTTCATCCACCACTTTAGTGCCCAGACTAAGCTGAGGCATTATCATTGCTTTAAGGAGATTGTTCTGACACAGCTGAGCATGGAGAACTGCATTAAACAAATAAGAGCTGGCTACTGTTAGCCTTCATTTTACTACTCAGGTAATTACCTCAGCTTCCCTAACTTTTTCAAGAACACCTTTCATAGGAACACGTCCTGACAAGAGAGTTTTCTCACCAGTTCCTGGAGCCATGCAACTCATTTCCTTTCATCCCAGGGGGAGGGAGGGGGGAACATAAGCCCCCTGGGATTTGATTAAACTGAAATTCTTCACTTTCAAATTGAAGTTCAAATATCAATTTTGGTGAGAATAATGTCCTCACTTTGACAAGAGGAGTTGCTTGGGTATCAAGCAGGAGGCCAATTTCCACACTTGAATTTGGTATTAGAAGGATCTCCAAAGATTACTTGCAGAAATGTCCTATTAAGCTTCCCACAGTCTCCCCTGACAACAGTCAGCACTGAGAATTCACTTGGCACACCCAGAACTCAGTGTCTGCTGGGCCTTAATATCCGCTGGGTCGCTTCTAAATACCAAGGAAAGCTGGCAGCAGCTGGAAGCTTCCCCTGTTGTGCCAATGGGAATCCGCCTCATCACTTTTGGTCATACAGCAACCTACATCATGTATCTTGCTTGTTTGTACAAGCAACGATGTGTGTAGCTGAAGATCATATGCTCCCTTGAGATGGATGGTTCTTCAAGCTACCAGCTTCGGTGATGCCAGGATCCTCTGCATATTTGCAGAATGAGGTCATTTAATTTGCCATCTCTCTAGTCTGGCAGTGAGAGAGTGCTTCCTTTTTTGGTGATGGAGCTTTGTTCTGGGCCTTGGAGGGTTTGGGACTCTTAGTTTGCCAGGAAAAGCATCCTGCAGATGCAAAGGTGGGTGTATGTGCTAGTCCCAGATACAGGTATTTATATGCCCATTGCTCTATTCTGTTTTTGTTGCTCTTGCTGGGAATGTTAGAGCTTAGTGGGCAGAGCTGCTTCTCGCTGATGGGACAAGTATGACATAGTCATTAGTATAAGAGCAGTCATTCAGGGTAGAGTGACCTAAGATAACTTGATGACCACCAAAAAGTGCCTAATCCCCACTCCTGAAATTTGATAAAGTCCCAAGCTCATTCCCATTCCTTCCAAAGTTCTTCCATAAAGTAAGGCAGGGCGTAAATATGCTTGTGATTGTTCGCCTTACCCTAGTCTACCTTTGTGGAAGGTAATTGAGGCTCTTTCCTTCTTTTTCAGACCTTCTTATGAAGAACTTAACATGCACGTTCTTGTGCTCCATCTCACAACCCGAGTGTTAAATCGTTCTCAAGTCTAAAGTAGCCCAGTCTTTACCTGCAGTATAAAGTTTTTGGATTAAGTAATAAATTTCCTAAGTAGACCTTATTTTTTGTTTAATGTTTAGCTATTCATCCACTTTTAAGACTTCCATCTGCCTATAACCTATTACTTTTTAAAACTGAAGTATTGTATTCTCTATTTGTTAAAGTATAGATGTTTGCAATAACAGTCTTCATCACTACTGCAGAAGTCYGTTTTCTCTCATCTCAGTCTCTAAGGATGTTTTAGGTATGAGAAATTCAATTAGAATTTTATTATAGGTGTAGCTCTTTAATGAGATATAAACCTGGTGGCAGTGACATGGATGAAACAATTGTTAGCGCTCGTAACAGCTTCACCTTTTGAGAAATTCCTTCCTTCCAAGAGGATGAAAGCAATTCAGGTCTGATAACTGATCCTTCTAATGGCATTTCCTTCCAGGTACTCTTTCTTTTTGATAGGAGCTTATGGTAGTCCTAGAGCTGTGTGTTGATTCTGTCAAGAGTCAAGAAATCAGTTTGTCTTTCCACCCTCTGCCTCCCACCCCCCCCACCCCCCCCCCAGTTCTGTGGTCACACCAAACTTCAGCTTTGTCCTTTGTAGAAGATCTAACCTTTCAGAGAATCTTCATACCTGTTGGTTGCCAAAGCTGAATGATTTCATGGCATAACCCCAGGGAAGCTGTTTCTCTGGCTAGCTGGCAGTTTTGAGACCTGCTTCAAGACAAGCAAGACTGTCAAGGTAGAGCCACTGTCTTTGCCGAGAGCATTCTCCACTGGTACTTGGGCAATTGCAATGAAAAACATCTCTGTCCTTGTGATTTGTGAAGTCAGTGTTTGAGAGTTGCATTTGCACATCGCCACTACTCTGTTACTCAGTTTCCATGTATGAGGCTTCTGTTATTGCTCAGTAAAAGACTAAGATATGCATTCAGTCACTGTGTGGATGTGGATGTATTGCCTGAATTTATCACACAGCGATAAGCTGTATGCAGGCATTCAAAGGACAAGGAAAGTTTGATTGACATTCAATGGAGCTCTTCAAAACATGTTCTCCACAGGCACCTGTGTTACTATTTCTTGAACTACATTGTTTTTGAGAGAGCACCAAATATGAGAAAATGAAAGATATAATGTCTGTGCTGCTAATTTATGTTGGCACATGTGGATGGCACTGTGCAGTAAGAGAGGGCAGCAAGTGCAAGTGCAACTGCAACAGCAAAAAAAGGTATATGTATATACTTCAATAAAGTGTGTAGATTCCTTCAAGATACATTGACTGCATATGCAGTTCCTGGTATTTTTTTTCTGAATTTAGAGCTCACAAACTAATGTTGTGGATAAAATGTTTTCTGCCCTTCCTTTGCTTTCTCTGTAAATAGAAATATAATGGTAGTGAAGAGGAACAGGGGTAATTATTTTTGTGAGCAATGAAAGGAAGCATATTTTCCTAGGGCTTTGCTTCCTTCTGGGATTATATGGTAGTTAATGAGAAAGAAATTCTAACTGAAGTTTCTCAAACCTGAGTCACTTCTAACGTGTCTGTCCTGAATGGCTCACTGGCATCAGACAGAAGTTGGGTTCACCTGCACCTTCTTGTGCAGAGCAGCACTGGTGAAACCTTTGTCTCTACTGGGCCATCAAATTGCAAAAGCTTGAACTGCTTGGCTTCTTGGAGCAGTCAAAGGTGCTACGTCCAATTCAATTTAAAATAGCCAAAATTTCAAGAATCTATTTCAGGAGGCCAAGATAGGTGGAGGCTGGGGATAAATGAGACAACAGGAAGAGACAACGAGAAAGAAGGCAGGCAGACGGACAAAGAAAATGGCTGCACATGATTTACTGGGGACCAAGCTTTAAAAACAGGTTAACCTTCTTAGGAACAGGCATGGACAATGTTAGACTTCAAATGTTCAAATGATCCTTGTGACTGCACCAGAGTCTGAACAGGGTACGAACAATGCACCTGCACAGCGACAGYGTGACTGCTCCTGCCTGTTCTACTCTTCCATATGGAATTTAGTATCAAATATCTGATTTATTTAATTGCTTTTTCCCTTCATCAATACAATGCTATTTACTATATTTTTGTATTGGCTGTAAATTGTCTGCCAGTAGCCCAGAACTTGCTTTAGAGAGTGCATTGGCATCCAAAACTTCAGCTGTGAGAGAGCCGTTACAAAAAACTGATATCTTCGGGGCAGGATGGGAAAAAAGCTGAAGAGGGTGATACTACTTGGAGATGGGAGAAAGGAAGATTGATTGGAAATACGTTCAAATATATAAAATAGCAATAGAGATCTGGATTCTAAAAAGTTTTTCCAGTAACTTCTGAGAAGCTAATGGGTCTAGTGGAGGCAAGATACAGTATATTGAGAGTGGGTGGACTCGCTTCAAATGTGCAAGTTATAAGCATTCTGCTACAAGTATTTTCCTCTTGTCTTGGAAGCTAGTATCCCAAAGAGACTTTAGAGATAAATTTCAGTCAGAGGAAGATATATTTATCTGGCATGTAAAAGGATATTATAAATATTTTGGAGTTAAAAAAAACATCTGAGATAATCAGTACATAGCCTATAGGACTATGATTCCTTTTGGCTTCTTCCAAAGGATTTATTGATGTGTAGGGCTGGCATTTGCTAGTGAAAGAGAACATCTGGTTGTGTTTGTGTACTGTGACTTTGCCAGTTATGGTGTGGTGGTGTGTGTGGGGGGGAAGTATGCAAGTGCTTGATTAAAACCAAATATTATTCTCGAGTCYGTAAGGGTTGGTTTGACAAATATTCAAGAAATCTGTTTTTCTCTGTTAGTCAGCTGCAAGGTATGAGAAAGGTAACCTTTCACAAGGTTCAATTCAATACAATCTGTYGATCTTAAAAGATCAAGGAGGAAACAGGAACAGTTTTCCATGGGTTCAGATGTGGGTAGGGTTCTGTTTCACCACTGAGCACTCCGCTGAAACGCCTCATCTGTTTTACAGCTCTATTTCCAGACAACCCAAGTATTTTTTCTAGCAATCTTGTTTTGCTACTTTGTTTCTTCTGTCACTGCTATTGGTTTTAAGAGAAATGGCAGGAGTTGCAACAGACTTGGTCTGGGTAGGGAGGAACCAAGGAGGGGCATGGTGATCCTGCAACGAAGCAGCGGGGCGTCTCCAGCACCCGCTCTCGGGGACACGCTGGGTAGATGTCGGGAGCAGGTATGCTGGCAAGTATCTATATGCGTGAGGATACTGCACTTAAATAATTCACTGTTGTTTAAAAGGTTGGTGGATCTGTACGTGCTCCCGTTGCCACCTCCCCGTACGTTAAAGCACACTGCACACTCTAGCCTCCTTTTGAGGCAATAGTTCTTCAATCTGCGAGCGCAGCAGGCACAGCTCAGCATCCCATTTCCAGCAGGACTTTGCAGCATGGAGCTCCTTTATAAAGAGCTTTTTAACTGCTTTAACCCTTCAGGGCTGGTGCTCAGGTTAGTGTGTCTGTCACAGCAGCCAGGCAGCGGCAGCGCAACTGTAGCAGCAGTCTGCATTTACAGGCACTGTTAAACCCGGTGCTCCCGACAGACACGTTTCTCGATGAAGCAAATACAAGGCRTGGAAACTGGGTGCAGTGTATTTACCATTACTTCAGCCCCATTTGCACTGCTTTCTTGAAATGTTTCAATTAATTTGAAAAATAAGATGAAGACAATGTTACGTTGAGAAGGAAAAAAGGCTTTTAAAAATAATAGGTCCTTGCATGGAGGCAGAGGCAGTTCAGTTTGCAAAACCTGGTGACGCCTGCGTCCTTCCCTTTGACATTTTATGCCTCCTGCTAGTTTGACTATACAAATGTCTCTGCCTCTGAGAGCTGTTCGCTTCAGCTGACATATTGCAGCTTAAAAATAATGGCCCATTTCTGGCTGAGCTCCATACTGGGCTTTATAGCAGCTCTCTGCATTTGTTTATTGAGGATAAATTATTTTACTATTGGGTGTAGCTCTTTCTGAAGTCTATCTCCTGAAAGTATTAACAGTGCAGGGAAGTGTAAATATATTTACCCTACGATGATGCTGGTTTAGTCACGTTTGAGTCACACTGGTGCGTTTTATGTCAGAGGAACACTTGAAGGTCTGCGAAGGAGGGACTGCTCCTGTGTTCCCCTGGAAAAAAACAAACATAGCCGAACACAAATTGTTTGCTCTTTTTTTTTTTCAATTTGAACTATGCAATTGATGACAGAAAGGCTTCACCAGCAGAAGCCGGAGCTCTGCATTTGACAGCTGTGTTAGCTCGAACAAAAAATCAAAATAAAAATCTCACAACATTACGCTTGTTTGGCTTTTAGAAAAGTGTTCCAGCACATTCAGGAGCAGTATATACTAGATGGAGAAAGAGGCAGAAGAGCTTGTTGAAATGTCCTGAAGATGAGGTATTTTTAGAACCTCAGCTGGACCCTACGAAGGCGACTTTTCGGCGTTTTGAAGCTGCAGCTCTACATTTAACAGACGCGATGGGTGCAGGCTCGATTCCTCATGAGTTTGCTGCCATGTTGGTGATACAGCAGCTTGCTCTCCTCGCAGCAGCAAACGCGAGTTCCTATGTTTTCCCTTTCATTTCTCTTCCCCAGCAACAGGTCATACATTCAGGCTCTCAGTGAGAAGATGTGCACGTTATCGACGTACGCAGAAACCGTGGAAGCCTTTCGAAGAAAATTTATGACTTACTTAAGGGGTGTAATTATATGATTGTATAGTTGTTAATCTTTCTAAATTTACAACTCTCCATACAAATTTGGTAGCAGCTCTGAGCAGTATCTTCAAATGCTCAAAGTACTTCTGTTAACCTGAAGTGCCACAAGAAGCAGCGTTGCTCTGATGTAGCCTAAGTCCATGTTGCTCAGAGGATGTGGTTAAGGCTAGAAATGATTTTGAGGCAATGAAGGCAGAATCCCAAACTCAGGTCTCCTTCTTCTGAATTTGGGAGGAAGACTTCTGCACCTGGGATCTCCGGGTGCCTGACACACTGGGTGGAACAACTCTTTTCGCACAGCCATGGGATGTCTGGAAATCTAGTATAAATATCCAAAGCCAAAATTCCACTGAGACAAAATTTCTGTGTAGGAAGATGGATCCAGGAAAATTTGTGTGTGTATGTATATGTTGGAGAAGAAACCATATGGGAAGAGCTAGGAAATTTTGCTTTACATTCCCAACTTTTTGGCTATTTTTTTAAGTGAAATGAATACAGTTTACTTGCCAGAAAAGTAGAAATCCTACCGCTTGCAGTTCAGATAGTAGAATATCAAATGGGATATGATCCATAAAAAAATACAGGAAAAAAAAAGAAATCATTAAATCCTTCCCACAGTTTGTGAAGGAGTTGCTGAGCAACTCTGCCTTTTTATTCACTGACTACAAAGGGAGCTGAGAGTGCTGCTTGTCGTTGGGTGCTGCATGTTTTATTGAAGAATCTCCATCACCATGCTATTTTTCAGCTTCTTTTAATTTTAGTCTTCAAGCTTCACTTTAATGATAGGGAAAGATTGTTTTATTTCTTTTTCCCCTATTTAGTAGGTGGCAAAAAGATTCTCTGAAGATGCATGAGATATTGGCAAGAGCAAAACCAGACTTTCATCCTCTGAATTCCTGACACATGTAATAATTAAAAGACATTAATGCCCTCCATCCTTCTATATTGCCAAGTATCTAGACAACATAGCCTAGCTTAGCAATAGGTTTGGGCCTGCTAGATGAAGAAGCTCATATATTAATTTCAACTTTCAGAGTAGATGGTGATTCTGTTAGGAGGCGGAGGAAGGAAATGGCATATAAAATTGGGATGTTTATCTGTACAATTTAGGATGAGCAAACTAACAGCTGCACAAGAGCCTTTTAGAACAGAAAATAATCTGTTACCATCTCTACTGAAAGTCTTCTAGATCAATAAACAGCGTTAAGAAAGGAGGCACGTCCGTTCTGCAGCCCTGCCACTTGGTGACTTTCCCATCAGCACTGCTGCTCCTCTGTATACAGGCTGCTGCTGCTGCCTTCTCTTTGTGGCCTGCATTTTTACAGCTATTTCATTTTCCTGCTTCTTGCTAACTCTCTTCTTGAAGCAAATTTATTATTTTCACTGATGGCATGCTATATTTTCATTTGGGGTGACTCCTTCCTCAGAAAAAAATGAACTTTTTTTTTCCCTTAGTGATCCTGCTTTGCTTTTTCAGTGAAAAGGGCATTATGGATGATATCAGTGGTTCTTAGCAATGCAAAAAAAGTGATTATTGATGATAAATGTTGTTCTTAGCAGAGGTGAGAGAAAGTGGCTTGCTCCTTTTACTTCAGAAGCAAAATCCAAGGGAGGGTGTCTTCAGTGTTTGGTTTGGTAGCCTTAGTGAGTCAGTTATAGCACCCCCATCTTCAAACACTAAATATTTTGATTAAAATACTTGGATTTGCTGCTCTGCACTTTTGACAGTGAAACATAAATATTTAGTAGTTGTTACAGAGCCAGACACTGATGCTAAAAAGAAAACAAAAAGCCAAGTGCCTAGAAACAGGCTGTGTCTTGGTTCTTCTGGTGGCAACACGCCACAGCTTGGTGGAGTAGCAGCAGAATTTTTGGCCTTTGCAACTTGCTCTCTAAACAAGAAGAAACCAGAATACAGAATGCTTTTCCAATACAAAATAGATAATTTACAAATCATTATCCAAACCCAAGGCCCATTAAAGATTTTGTAAAGGAGTTCCTTCTTCCAAAGACATTGATCTCCTGCACCCGTGCCCAGGTGTTAGGAGGCAATTGTGCATCAACAACTTGCCTGATGCTTCCAAAACCCTGATCTGTCCAGAACACAGGTGCTAAGGGCGGTAGTCTCATTATTGGTCTTGGGAAGGAAAAGGACAACCTGCTGGCCCACTAATACCACCTTGTGCACCTATATGCGGCAGCACCTCGCGTGACCAGATCCTGTGGCAGAAAGTTGCCAATGATCAGGTTATTGTCCCTAAAGGGATGATTTTGTGCCAGGTAACAGAGGAGAGGGTAGAACTAAGTAATAGAGATGAAACTACCTGCATCTCTGGACCAAACCACCTCAAGTGTTTGCTGCATCTCTAAAACAGTTTGTGCTTACTGTTCCAAGGCAGCAGGTGATGCTGTGCCACGTCAAGTTTGGGCTTCCAAATGGTGGTATTGAACAATGAAGAACTGCTCGTTCCCACCATCATTTGCTAACAGGCAAACGAGCATGTTGAGCTGTTGTGCGATCAAATGCAGACCTCAGTTTCTGCCTCTCAGAGAACCACAGGGGAATGTCAGAGGGAGGGAGGCAGTCAGATAACACCAGCCACAGAAGTGCGGGGGTGGACAAAGGAAATTTCCTTGTCAGCTTGTGAATGCGATAAAGAGTGCAAATATGCAAGCATGCAAACATGGGCTACTTAGCAAAACAGCTACTCTTAGTTTGTGGACTATGTCAGCCCAGGTGGTCCCTGCCTTTAGCACAGCAAATATAGACTCTTGTTCTAGGGTTGCTGGAGTATTTTTCCTATTCCCCTCTCAACCCTGCCTGAACTTCTTAGTAAATCTTAATAAAAAAATGGCAATATTTTTCCTGTACTTTCTGTAATTTAGTGCAGTTCTGAAGCTCACCTGAGGCTTTCCTCTAGTGAGAGGTGCAGAAGGTGCTAGTCTGTCTTCTCTGTTCCACCCATCCCCTGAGCTCATAGGAGCAGAGATGATTCTCTTTGCAAAATTGTCCAAAATTCCTAGATCCCTGCAATGCAGACTGTTCAAAACCCTGGCACTTTCACCATGCTCTGAAGACACAAGGCTGCAGAAGATGGGCAGAGCTCAGGTAAATACTCATGTTCTGACACAACAAGAGAGTGAGGGAGTCTGTGCTTCCTGCTTAGATTAAGTTGTTAAGGAGTCATCCAGGTGAACCAGCTATACATGGCTGAAAAAATACAGTGTAGGATAAAGAAGGTGGAAAATAAAGAAGGTGGAAAACAAAGAAGGTGGAAACTGAAGAAAAGAGGATGAGTGAGCAGTGACAAACATCCAGAATTTTTTTCAGGAAGGAGTAAACCTACCTACCAGACAAAATGGATGAGGAAGTACAATAGAGGAACTGAAGATGATAAAAGGGAATCCAATGCAGTGACAAAAATAAACTATTTTCACCATATCATTTAAATGAGACACCTTGCTTATTTTGCTATATTAAAAAATATTCCGAGAAAGTAAATGAAAAGAGGACATTTGCGGTGTTTCTTTTTTTCTGTCCCACTGGCTTTCTTCCCAAACCTTCCCTCAGACATGCCCTGGTCCTGTAGCYACTCCACATTTTTTCCCGCCTCTCAGAATTATCTTGTTCTGCTGATGGAAAATGAATAGAGATAATAGAGGTTAAAAAATGCGTACAGGCATACACATATACGTTACATATATATACATGGTAGCAGCTGAGCATCCAAAGGCGGCAAAGGAACACTAAAGATAGAGAATGATTTATTTATCTCTCTACTCTTTCCACTGCATTCAGTGGGAAAATAAGAAGACTTTATGGACTTGCAGTCATGAGAACCAAGCCTTGAGCTGGAGGAGGAAGAGCAGCTTTAATCTTTGGTTCCTGGGTGCCAACAAACAGAAAGAATCATGTAATGTGAGCAAAAGTTTTTGTCCCACCTCCGCTTTTCCAACTTTCCTTTATTGCTGTAAGTAAAGGCTCTTGATCTAAGGATGATAAGGGGGAAATATGCTCTTTAAAAATGAATTTAACAAAGGCTGCAGAAGGGAGGTGAGSTTTCCAGTGAAGGGGAGACGGTCACGTGGGTCTTACAAGTGCCAGCAGGTTTCTTTCTTTTTTTTTTTTTTTTAATCCATCTCTAATATGGTGCAACAGTCAACCGACAACTAATGTTGTAGGGACAGCGGTTGCTTCCTTCTTTGAAATAAGAAGTTGCGGGTATCTTCAGAGCAGAAGACTGGATTTTGTGAAGTTATGATCCATGGTACTGTAATACATCTTCCCATGCTATAATTAAAAAAGAATTACAGTTCACGCAGACTACCCGCCTCCTCCTCACCGCCGCACRACGTTTCCCACGTCGACAGTGATCGCTCGGTAAGCAACATTAAATACCTAGCTCTCAGACATGAGACTGCCTTTGGAAAGGAGAGGGAGCACCATGTGACTCTGAGAGGATTGCCGCTAAGATAGCAACCATCTACGGTGGCGGTACCACGGCCTCTGGCGCTCCGACAGCTTGGAAGATGTGCAGGGAGGTACTGGTGTGACCTTTATAAATAGCTGAGTTATGCTCGATTTTCTTCTTTTTTTTTTTTTCTTGTGGCTTGGATATGGAGAAGCGTACACGGCCCTATGCAACTTTGAAAAGTTTAACGGAAATGAAACAGGAAGTCAGATCCTTTCACGGTTTGTTGATCTGTAAAGACAAACTGAGTCTGTAAAGACTTGTTTTGCACCCCCAGTGAAAGAAGTTAGGAGAGAGAAAGCCAGCTTGGAGGCTGCCTTGGAGGGAAGATGCAGAGACAACATGACCGAAATGCAAGTAAAACCAGAGAACCATTCACCAAGAAAGAAAAAAGAAGCAGAATTAACCACACAAAGAGAAGCATTGGTGAGTTGGTGGAGCTGAGCGCCAAAGTTTGGAGTCTCATCCAGGTGGTGATCAGCTATGGGAAGCTCCTGTGCTGGAGATCATAGCTTCACTGGCACTACTTTTACCTATACTTTGGGTTATGTCTGACATCATTAGTAGTAATAAGTGATGCTAAATAGGTATATTGTTCCTGACTGTTATTAATGGACTTGGAAGGCTGTACTCTTATTGTCTCTTTATACAGGTTTCCCACAACTTTTACTGAGCTGGATAGTGTTGTCTCTGTCTTAGGGGGTGTTTTTAGTGATCCTTTTGGATTGTATATGTGCTTTGGGTGCAGTTATAATTCTGCTGGTCACCTGCAGACGGGTATGAAAATGCAGTTGCTTGTGCTGCTGCTTTCTCGGTTGAAATAGGCACAGCTAAAACATCTTCATACTTATTTGGTGTGGCTTTCAGCATAAGCTCTTGCTGTAATTGCCATAGAGTYATTTGTGGTTACGAGTGGAGGGAGGTAGTTACAGTCAGGCCTGCAACTCGGATGCTYTGTGATCTGGAGAAACAGAGAGATGAGGGTCATGTAATGGGAAAATTCATAGCTGTTCCTCTAATAAGCAAGACATAGCATAAATACCCTGAAGTAGCAGAGACTTACCATCAGCATGTAACCTTGCTTGAGAATCACAACTGGGTGCAATGAGTAAAAAATCTGGACTGGGAGAATCAAAATTAAGCTGGTGTATGGCTGATCTCCCTGGAGTTTTCCTTTTGTTTCCATGAAGCTTCTTTCTATTCAGAGGCAAAGTAAGAGAGGATTTAGTTCTTCAGWAACAGGTTGAATAGATATTTTAACTGACAGCTTCACTAGCTGCCTACCTGTTTTTTCAAGATATTTTTGCAAGTCCACATGTAGACAGACTTTCTGAATCCTTGCAGCAGCACGTTTCCACTTTGACACTACCCACACTGGAAGTTGCCTTACAGTTAGCTTCTGTTCTGTTTATTGTACTTGATCCTGGTTTAGACCTAGACCTAAACTGCTGTCCTTAGGAGCATCGCAGCTCTTGTAGTCGAACACAGCGGGCACTCGGCCACTATGTCACTTGGCTTAGTCTCACCAGCATTAACCTCTTCCCGTTTGGAGGAGCATGGTGGTGGAGGGAGGCAGAGAGAAGTCGTGCAGCGTGCACACGTGCAGGGCATTTGCTGTTCCCTGGAACAAGCTGACGTGGCGGTTAAGGGCTCTGGCGGGAGAGGAGAGAGCCTGGAGCTGGGAAGGACGCACTGATACACTGATTGCTTTGCACCTTTTGTACTATAGGTGTTTCATCTCCCGTCCATAGTGAGTCAGCAACAGGATAAACATTAACTCTCAGGCCTGTCCACACAAGGAAATTGTCTGTTAAATCCTAACACTTTAATGCAGATTAGAGTAGGCAGAAAGAGGCAAATAGTGATTTGGCTGGACCAAAAGTGGCCTGTCCAAGGAAGTGGCTGGAGCTGGGATGGAATAACCAAAGCAGAGCAGCCTGTGACTGCTACAAGGACAGACGTGGTTCGGAAGCAAGCACCAGGTGCCTGTGAGCCTTTGCAGCTGCATCCCGGGTGGGCTATTCCAAGAACATCTCTTGCAGCTCTTTCTTTTATAAGACAGTTCTGATAAACCAAAAACTTGATATCCAAACTGAAAGTGACAGCAAACTGAAGCCAGTATGAAGAGGTTTAGTCACAGCATACTTAAAAACATGTTTTTTCCAGAACAAATTTTTCTATAGAGTGGCACTTACATGACAGCTTCAGGCCTTTTAAGTCAAATATTTACTCTTGCTATTCCTAGTTGTTTTTCATACCTAGATTTTCTTTTACTTGGACATGACCATGAATTTCTTAATATTGATGCATCTGAGTGAGTGCTTAAAACTTCAGTATTTAATAGCTTGTGTRTTTTTCTTTCCTTGTCTAGTTTAACTCAGATAGATGGAGAAAATACCTGATATTTGTGCAAGATAGTACAAATTTCTTCATTCTTTAATTAAGAGTGTTTTATTTCTCAAACCATTTTAACAGCATACGACATCTTAGAAATAATCCTGTAAGTTTGTCCCAGCTCTGTGCTGGAGCAAGCTGCTTGTAACACCTTAAAAGATTTAAGTCTGCATCATTTACTCAGACCCTGGGGAGGTGGGAGAGAATTCTTCCTTAATGCGCAGCCGGAAAGGATCTGTGCTGAACTACACAAATACTCTGTACACAGCCGGGACAAGTGAGATTTAAAATATTGCTATAAGGGAAGGTATCTGRTGAGGGGAATTTCTGGGTGAATGCACTTCATCTGGCTAATGATGGGTGAGGAAATTAATTTGCGACGATAGGAAAAGAGAAAGAAAACACCGCTGAAGTCACGAGATTGTATTTTTGTGCCGTGGCTAGATTTCGGAGAGATGCTGACACTGTTGCGCCCCTCCCGTTCCGCTCGGGGTCCCTGCTGCGCCCGCGGGCTCCGGGCGGGGGCGCCGCAGCGCCGCCCGCGGGGCGCCGCCGCTCGGGGCGCGGGGCAGCGCCGCAGGGAGCCTCCGCCCCGCCCCGCCGGGAGGGCGCCGGCGGAGGGCGGCGCGTAGGGCGCGGGTGCGGTGGGTGCTGGCGCCCCGGAAGGTTGCGGCTCAGCCGCTTCGCAGCCCCTGCGGTGCAGGCGCGGGGCGGCACCGTGCAGCTGCGGGTTGTGTTCCTGTGAGCTTTTCTTTTCTTTAGTTTTATTTCCCCCTTGAATATTTTGAGGCTGCTTTGCCAAAAACAAAACAAACAACACCCCCCCCCCCCCGAAGTCTCCGGCAAGTTGTCCCGCAGAATTCCGCAGAGGTAAGGATTTGGGGTTTTACTACAAAACGAAAATAAGGGTGCTGGTGCGGCGTAACGAGGAGAGCACCTGCCGTAGGCTGGGCTGGAGGGCTGGGCATCGCCTAGCGCGTTTGCTGAGGGGTGTGTTTCTGGGGAAAACCGGTGACAAGCCTTCTGGAAGGGGTATATCTGAGATGTGGTGTTTATTTTATTATTTGGAAGCTTGTATGTTCTGAACATTCTGCTGTATTAGCTTTACTGTACTGGGGGAGCATTGCAATTAAAACAAAACAAAAAAAATGGTTCATTTTCACAGCAGGTATGCATTTTTTTTCTTTCTTTCTTTTTTTTTTTACTTTATGGAATATAAAATTAGACATTGTTGACAGTCTTTTTTTCATTTGAAAAGGGGAATCAGAAACAAGTAGGGAAAAGTTGTTGGCAAAGTGGATCAGAAGCAGTAGGCAAAAAGATGGACGGGTTCCCCTTGCAATCTGCTTACGCGTTGCAGGGAGCTCTTGGTATCATGCATTTCATCCCCCAGTGACGTGATGGTTTTTTTGGTTGAAGACGTCATGGCCTGCAAGTCAGCTTTTCTGCTATATGTTCTACGATCTGCTTTAGCGACTGCTGGTCCTCATACTTCCATTTTCTGAAATGGCAAAAGCAGCAGGTTTCCGCGGTGTTTGGCTGAGGTGTTGAGCTACTGTGGGGCTCGCTACTGTGTCTCCAATACGTGAAAGTACAGTTATTCTCGCTTCCACCTTTTGATCCAGTATGGTTTCTGTAAGTGATGAAAGAGGTAAGGTGCATGAAATAGGAAGAAATGACATGTTTTGGTTCTGAGGCTCAGAAAATGGCTTTCTAGCTGCTAAAGTTTGTTCCTTGAGAATATTTATGTATTTAGTGCTGGACAAAWAATTTAATTGTGATTTGAAGTGGAGATCATGCAGTAGGAGAACAAGATGCAGTTTGTGTATTTAAATAAAATATTACTGGTGTTTTGGAAGCACTGTGTAAAGGATGAGAGTGTTAAAATTGATTTTCAAGAGCAAAAGCACCAGTAAAATGCTGGTCAGCATACAGAAATGCAGGTGCTTTTATGGAGAAGTATTTGCATTCTTATTTGAGCTCTTGAATAAATTATTTAATTGTCACTGTTCTGAGTTCCTCTTCTCTGTTGTGATGTAGCCTTTTAGGTTTTATTTAACCAGGTTAAATAACCTGGTTAGGACCAGGTTGCCTGACTAGCTGGTGTGGATTTCCCATTCAGTATCAGGATTTTTTAGTGTGGTTAGAGTTTAATTCTATTGAAAACATTTTTCTGTGCCAGCATTGACATTAATCATCCACGTGAGGCTTTGAATATCGTTGGCTTTGTTCTAGCATCTGAGCAGTGAGGAAGCATTATGGCAAGGTGCTTGGCACTAGCCACAGGTAAGCTGCTCTTCTTGCAGTGCTGTCTTTATTATTATTATTTTATTGCTTTCTTTGCTGAGTGTATGCAACATCAGTGGACTTTGAAAAATCAGCCTTTCTGCAAGTTTAAACACTTGTTTCAGGTTTTTCTCTATGACAAGGAGATGTTTTACTGGTTTCTCACAATTCTGTTCTGAGCACGGTTTCAAGTAATGTGCAGGGCCTACAATATCTGTACTGGAGGGACCTGCTTATTTGTTCAGTAATCTTCAGTTCCAGTTTCATTTTATATTGCTTCCTGTGCACAAGTTTTAGCTGTGGCATGTTTGCCAAAGGCAAAATGGGTGATTTTGTGCCATTGCAGATTTTGAAAAATGACACTGTCAGGTTCCAAGGTCCAAAATTCCCCCCAATTTTTTTTTTTTTTTTTTTTTTTTTTTTAGTTTACAACTGAAAGTAAGTGGTGCCTCTGCAACCTGTCAGCTCCTTGAAAACAGCTTGATGTGCAGAGGTGCACTTAACCATATTTTGACAGGCCTACATAATTTGTGTTTTATGTAGACCTTCCCACCTAACTGTCAAGCTTTTAGCCAACTGTTGCAATTACTAAGGTGTCAGGGAACCATGGGCTCCTGGCTCCTGTGGTTGATGTCCTGAATTCTTTATCTGAAGCTTCTCTTGACATCCCAAGAGAAGCTTCTTGTTACCCCCTGTAACATTACTAGAAAGTTTATTAGCAATAATAATATGGTCTTCACAATCAGAGAAGTTCCATCAGGATATTTTGGTTTCTTAAATCATATCTTTTTGAAAAATTTGTTCTAGATATGCTTTTTGGAATTATAGTGAGCAATAGTAATTTAAAATTGGAGTTATCCTGATGTAGTTTTTTCCTTACTACATGTCTTTACTGCTAAGGTTTTAGGAAAGCGCAGAGTAAAGCACTCTCCAAAAAAAAANAAAAAAAAAAAAAAAAAGAAAAAAAAAGGCAGAGTAACTCCTGTGCACGTAAGCTAGTTCAAAAATGTCAGGTTGAATCTGATGCCCATTAAAGATGGAGAGAACATGGACAAAAAAGCTCAGCTGCATCCATACTGATACTAACAGTTCTACAGAAGTTTTAACTTTCATCAGGTTGCATGCTGAGATGGGAAAAAGAGATGCGAGATTAATTTCTGTCATTTATATTCAAAGTGATGACTTTGATGTTTTGCTTTGTAGTGCTTTGCTTTTCTGTTACTAGTATGTCTTGGAAAAAGATATATTAGAAAAAGGGAGAGAGACAACTAAAGCCCCAAGCAGATACATTGCACAGCTGGAATAGCCTCTCTACCTCTCTAGAAGGGGAGCACAGACTTGGTGATCTGACATGCAGCCAAGTGATGTTGCTTATTACTCCCTGTTAAAAATACACAGCTCTGCAGGGCGCTTTGTTATGTGCAAATCCCGATAAACTGTCYGAGAGGGCCGTGCTCCAAAGGCAGGCGTAAAATCTGTGCCGTGAGCATAGGGCAGGGGGYGACGGGCCACTTCCCAGCAAGCGGGGATGGGAATGGTGAGCTGTAGGGATGCAGTCGATGAAAGGGGGCTGGCTTTCTGAGCAGCCTCTCAGCGAGGACCTGGTGGCAAACGTATGTGCTGGCTCTAAGGGTTAGCAGCTGTTGCTGAGGCTGCTTAGGCAGGAAGCAAGCTCCGATACTTGAATTTTGTTTGTCATGGATTCCTTGCTGTTATTGTTTTCCCTGGCTATCCCCAGGGATGATTGTTTATCGGACGAGCAGAAATTTAAGGCTCCTTAGGCTGTCTGGCAGGCAGTGCTTACCCAATGGCCAGGCGTTTCTCAGTACTTTCTCTGCCAAGTCTTGGTGCTTCAGCAGAGGTCTCCTCAAGCCATCAAATCGCTTTTTAGGAATGAGCCCGCTGGTGAGTGGTAAGGGGCTGGCAACTCACTGGTGGCCGTCCGAGGGGCGTTTTATGCCCAGAGCTGCCGCTGGAGCCCGACAAGCAGCTTGTTTCCCGATGCTACTTACCCGGAAATTTTCCAAGTGTGGGGTTTTGCTGGCATTCCCTCTCCCCCCGTGCAGAGAGCTCTTGCCCTTCCTCACGCTCACAAGAGGAGCGCTCTTCTGTTTTGCTGCTTGCACCTCTCTGCGGCTGGTGCTGCTCGTGTTGGGGCTGAGACAGTCCTGTGCGTATCCCCTGCAGGCAGTGTTCACTGTCCTGTTATTTGCAGTCCTGGGCAGCAGGCTCGAGAAAGCTTCTGCTCTCTCTAGGTAGCAGCAGCCTTGGTGCCTGCACACTGAGGGCTCGAGTGTGCGTGGAGGCAGGACCTGGGGCGGGGGAGTTTCTCCGGGGGGGGGGGGCCCCCCTACTGCAGCTTGCTCCACCTTTGCCTTGGGAGACCTCCTAGGGTCCACAATATAACTCATCAGGACTACTGATGATCAACCCTGTTAGTCCCTAATGACCGTGCTTCCTCAGAGGGAAGGGCTCTGGGTAAGAGTCTCATGCTGTCTAGCAAACAAGGAGGGAAAAAACAAAAAAAACAAAAAACAACAAAAAAACCCCCCTTGTTCATAAAGACTTGATTTTTTTTTTTCCCCCTGCACTAAAGCTTTGGTTATCAAGACAAATCAACAGAAAAACATGCACTTAGCCTTTTGGCTAAACTTTAAGCATATGAAGGCATTCAGGAGGAAAATATTTTCTTTACACTGTTGGTTTGGATTCAGGACAGCCAAAAAAGAAGAATATTAAAAGGGATTTTGAAGAGCTGTATCTGCGAATAGATAAAACAAAAACAAACCTGAGCAGCATTAGGGATAACTCGATGTGAAGCTCAGCAGCAAGCATAACAAGAATCCATAGAATGGACTTGAAATCATAGATTTGGTGCATTTACAGAACTGCTATTTGAAGTGTATGGGCATTAAAATAGCATTTCTGAATGAGGAAGGAGGTTTTTCCAATTAAAAAAAAGGGGGGAATTGTCACAGGAGCAGAAATTTCAGGGGCTCTTTCTTTAAAAGATTTTTTTTAAAAATGTAGTTGGGAATAAAACTTTAAAGAAGTACTTACTTTTTATGGTGCGAGAGCCTTACTCTGGACTGCAAAGTGTCTGAAGGCTTCTCTTGTGTTTCTTTCATACATAAATGGAAGCTTACCTTAACTTTAATCCTTTGAAGGTGCAGGATGGCACACCCTGTGCCTTTAAAAAGGAAGCAGGATTGTAAAGAGCATCAAGAACTGAGCCTTCCTTTTGGTCTGGTAGAGAGCAGGCCAGGGCATGCA
This sequence comes from Rhea americana, assembly GCF_003343005.1. NCBI lineage: Eukaryota > Metazoa > Chordata > Aves > Rheiformes > Rheidae > Rhea > Rhea americana. The sequence goes on from NW_028186483.1 coordinate 123,748, forward strand.
TTAATATCTTAAGTAGATAGATGGAATTATTTTTAAAAGACAACTGCACCGGGGTGTGTTTTGGTTCATCATGGAGCTGGTAAGAACAGTTCACACTTGTTGCCATGGAGTRGGTGTAGGTCAGTACCACAACTGGGTAGAGGTGTTAGCAGCAGCCGTTTGGGTCCCGCTGAAGACAAGGGAGACGATATGAGGTTGCCTCTCTACTCTCTTTTCTCTGAACAATTCTTGCAGAAAGAGGATGAGGATTGCAGGAATAGTTGAGGGAACTCCTACACACATCAGCTGTGTAAATAAAGACTTTCTTGAAAGCAATGGGCCTAAATGCGACAGAAACTATCCAGTTTCCTAAGTTATTGTGTAATTCTAGTTAAATTTGACCTTTTCCTTTCTTTTCTTTTCTCTTTTCTTTTCGTGTGTCAGTGCTTTTGTGCAGAAGTCAAGATCTGATCAGTTGACACAGCTGAACTTTTGCTAAGTTGAGTCATGTCCCTGGTGGTCACCAACTTTGCCTGGAATTAATTCTCCTTACCTTGTTATACCAGGCAGCAACTCACATCTCAAGTTGTTCCATGAGGACAGGGGCAGACGGCTTGCTTAGCTCCACKGGGACAAGCTGATGTTGCCTTGTTCCATATGGGAAGGGTTTTGCTAACGAGATTGCAGCTGAACTGAGCAGAGCTTGCCCCATACCTCAGTTTGTGCATGGTCTGTTCTGTTGCAGGAGTTGCTCATCTGAGGGGGGTTATGGGGCTGCTGGAGACCTCTGGGGAACTGAAGAGTGGTTGCAATCTTGGCACTACTCCATAAGGCACACTAGGAACGTTACTTTTTTAGGGTGGCAGCCTTTACAAAAAGCTGTGAGGGAGTCAAGCGTGGGGCTAATCTTTTAGAGCTTTTCCAGGCAGACTTGTTACAGATGACTCCTACTCATCACTTTTCTTTCTTTTTTTTTTTCTTTTTTTTAATGTGTCTCCTACTGCCTTTGTGGGGGGTAAAGCTTAAGGCTTGGCACTAGCAGGAAGGTGATGATGTGGCATGAAAAGAAAACACAGTGTACTTCTTGCAACGCAAGATAAACACTGTTATCAGCCCTTACTTCAGCAGTGTTCCAACGCCGTTCATCCAAATCTCATCTTTGGACTGCATTATGAGTCCCTGGATTCGCGAGTGGAGGCTTGTCCCTGCGGCGATGCTCGTGGTCAGGCACCCAGGGATGTGAGCCCAACAGCGGGTCGCAAGACAGCCCAACTGTGACCCTGCTGACAAGGGGGATGGTTTGTGCCTGTATCCCAGTGCATGGATTGTGTTAAAAATACGGGGAGTTATTTTACTCCCCTCCCTCATGCATTTGTTCCAGCTAAATTGCTCTTTAGTTTCTGAAGGATTTTGGAGGGAGAGAAAAGATCTTTTTTAAGAAGCCCTCTTCTTGCYTGAATTTTTCTTTATGCTTTTGCCAACAGCACTTTGTGATTCAGCTGCCACTTCTAAATTTCATTTACTTGAAAAAAAAATTATAATTACGTATCTAAGTCTGACATAAGCACTGAGGGTGGAAAACAAATCAGAAAGTCCTGCTTGAACAGTGTGTGTTGACCCATGACAGGAAGGAAAGGTAATGAAGTCCAGTGTATACTGTAATGAAACAGTAACAAAAACACCCAAGTCACTTGTTTGCATTTTTCTCCCCATCTTCTATTTAGCCTTTTTATTAGAGCAGTTTCTAGTTATAAATCTCCCAAATTTAAATAAAAATGGAAAAGCAATATTCAATTATAGCATGTTCTCTACTGTTGATTAATAAAAGTGGATGAGCAGTATTCAATTATGGCATGTTCTCTGATGATTCATATTTCGTATTGCAGTCCATGAGCCTGCGTTTCCCAGCACCTCTTGAAAACTGGTGGCTTGTGCACCTGTTAACTCTAGACCTTGAAAGGAGGTTTTCTGCAGGATTAATACTATCAAGAGCTTTTTCAAGAGATTGATTTAATTTGAAAGCACATGCTGGTGCAAACGTTTCCGTCATATTCTGTAAAAGGAGTTAAAGGAAGAAATTCTAGATATTGTAAGGCTGTGTGCATGTATTTCTGCTAGGCAATGAAGCAGAGTGCAGCATTTGAGCAGATGGAGCAGCCATCACTTTTTGTGGTCCCAGTTTGTTCAAAATCAAATACAGCCATACAGTCGTTGTGAGTACTGAAATGGGTGTGCTGCATCTTCCTTGTGATACCCTACATTTAAATTGCTGTTAATGAATTTTATTTGAACCATTACTGATTTTTGTACAAAAACATGAAAATGTAAATCCAAARTACTCATTGATCTGTGGACTGAACAACACCTGTAAGCTTTTAAAGTTCCCTCCTAGGTAGGAGGAGGTTCAGTTATTTACARTGTACTGAGGTTTTTAAGTGTTGATGACTTTGTCCTAAAGCAGAGAGAGAATAAATTGCTCTAACTTGATTCTGCCAGGACTGTTGTCTTTTAGTAATTCTTGTTTTGTTAGTCACAATTTGGGTGGTTTCCATTTCCTTTTAAAAAATATATCTATTGGTTTCCATCAACAAGAAGAGTATATGGTGAAAGTGGGAGTGCTGTGGAGTTYCCAGGAGCTATGCCATTTTTGATGCTCACCACTGTTGTTTTGCTGTCTATTGGRATAAATAATAAATGTTTTCTGCAGCCTCAGATGCTTGGTCTGGTTGGTTGTGTGTTTATATGGTGTGCTATACAACTTGCTCTTGCTTTTTCTGCTCAACATTTGCAGGAATAACCCCAAGTCAGGCCAGGCAAGCACCTGTTAGTGTAGCATACGATTACAAGATAAAACAGCAAGTCTTCATGTATGAAGTAGAAATTCAACTGACATTCAGCTATGCTGAATTCATTATTCCCTTCTTGGGCTTCTAGAGAAGGATATTTTCTGCCTTGCTTGGAGGGGCCTATACCAAAAGCTAGGATCTCTTAAAATTTTGTATTAAACCAATAAAGAAGTTAGTAATAGAGCAGCTGCTGGTCAGAAACTTTGGGAATTTTCTCTATTCAAATATCAGCCAGAGGGTAAATTTCTCACTTAGGGAGTAGACATTGCATTTGTCAGCAACCTTTAAGTCTCTATACTTCTCTCAGTTCAGGGCTTTCTTATTAATTACACTGCTAAACCTTCCCCAGTCCTCACTGTAAGGCCAAAGAGGAAGAGTGTCTTGGTTTATCTCTACAAAGAACAGCGAGAGCACATCCCCTTTGCTGCTGTCTCCTGAGCTTCCTACCAGATCCTCAAGGGGAAGCTTTCTTCTCAGTTTTAAATTGACCCTAAACTTGCCCAAATTTGGCAAGGAACATTCTTTTAATTCCTGTGGGCAGTCACAGGATGCTTTAGTCAGCTGATCTATCACCTTATACGGCCAGCTTGTAGACTACAACTCCCAGGAACCTGTCTCCTTAAAAACCTTGATATATGACAAAGTGATGATGGTACAGCGCCCTGGTCAAAACAATCTGAAGCAAGTCTTTGTTTATGGAATGGTGACTTTGATATCAGTCTTTCTGGGAAGCCTCTACTCTCATTTAATTATGGATTATTTCTTGGCTGCACTGTGTGGAGGAGAGCTGGAAAGCATGAACCAAGTGCCCCCAAAGCCTAGAAGCTTTTCTTCTCTCAGAAGAAAGAAGATAAATTAAGAGTCACTAAATATAGTCTTTTACATTGCATGTTTTGTGTTTCATGTTTTGAATGGGATCATATTGGATGAATTTTTTTGTAATAGGTATAAATGTGCATTGCAAGATAGTGAAAATATTTCTTTTTTCCCTCTCTCTCTTTTTTAATCCCTATTTTAGGAAGGCATGAGGTGCAGTCCTGGACAACAGCTACCAAGCAATCCTTGCGTCTCATGTGGCAAAAAGTAAAAATACAGCTAGGCATGCCTTTCCTCATCGCTGTTTTTTGGTACTGCAGAAGGCTATACAACTGTTTAGCACAGCTATTGAAATGGTAGGTTTTATTATGCAGACTTTAATTTTCAATAGTGTTGCTTTTTTCAGTAATGTTTACCTTTGTCAACTCCCCTTTGACACCTGTTTTATCATTTGGATTTCAGGTGGAGCAGCTATCTTCAGAGAAAATTCATAAGTAATCTTTTTGTTGCTGTTCTGTATTCATTAATTCCCCCTCCCTTTTAAAGGCAGCACAGGAGGTGGTAACTAATCTGTGCCTTGGTCTTGGTTTAGAGAATCTCAGCGTGTCACCAGAAGTCGACCTCCTTGGTTACTGCGCAAGAGAGTGGAAAGGAGACACAAAGCGGGCCAAGCACATACGGGAGGTAGGAGTTAAATTTTAATCCATGCCTGAAGATGGGAGAGAAGTACTTGAGAAAAGGATAGCGGTTCTCATGCAAGCAGATGTTACAGCTGTCAGAGCTGGTTACAGCAGCTTTTTGAAAGAAAAGAAAAATGGACAACGTTAGCAGGGGTCTAAATTAAGATTACAATAGAGTGGATCATCCATTGTGACAATAGGAAAATATCACCCAGAGTGTTACAGCCAAAATCACGTGCTCTTCAGCACTGTCTCTTGGCCAGCCTCTGATGTAAGGCAGAAACTCATTTGAGGGAGGAATGAAATGCACCCATTTTCCTTCCAGACTCTGAAGGTTGAAGCGATAGCAGTCAGCGCTCGACACCCTTCTCAGCAGTGTTGAGGCATTATACTTCTCTCTGAATTTTTACTTTTCTTATCTTGCATAGTTTTAGCTGAAATTGTTTCTCACAGCTTAGTAAGTTTTCTTCACAATTCTGAGCCAAGGTCATCCAGCCATGCTGTACCAAACTAGGCTTTGAGTCAGAGATAGCTGAGCCCTGGAGCCAGAGTCCATTTAGTTCATGGTTCACTAATGCCAGGTATGCTGTTTTCTATCACCTCACCTACGTGTTTATCAGTTCTATACATTGACAGGACATGCTTACACCCCAATAGGTAGAAATGGCAGCTGCAATTTTGATAAATGTGAGTTACCACATGTGCAATGGGCTTCCAGCAGTTGTGTCTTGGTGGCCATTAGTGGAGGAAGCACTGATACGTTATGGAGGACCCTGACAAATGTTTGAAGCTGAAGTAGTACTATGTTATCCTAACTTGTGATAGGGATGGGCATCCAGGAGCAAAGAAAAGCAAATATTGTATGTTTTATGGCTCTCTGTTTCAATTGCGTTGTTAGTCACCAGTGTAGGCTCAAAGACTCTGGATGGATCTTTACTGTCCCCAGACAGCTTCTTGCTAAAGTAGCTGCACTAGTGATAAAGTAGTGGTATCTGTTAAAGAAAACTTAGAATCAAATCCAGTKAATCAGCTAACTGTGATATTATAACCTGGTATCCCCATGGTGTGGAATTTGGGGCCAGCACCAGGTCTGTATTTCTGACTTAYCTAATGATGCTGGGAACACTGACTGTGATACACTGAGAGAGAAAGAGGCAAMGGGGGCAGGAGCTGCAGCAGTATGAGAGACATTGATTAGCTGTCTACCCTGGGCAACAGCTATGGGGTTGAAATTCTAGATGCTATCAGTGACTGTTTTGTGCAGCAGCTTTCCAGAGAGCATTTAGGAACAAAAGTAACCCCAGCCTTCATCCCCAATAGCGCACAGGACCTGCCTCTGTAATAACCATTGCGGTTCTCTGGAATAGCAAGCAGCATGCACTCACATTCAACAACCTTGCAGGAGCAACAAAGTGAAAAAAAATACTATGATTGCATCTACCTTCAGACAGGGAAACTACATAAAAATGAAGAAGCACGTTAAAAAGAATTCAAAATATAGCTAAGAGACTTTTTGGCATATGTGTTGCTTTAGGTCATGGTATTGAAATCACGGAGCAAATGCATACCATCAGGAAGGACTTAAGAAAGGGCAAAAGGAAGCTGATAAGGCTAAACAGCATGAGGGAGWTATCAGAAAAAGAAGGTATCTTTCAAAAGCTGGAGTTGTGTCCAAAGGATGAACAGAGAAAAGATTGAACTCAGCCAGATTAAATGCAGGAACACAGCAATGCCAAAAATACACAGAACAACATACAGCAAGGCCCAAAGTGATTTGGAGGAACAAGTAAAAAAAAAAATATCAGAACTTTTGTTAAATTTGCAAACACATACACAAATAAGCACAGAGCAACAAGCCTTTCAGAAAATGCATGAGCCTATTAGATGATCTGAGTTGAGAAGGAGACTCAGAGGAGTTTAGCAGATGGTTAGTAACATCAGGTCAAAGTTATCACAGTAAGAGCACRTTTTTAGGATGAGGTCTCGTGAAATACCTGAGCTGGCCTAACCTGTTTTCTGTCACCAATAGTGAAACAGTCCTTTGCTTGTGTTGTCTCTCCTTTTTCCTCATCTCATTTCAGCTAGGCAATCCCCCTCTCTTTTTTTGTGCTGGCTGTTACATGTCTCCCTTGGATGTGGTTAGCTGAGGTGATGGAACAGCTCATTCTGGATGTCATCTCCAGACATATGGARGAAAAGAAGGTGATCAGGAGTAGCCAGCATGGATTCTYCAAGGGGAAATCCTGCTTAACCAATCTGATAGCCTTCTAGGATGGAATGACTGGCTGGGTAGATGAGGGGAGAGCAGTGGACGTTGTGTACCTTGACTTCAGCAAGGCTTTTGACACTGTCTCCCAYAACATCCCCRTAGGCAAGCTCAGGAAGTGTGGGTTAGATGAGTGGACAGTGAGGTGGATTGAGAACTGGCTGAAAGGCAGAGCTCAGAAGGTTGTCATCAGTGGTGCAGAGTCTAGTTGGAGGCCTGTGGCTAGTGGTGTCCCCCAGGGCTCAGTACTGGGTCCCATCCTGTTCAGCTTCTTCATCAATGACGTGGATGAAGGGACAAAGTGCCTCCTCAGCAAGTTTGCTGATGATCCCAAGCTGGGAGGAGTGGCTGATACAGCTAGAGGGCAGTGCTGCCATCCAGAGAGACCTGGACAGGCTGGAGAGCTGGGCGGAGAGGAACCTCATGAGGTTCAACAAAGACAAGTGCAGGGTCCTGCACCTAGGGAAAAATAACCCCAGGCACCAGTATGAGCTGGGGGCTGAACCTTCTGGAGAGCAGCTCTGCAGAGAAAGACCTGGGAGTGCTGGTGGATGGCAGATTGACCATGAGCCAGCAACGTGCCCTTGTGGCCAGGAAGGCCAGTGGTATCGTGGGGTGCATTAGAAAGAGTGTTGCCAGCAGGTGGAGGGAGGTGATCCTGCCCCTCTACTCAGCCCTGGGGAGGCCTCATCTCGAGTACTGTGTCCAGCTCTGGGCTCCCCAGGACAAGAGAGACATGGAGGTACTGGACAGAGT
>NW_028186483.1:131460-295457 GCF_003343005.1 Rhea americana
GCAACCCTGTCTAACATGCTGTAGGTGACCCTGCTGAGCAGGGAGGTTGGACTAGATGATCTCCAGAGGTCCCTTTCAACCTTACTGATTCTATGATTTAACAGGTCATCCTCGTGGAGGGACCTGACTCAATGCTCTCATCTTCTCACCTCACCTCACCTCACCTTTGTTGCTGGCCACATGTTCCCTCTATGCATCTTATACTGCTGACTCTGGCGTTCATCAGATCCTTTCCTGAGCCACCTGAACTTGCTAAAGCAGCAGGAAGCTTACCCAGCAAAAAGAATTCAGTAGGGTTTACAATTATCACAGCCAAAGCAAAGGAGGAGTTGGGGAGACTGTGCAGCCAAGTAGTGGTATTGGGATGGGGTGGGAAGAAACTGAGATGAAAGAGGTCAAAGAAGTAAGACTGTCTCCTCACTCCATTTATGAAGCAAATCATAAGATAGATTCAGCAGTCTGTGGAACTGTACAGTTCCCTTTCTACATTAATTCTCTGCTTATTGGTCTATTGGTCAGAATTGTCTCACCAAGGGCTCAGCTGAGAGCCAGAGGTAACACACAGCAAATGGAGTGTGTAGCTGGAAGATGAGTCATCTGCTGTCAGATGTGCTCAGCCTTAGGTCGCTGTTGCGTGATAGTTTCAGGTCAGGGTAAGAGATGTTTCTGCAAAAAGCAATTTTCACGCGTTCTCCAGGCACTTGTTCCTGCCCTCCCACTGCTCCATCCTGTGTGTTGGCAGCTTCTGAAGTGACCGAGGTTAAAGCTATTGTGGCAAAGAAGTTCCCACTGGTCTGTTTTGATCTTGTTGGCCACATGAATGTTTATGCTAGCAATAGTGCAAAGATGGGAGCAAGTAGCCAGGTTCAAAGAAAGTGCAGGATCATTCTTTTCTGGGGCAGTGCTAGTTTAAGGTGTTTACAAAAACTGTTAGAACATTTTTGTGTATATAAAGCTTGTAAGTTTGTGTATATAAAACATGTAAGTATACTCTGTCTTTCCCCTCGCCCCTTTTTACGAGCAGTTTGGAATTGAACTCTGGCTTAATATGGGTTTCATCCAAGATTTTAAAAGTTTATTACTGAAACTATTGTTGGTCTTTTTCTAGGCATATGAAGACTTGTTTTGGAGGTATCATATCAAATATTTACGACAAGTCAGGAGAGACAACTACTGTGTACTAAGAGCAGTGCTTTTTCAGATATTCAGTCAAGGCATTCCTTTTCCATCATGGATGAAGGAGAGGGATATATTAAAGGTAAAATTCAGTTCCTTAAAAGAACACGATGCAGGTGACCTTGGACTACAGAAGGAAGGTTTATTCAATGTGAAAATAGATAAATCTGCTGTGGAAGTGAAGGAGAATCATTATCAGCATTTGAAGAGATTCCTGACTCTCTGCCAGATGTCACTACCTTAACCCCCCAAAAGGCTTGAATCCTTCTCCTCCATGCTGGTACAGAGCCTGGCGGCTTGCTTGGGAGCACCACTGAAGACAGCTTCGAGCTGAGCTGYGGAGTACGGTGCTGAAGCAGCAGAGACCTGCATGAATTCTGCTTTGGCTTTCAAGAGCTCTGGCAGAGAGAAAGCAGTGAGGAGGTGGGAGAGGAAGCACTTCAAATTGCTGTAGCTGCTGCCTGTGTAGGTGTGCACGTAGGCTGGAATCTTAAAAACCTTACTGAGCCTGAGTGTATACAGCTTTTCCAGAGTCTACATGATGTATTTTCCTGGGAACATTGGTTAAAAAGCTTTGTAAGGACTTGGCAGTTAAATGGAGCCTCCATCTTAATTTTTGAGTTATTTTGAAGCCCATTTGTATTTTTTTTGTTTAAGCTGTACAACCAGAGGATAGAACCACATCATAAATTAAAATGTTTTGCAACCTCTGTAGACAAGTTCATGATAACTTTATAGTCTACTTCTTGTTATGGTAATGATCTCCACTTAATTTTTTTTCCAGCTCCCTGAAAAACTTTTGTATTCTCAAGGTTGCAACTGGATTCAACAATACAGTTTTGGTCCAGAAAGATACACAGGTCCCAATGCCTTTGGAAAATTACGCAAATGCATGGAAGCATTAAAGACAAATGTGAGTATTTAGGAAATGATGAGGGAGAAAAACAAAGCACTGAAGAAAAGAGTTGAGTCTGAGTTAGGGAACTCCTCCTTGCTGCCTGTTTCTGGGTCTGTCTCCAAGGTTCAGAGAGCCTGTCTGCTGGGCAAACCTTTTGAAGCAGAGCTGACATGTGCCTATGGGCATGTGCTCTGCACACTCTCCTGGCTTAAAGTCATCAAGAGGATACTGGTATTTGCTGGGCTTCTGGCTTTAGGCTAGATTGAAACTCCTCCCCTTAATCTGTCCTTAATCTGATGTTTTTAATTCTAGAGTGCACTTTGCAGTTTTGAGTTGTCTTACTGCTGCCACAGCAGCTTATTTTACTTGTCTGCATTTACACTAGTTCCTTTTATGCCACTGTATGTATACCAACAACAGCTCTGTCATTCCAAAAGCTGACAGCAGTGATAGTAAGCAACTGAATAAACCTATTTAGCTCTAAGAACAAAGARTTGGTTTGTTTGCACATTCGCATTTGCAAGAGAGTTGGGTTGTTGGGCTTTTATTCCTGTCTTGTTGCATCCTGTCTTTGTTAGTCTACGTTAGTAGACATGCTTTATAGCATGAAGCATTTAAACTGGAAGTTTGTATAGAGAAAAGTTGCAAGTCAGGCTGGTGAGTCACTCTRTTAACAAACTGTTGCAGAACCATTTCATTATGCATTGAACTGTTATTAGACACAAGATTTAGCTTCCACTTCTATTTTATTTTTTTATAAAGAAGCTTTTTGGCTAATGAGATGGATTTCTGTAGTGCATCTGCTCACTAACAGGTTTTGTTTAGTAGCATGAGCAGTGCTAAAGAGCCGGCACTGGGAACTACGGTTCTGTTGTATTGAATTGTCTACTCATTTCTTAATTCAGCAGACATCCTAGGAGATCTTGGGTGTTTTCGTGGGGTCTGAATAGCCTGCATTGGTAAATGTTATTGTGTGTCTAGGGCTTAGAGATGCACACATTTGCTGTAGCTGTGGCTTTTAGCTAAGTTACATTTTTATTAGAGTTCACGGTTTAAGGCAGAATCAGCATACAAATATTGCAGATGCAGAATTAACTGAAATTCATTTGAATCCCAGTCATCAGGCATCTTGTACTGTGGCTCTCAAAAACCTCTCAGTTTCAAGTGACCATCTTCGGCTACTGTGTTCTGAGTGCTTCAAGCTTTTTGATTTGGTGTGCCCCCACCCCTGTCTGGCCCATTTTCTAGATACCATTGCTGGCTTTTGACACACCCTCCTCCCCCCAGGACAAGAGAGCAAAGGAGCTCTTGTTACTAGCCATAAGCAGGACAAGAAATTTCTACCCTGTCCCTGTTAGTTGTGTGCCATTGTCTTGTCCCTTCTCCTTGTCCAGCTGACTTATTTTGACCTCATGAACCAGGACCCACTAAAGGCAGAGCAGTGTGTGCAGTTTGGGAGATCATGCTGGCATTTTACGTAAGTTCCTTTTAATTGCCCCACGTTGAATTAGGCGAGGAATCTAAAAGATTTAARGTACCATAATTTTAAACTAAAAGGTGCTATGGAGGAAAACCATTGAATTTTGGAAGCTGTAAGTTAAAAACAGATCAGGAGTCATCACTTTAATTTAACCTTTACTTATGGGTTAGTGTGTTTGATGTACTAACACCGAGTTCTTAAAACTTTCTGATGTCCTTTTACAGGTTATTTTCCTTTCAGACTCTCCACTCACACTAGTAGCTAGATTTCCTACTACAATGATGGGTAGTTTTTGTACTGGGGAGTTATGTTTGCTTTCTTGTAGGCTGTCTTTGGCACTCAGATGCTTGGATCCATCTCTAATAAATAACTTGAGCTGGGTGACTAGAAACTGGAATAGATAAGGCTGCAGATTCCAAAGAACCACCTGCTTATTTGCACAGCCATTTGGCCACAATCATGTAAATGTACAGACTGACTATTATTCCTGTTTTGATATTGCTCATATTAAATAGAATTCTTACTAATTTGATGATTATTCTTCTGTGTACTTTCTAGTGGACTGAAATAAGTAGTATTAAAGATCATGAAGGAAGAGGAAACATGTGTAATACACTTTTTTCTGATGAGAGCAAGGAGCACAAATTATATGAGGCCATAAAATTCATCATGCTCTACGAAGTTGTCGAAGCCTATGAGCAGATGAAGAACAGAGAAGAACATGTACCAAACCTTTTTAGCCTCCTCCTTGCTCGTGATTCTTCTTCTGACCCTTTGAGTTTCATGATGAATCATCTGAATGCTGTAGGTGACTCTGGTCACCTAGAACAGGTAACAATATAAATGAAAAACAAATCACAAAGGTTATTACCTCTCTAATCTGGCTAGGTGAATGTATCACACATCATCTGTGATAGTTGACCTACTGGAATACTGAGAATATTTTCAAACCATTGAGTTTCTTGCTTCTGTTTTTAAAAAGTTCTTTATAATTCCTTGTCTTCTATTTTTAAGTAAGCTAGGTGACTTGCCTTAAATGGGATTATCTTTGAGAGATACTGTTCTGGTTTTCTAGGTTGAGAAATAAATATTTGACAGAATTCTTTCCCTTCTAGGTTGAAATGTTTCTTCTTGGATACTTACTTGAAGTAAAGATAAGAGTTTACAGACTGCAGAAGTTTAATACTGAAGAGTTTCAAGTAAACTGTCCAGATGAATATCAAAGAGAATGGCATGAGATCTCTCTTCTGACTGAGGATGACCGCTACTATCACATTGCCGTTACYAGAACATGAGGGACCAATGGTCTTTTTTTTTCTTTGTATAATACAGTGAGTGACCATTTCCAGTGAATTATGTTTTTAAATGGCAGCAGTGAGATTTTGATAAATGCATATTAATGATTGCAAAATGATTTATGGGTTTATTGTGGAAACATTTTCCTTTCTTRTTACAGCTCAATTCACCAGCAGTCAGCCATAAAAACCATAAAATATATTACCATGCTCTCTGGGGAAAAAAAATGTCATATTTGAGGGTTATCAAACAAAAAAGATTGAGCTACATCCCAAAGAAGGAGAAGGTAATGCTAGGATTTCCATTGTTAGACTAAGGGTTTACTCTGATTTACCTGGATGGATTAAACCCAAGTTCCTAAAGCAATTACTGCCTTTTCCTTTCTGTCTCCAGCTGGGTGGATGAATCGCTCAGGGAAGCAGCTCCAGGCTCCCACCATATACACCAGTAGATTAAATGGTGTTGATCTGGGGCTACCCAGCATGCGAGGCTGTAACCTGGGCCACTGACTAGCTGCTTTAAATCACCTGCAGCTTCCTCTGTTGCTGAAATGTCTTCTCCAGAGAAAGCCCAGAACAAACAGCTGCAGACTGGAGTTATTTCAGATGCTTGAAATTAAGCTGTCTGCACTCAACGCTGGTATTTGCAGCCGAGGATTTGTTGCACAGAAAAAGAATACTGTGTACATGATCTTCAGATCTACTTTATAATTGAAGAAAGCACATTAGCTTTTCCGAATCTAAAAAAGGAAGTATTAATTAATAAGTAACATGCAATATAGACCCACTAGTTGTCTTTGGTTTTTATCAACTTGTAAATCTCTTTTTTTTAAGGGCCAATTTCAGCATTACCTGCCAAGACACGTGAAGATTTCTTTTGCAATTGCTCTGAGAAAGCTGTGCATTGAATACATTCTCAACACTTCATTTTCACAAAAAGTTAATTTGCTGTGCATTACGTGCATTTAGCAGAGTGTGCACCTATTATATCCTCTGTGTGTGTATGTATTAATCTCCTTGCATAAGATTGTTATCTTTAGTTTAGACCTCAATGTTTGAAGAAGTCTGTCTGGGACAACTAAAATTTGCTTCAGTATGTGGAACTTTTTTAAAGATCTGTTTTCTAAAGGACTGAAGTGTTTTGATTATTTCTAAAATGAAGGACCTTAACAGGAATGAATATTCACATGATACAGCAGATTTTGCAAAATATTTATTTGTGAAAAGCTTACGATGCTATAGGCATACAGTTGTATTGAAAAAAATATTTTTTATTAAGAAATGAAGCCTTTCCTTAACTATAATGGAAATACTCCTAGGAATATGGGGACACGCAGGTTTGTTTTTAATTCTTGCGAGAGACAATATAAGCCAGTAACAAAAATGTGAACTGAGTCTGCAGGAGCAAAGCAGTGCTATGTAATAACTGAACAGTAAAGTTTGGAGTGCATAGAAACTGCTCTGTTCCTTTATAAAGGAAAGCAATTTTATCCCTTACAGTCCTTTGATTTGTGTGTGTATATGTGTATATATTTATAAACCTGAACAGCTGTGTTCTCTGTTGTAAGTTTTGTTTCTTGAAAGTTTTTTTGAGTTCAGTTTTGTTCAATAATTTGTAGCTTTTAATTAAAAAGCTTTGATACATACAATAATTTAATCTCATCAAAACCTGCATATCAGATATCTTATTTATTAAAAGAAACTTTTTGTCAATGAATGAAATAACTTGCTTCCTTTAGATTTGGTTCTGTTCCACATGGGGAAATATTATAATGCCCAAGATTAGGGTACTGTTATCTACTGTACACCAACAGCGCTCATACCATTTACAGCTATTAACAGATTTGTCCCTATTTTTTCTTGTTTTTGTACAGAGACACAGAAAAATGGTGTATTTTTACAGCAAGCATTTTTAATGGTTTGCATGTGATATATAACTAGCAATACAAAAGCATTACAGCTGAACCTGTTAAATTGTCAAAAAATATGCACTGTTTTTGTAAGCTGAGCATGTAAGTAGAAGGGCATCAATAAATATATAACATGGACAGTGGGATTTATCTTGCCAATTTGTATGCTTGTATCTGACCCAGGCCATCCCGGGCTCCTGGGCAATATGATGTAGTTAATCAGAGGAGTTGATCTCTGGAGGGATCCGCTTCTTCTCACTGACCSTAACAGGAGCTGGGAGTGACCAGCAAAGACTTAAATCTCTCTGCTCCAGAAGTCTGCAGGAGTCTGTTCCAGGAGTCCAGAAAGGACGTGTTGAAACAGAGCTGCACAGATGTCCGCGGTGCGAGCTCAGCCAGGACAGGAGCAGGAACAGCAGCTGAGGAAAGAGAAACTTCAGCTGAGGATAACTCTAAGTCTTGCAGATAAATGCAGAGATCTTTGAACAAGATCTGGAGGGACATTGAGACAGGTTTGCAGTTGCGTTGATTTTAGTTGGAGTTTCTAATGATAAATTTTGCATAGAATATGTGTAATGCAAAAAAAATGTATATTTTTACATATAAAGAAAAAAATATAAAGAAATCCTCCTGAATAAACYGCATGTATGCTACTAACTGGTACTGGTAGAAATGAGATAGTAATTAAATTCAAGGGTGACAAAGCGGCTGAAAACTGCATGTAGATGTCTAGCATAACTCTTCTGTACATAACATGCGTATTCTTTGTTTTATCTAGTCATCACCAGAATAAGTAGGTTTCTACTGTAGGCCTAGAACTTAAAGTTAGGAAATGTTTTTCTGGTGCTTAACAGCTAATTGTAGTTCAGAAAATCCATGGAAAGTTTGCTAAGCAATTAGATTACTATTTTGTTTGGAAAAGTGTCACAGTCAACAAAAATAAGCTTTGCTTAGTCAAACATGTTTCCATATAGTAATTTTTGTATTAGCTTTGAGAATTAAATTTCATCTTTTTCAGTGAAGAATGTATAGTAAGAAAATAAGAGGTTTTGTAATGAATAGGCCCTTGAAGTCATGTGTATGAGATTGAAGATCAAATCCAAATGGCTTATTCAAGGCAAAGCAAAGACGTTCAGAAACTGATGGTTAGAAGAGTAGTAAACATAAAACAAAAAGCATGTAATCATCACAATTTTTTTTAATACAGTGTTGTAGGCAGCTAAAAGTCTCAAGTCAGGATGTGTTTATTATTTCTGATCGACAGCTTGGCAAGCAAAATAAAACATACTAAAGCATCAACAGTGGGTTTGGCTTCTTCCTAAAACTTAAAAATGTATGTTAAGAAAATAACAGCAGCTGAAGAAGTGCACATCTCTTTATTATATTAGGTGGAAATTTGATCTTATTTCTGAATTTAATCTTCCTAAAAAAATTCATCTCATAAAATTGCATGAACCAAGTTTCATATTCCAGTTTAATTTCAAAGCAAAATATTGTCAATCTGAATTTCTCTAACCTAATATTTAAATTGCTTCTTGTCTATATTATAGCTATTAATTTGAAGCCAATTAAAAATCACCCAGTGTAATTCTGTTTCCAGCAAAGCTACCTTCTTAGTCTCTATATTTTGAGCTTAATGTTTAAGAAATAGTTTTCAATTGTGATTCGTAATTTGCCTAAAAGTTCTAGGAGTTACCCTTATTAAATTACAAAATCCATACCGTTAAAATAATGGAGAATGAGTGTGTAAGCACTAGGGCTTCGAAGTGCAAGAAAGCTTGGCATACTTTTGTGTCATTTCTATTTATTTCCTAATGTAAAGGGCTTGGATTCAAAGACATTTTCCAGTGCAGTTGTATGTCATGCTGTGTGTTATACTGCTAAATCTGGTCAAAGTGGAAAGCTAAGCTATAGGATATTCTTGCTGTTGCAGATGGTCATAGCATATTAACCTAGCTCATTAGTACTAATAAGGTAGTAGAAGAGAACTCTCAAACAATCATCTCTTACAGAGATGATGCAAATAAGTAGCTTAAAGTTATGTAATTTTGCAACAAAAAGATAAATCTGGTGTTTTTTGAATAAAACTGGCTAGGTGTAGGCCCTTACTAAAAATCTGTTTATTGTGTTCTGTATGCAAATAGAGAATTAGGTCAACCATCATAAATTTAAAAACAAAAAATCCCTGACTTACAGCTGGATAGATTTATCTCTTTTCTTAAAAGAGAGCTTCCCTGGTCTTACTTTGGTATCTTTAAAAGTACACTCCGTCTCTCTTTCACTTTATTCCTGCCATGACTTCCAGTTGTAAGTGAAATTAGATTTATTTGGGGAAAATCTGTAGGAATTTAAATTTGTCAATTTTGTAATCCTTCAGATCTGCTAATGCACAGATGTAAGGGCTATGTGTGATTTCAAAGTAGTTTAGTTATCCAGAAAAAAAAACAAGGCTATGTCCATTCTCTTCAATACCTRCATAATTTTTTCACTAGTAACCATGGATGTCTTTCGCCCTCTATACTTCAGCAGTAGTCTAAAAGTTCTACCCTCAACCCAGTTATATTAGACCTGTGTCATTATGGCAACAGTAGATTTTGGAGTCTTATTTTTTTATGAAAAGCTCCTGCTCTGGTAGAGAGGAGGTGAAAGTGGGATTTTGATGGCACAGAAGCGCTGGTGGCTTGCAAGGGTTTTGGCATGCTGGAGAGCCTCTCGATTTTGGCCTGGTGAGGTAAGAGGGCAGGGTTTGGGTCATCAAGGGTAAGGGACCCTTGAAATCATCGGGGAGAAGTGGGTGGCATAACTGCTGGCATGGGAGAGTGCTGGCAAGGATGTTTTTCCCCAGGGGTGCTCATTCCCACTCACACCTTTTCAGTATGTAGGTGGAAGCCCATCTTAGCTGGTGATGGAGCAGGCAAGCCTTGCAGAGACTCTTCCCAAGATTAGTCAGAAACTTTCCAAGGAAATGCATCCTCCTCAGAGACAGGAGGAGACGTACTTCATGGGAGATAGGAGAAAAAATTAGAAAACYTTATCTCTGTGGGGCTTGGCTAATTTGCATCTCTTGTGGACCACAGAGCCCTGCTTTGTGTCAACCCAGGCTAGCAGGCCAGAAGGGCAGCTGGGACTTGGCCAGGAGCTGCAGCATGCAGCTGGGCATGTTGATCCACAGGGTGGGAGGGTGCTAGAGAGGTGGAGTAGATGCTGCGTGCTCTGATCCCCCAGCGTATTCCAGCTTTGCATAATACAAAGGTCAATGCCTCAGGAGGTTGTCTAATGAAAACATCTTCATCTTTAATGGAGCTTTTTGCTATGGATCAACTCTTCAGTGAAGTGTGTAGACAACTAATTTGAACCTGCAAATTTGTGTGCAGAAGCCACTGAAGTGCAGCTGCTAATAACTCTGTGTCTTTTAAGCAAAGTTCTTACATTCAATTGGATGTTTTCCCCATGGAATTAACTTTCAAGATTTTGGTACCTTTATACGGCGTGTTACAAATGTCAGAAATGATAAGCCTGTGAGTTAGAAGTGGCAAATGTAGCATTTAGATGTTAAGGATGTTGTGTTCCTTTTACCTATCCAATAGATGGCTTCCAAGCATCAGAAAACATCTCATTTCAGTAAGCTCAGTTCTCCCTCAAACTCTTTGACTGTGTCACTTCATATAAATAACATTAACCCCGATGATATACAGAGATGCTATTGCTTTTCATTTTTTCCAAACACTGAATAGTAGTGCTAAATGTTTATCCTGAGAATGTGATGTTTCTTTCAGTTGAAAATTGAAACATTTTCTTGCTTTTGAAGATGATATATGCTTATCAACAAGTGTAGGTAGGGATTCATCCCTCCTCTCTCCAAAATTGATTTTTAATTATAAAGAGCTTCCTGGGCTTCAGGTTAATCCAATTCCAGGTGGAATACTCTGCACACCTTAACTGCAGTATTAGTTTAAAAAAATGATACAATATCTTATGGCTACTAATGCTAAATTTACTAAAGTGAGTTCACAAACCTGATTTACATTCAATATTAATTAGCATTTGTTTTTATTTTTGAATTAATAAATTATTCATCTGCCAGAAGAAGTCTTGGAATAACTACATGTTCTGACATTTTCTCCATTTCATTGGAAGTGATCTTTTATCTTAAAGTATGTTGGTTCTTTATCTTCCAAGGATAGTGAAAGAAAAAAAGAGATTAGGGATCCTCATAGGGATTGTCTTTCTAAGCTTACTTTCTACCAAATGATTCTGAGATTTCCCTAGTTACAAAATAGCCATCAGTGTGAAACTTCATTCTTATAGCAGGTGGTTTTTTTCAATTATAACAAGTACAATTCCCATACCTTTAAAACATTTGTCTTGAGATTAAAGAATTTCTGAGACTTCTGATAAGTTACAAGTTAATTACCAATTTTATAGAAGCCTGTTCAGTTTTATGGCATTTCTATCCAAACTGCTGGAGGAAAGAAATGGAAAATTAATTTTGTTTTTGTTACATTTCCCTTTTTCTCCCCATATGTTGCATTCTATGCATCTGTATTTCTACAGGACATAGTTTAGAGTAGAGTAAAAGAATCTGGAGGAAGAGACTCAGAAGGTAAGGCTTTGAAATCAGTCCTGTGTGTAAGAAATGGTATTATCAGTGGTTCTCCTGCTTTCCTTCACAGTATTTTTAGGACTGTGATAGCAGAGAGGAGGAAAAGAGATTTACTGAGTTCTTGCAGACTGTAACAAGAGATAATGATGAGTGGTAGAAAAGAGGTGAAGTGATTCTGGATGCAGTARAGGAGATGTATGGGAAATCAAGTGAATACTTAATGATGAAGGAAAGCCACATTGGTAGTAGTATAAGGAAGAAGGTGTGGAAGAAGCACGAGTAGAAGAAAAAGAAGTCAATAAAGAAAAAACAGTGGAAGAATTAAGCTTTACAGAACTGGAAAATATCTAGTGGGATAAAAAGAAATGTTGTCTTTAACAGAGTAATGGAATGTGGCAAGCTAATAATACTAGTGAAATCATGGAAATATATGTAGTCCTCTTGTGAGTCCATGCTGCATTCTCTGTGTGACATCCCAATCTATGACTAGAGACAGGAAAATTTTCCCAGTACAATATCCACAGAAGGTGTACTTGCAGATCTTGTCTTGCTGCCTAAAACAGGACACACGAGTAGATCATGCCTACAATCATTTAGACTTCTTTCAGCCCCCAATTCTGAAGGAGAATACTCCACTGCTGTGAATGTTGTCCAGAAGTGGAGAGGTATTTCTTGCCCATCCTGTACTGATGACTTCACCTAAGGCTTCTTCTTGTTTGTGGGCTGTGTCCCCACATTTGGACTGCACTGACAGTGCTCCTGTTGCTGCAGGAGCAAGGATCTTATCTTGAAGAAGCACTTCAGCTGCCTTCTGTTAAAGTTTTGAATGAGCATACCCAGTAAGATGAATTTCTTCAAGTCTTAGAGGTGCCTGAGCATTTCGTGTGAACATAACTCCAGAAAGCTGCAAACACAAATAYCTGGAATGGAGCCATTTCTCAGGGTTGCCATGAAAGTTGCCTGGACACAGGTAAAACTGTGCAGTGACCACCAAAAGATGCTCTACCTGGTTTAGTAGTACAAGGAGTCCATGGGTTTTGGATAAAAGACATCTGCAGTACATGTTGGCTGCTCTCTAAAAGAACCCATACAGACTGAAAAAGGTTTTGGTTCTGTTGTGGGAAGTTGCAGAAGTGTTTCTACATAGATTAGCTCTTTAAATTATTCAAAGTCAGGAAAAAGAAAACAAAAATGAAAAAGAGATGAGTTCAAATAGTGGAATTGTTATTATAGAGGCATTGAAAAAAGGGAATTACTGATAGGAAGAGTGGCTTAATTAAGACCTAAAAGCAGCATAAATCAGGAAAGCTGGTTGTAACTTTTGGTCCACCAAGTGTAATTTGTCAGAGGATACAGCATACTGCACAGAATAAACATCACACGTTCAGGAATTGAGTTACAACTGTTTGAGTTACAGCTGCTGGTAGATCAGTACTTAAGAAAGGTGAAGGTGAAGAAAGTGAATGATTTTAATAAARATAGAAAAGAAAAGCATCTGTGTTGAAAACTACAATCCTATTTATCGGTATATATCTTACTGCCCCTTTCAAAAAAAGCATAAACCAATTAAATTCCAGCAGAATTAACTGTATGAAATAATATTTTTGATAAAGACTGATAAAAAGTTCCTTTCTCTTCTATCTATGTATCAGATGGCAGCTCAAGAGATCTCATATAGGGGACAATTWTTTTTTCCTTTGCTTAAAGGAGGATAGCTACAATTCTGTGGGAGAAGATTATCACCAAAATCTCTTTGTATCACAGTCCCTAAACTCTTACTAACTACATACACATAGCAGCTCTGTGCCAGGGCTTTGCTGAGAAGAGGGAGGAATGCTCCTGGCTGTGAGGTCACCTTTGTCAAAACTCACTGGTAATCTTGAGTAGGATCCTCACTCTGTGGCAGCTGACCTGCCTGCAAGGAGAAAAGGGAAGATGCAGGCTGAACTACTGCTTCCCATCTGTCTGAAAATGAAGCTGGTGAGTTCTGTTACTAATCACTTCTGTTTGGTTAGAAGTGTCTCTTATCCTCTCTGTGCTTTTTTACTGACTTAAGCTTCCCATTCAGATACCTCCAAATCTGAAATCTTAATTCAGGTTAACCCATCTGTGTACTTAGGCAGTGCAGCAGCTTAGTCCATGGAATGCTCTTAAACAAACAGAAATGAGGATCCTTCGCAAGTATACATAGATTACCAGTGAACTAACTTATCAGGAAGGATGCTGCTCAGAACAGTTCTCAATTTCTAATCCTTGTTCAGATACCATACAGCTCTACCTAGGCAGCACAGGAGGCAGCAGCTCCATGATACTTTACATAAAGGTTCTGAAGGCATATTTCATTTATTATCTCATTTACTCTTGATCATTTCTGCTCACTTRATCTTTTTGTGGCAAAATTGACAGTAATTTTCCCTCTTAAAGACAAGGCTAAGGCTAATTCTACCACCTTCCTCGGGACAGGATGACCAGCTACAGAAACATTCATCATATGCCTTCTATTCTACTGTGCTGAAGCTTTCAGAAGACTCAGTTCCTAGCCAGACTCCACCTCCAGAGAGAGCAAAGGTTTAAGGCCTCCTCTCATCGTAAGTGTACCAAATTCAAGCAAGCTACTGAGCCCCAGATCCAGTCATCCAGTGGATCAGCGTTGGAAGGTCACCATGTTTCCAGTACTGTCATGCTTACCTGAAAACAGTCTTCAGGTGTTACCAGTGGAAACCTGAATGAGGGATATCTCAGTCATCCCCTTCTGCCCAAAGATCTGTCCAGAAGTCTGGGGCAGTCCTTCACTGCAGAAGATTTGACAGCCTAAAAACCATCCCCACAAGTGGTATAATGCGAGCAGCTTCTCCTGGTCATTTGAGGACACCACTTCTCTGTGTTCACTCTACATTACATGTGGCGAGTCACAGCGGTATTCCCTTTTCCTTTCGGGGAGAGTGCACCACGAATCCTCCACTTTCAGAGCTTCTCAACCTCTCAGAAAAGCTATTGTGAACTTATCTAGAGTGACAAGGCAAACTCCAGTTGTAGTGATACCAGCTCCAAACATGTCGACAAAATACAGCAGAGCTGATGGGGAATTTTTACCAATTGTTTTTTCATCCATTTCCATTCTCTTCAAAGGTAGCTATTGGTACTTAGATGAGTATTAAACGAGGTTCATTTTTTTCTAAAGAGATTAATGAAGGCACATTAATTAGTCTCTGTGCAGTTTAAAGTCTTGAACTATCTGACTCAAGTTGCAAAATGTTTTTGGAACATCTTAAGTGTTTTGTCTCTTCCCAATGTTTTTTTTTCTTTTTTTTTCCCCCTCCAAGATACGTAAGTAACAATTGAGAATTTATAGCTGGAAAAATGCTTAGCCTTTAATACCACTTTGAAAACTTCCTTGTATTTATGTGGTATCCTGCATTTCAGTTATAGGATCRGTCTGGCCTCTAGTGGAGGGATATGCTCGTGTTTATAGCTGACTTCTTATGCTGAAGAGAGGGTTACAGAGCTGTTTTACTCTCACTTGGAATATATCATCTTATAAGAGAAGGCTTCGATGCCACCCCAGGCTCCTCTGTGTCAGAACGAATTACTTGAGCTGTTGTCTTCTGCCCTGCGACACTTCAGACACCASGGGCTCAGAGTGCTGTTTTGTCGTTCATCTGGGGAGAAAGGGCTTTTCCTCTGAATAGAAAGAAGCCACGAAAAAGGAGGGGGGAGAGTTTTACTCTGAGTTGAAGCAAAAAGCTGTGTGCAAGCCAGTTAGGTGCAAGAGATGACTCATAGCTGAATAAAAGAAAAGATGTTTACACATATGAAAATGGAGAAAATCATTATTTTAATTGGAAATGRCCAAGTTGTCTCCTGGTTAAGGAGGGAATAGAGTGAAATTCAGACTGAAAAACCTGTCTGGAACACACACACACACACACAAATTTCAAAGGGGCAATCAGCTATACGGAATAACATTCTCCACCCACATGGAGGGACCAGTATGACATAAAAATCTGCAGGGGGGATTCATAAAAGTTTTCTGAGCTAGAAGCTCTCTGAGACATGCCCTTTTCCATGGATGACTTCTCTGCCAGTGCTTTCTGAACAGATGCAAAGTGAGATATTAGATACAAGAATAGCCTGAAATCTAGACTTTCAGTTACCAAGAAGAGAAATAAGAAGCTAACTGAAAAAAAAAGAGAAATCTTCTGAAATAACCTTAATGTGAGTGGATGAAGTGTACTTTTTCCCCAATTTTTTTAGGGGGGTATGTCATTTATACATATGCATATACATATTTGTAACTGTTGTTTTGGACACAATGAATAAATGCTTAACCTGGCTTGCTTCAATCTAATTTAAGGGTTGATAGCCAGGCATCCTGCATCTAAAGTCATGGGTTCTACAATTTACAAACAAGGGCTGCTGGATACCTTATCAGGTATTTTGGCTGCTAAGAACATTCTCTAGTATATCCAAAAAGTAAAGACTTGTATCCTTTTTGAGGTGCACAAGCCAAGTAGGGAGCTGGCATCACAGCAGTCAGGGGTTGTAGAAGCTGGTGACACTAAGGATTTTCTGGCATCTAGTAAGATTCTGGAATATGCACTTGAACTCCAGAATTTATAGGCCAACCTTCCATCTCACAGAAGTTAGATTTGGCTTCCCCTGTATCTCTCTGACCATGCTCTCCTGACCATGGAGACAGATTACCAGGGTTTTGTTTATCATGCTAATRGAAGTGTTGTGTCTGCTAATACAAGCTAGCAGGTGTGCTGGATTGATGACAAAATAAAAACCTGTGGAATCATTGAGGAGTTACAGGTAATCATGAAGACAGGAATACTGAAACTATTAGGCATTAAAGGGGAATTGACTGGAAGAGAAGTTTGTAGGTAAAAGCTGTTGCTTTAACTTGATGAGAAAGAGTAGGAGGTTGTTATCTATGCATTATTGCCGTAATTAGATGTAGCTAAGTATGGTTGAGGTATGCTGACTGACATAATGATGATAAGCTAAACAATGCATTGCTAAATTGCAGTGGTCACTATAAAAGTAGGCACAGGTGAGAAGGCATTTCAGAGTTGATGGCACGCTGTTATGCTTGGTCAATCACATGTAGTAAGCATGTCCTAACTGTTTCTGTCCTGCATTGCTTGGAGGAGTTCACCTATTCCATGAGAACAGCCATGGCTCTCCCCACTGCAGAGTTTCCAATAGGAATGGAACAAAAATGTCAATAAAACCAGAAACTGTTCTTGATATGTTCCTCTCTGTGGTCTGAACATCAGCCCCAGGATAAAGGCTGCCATTGCTCACACTGAGGGCTGAGCACTTGTGAGCTTTGCTTCCTCAGTTGTCTAATGGGGGCTCAGTCCTTTAGCAGCCTCAGCCTCCATAGTTGCCCTAGTCCTAGTATCTTCAGATGCTATGAATATAACAGCTGGGCTGAAGCATCTGATGGAGTTGCTGTCATGCACCCAGCAGCACCTATTCTGGGTCAAATGAAGAGTCAGAACAGTAGGGGCTGCTGTTCTTTTTCCATTCCTCAAGGTYGTCATTTCATGCTTTCACTGTTTTTACTCAGGGTACTCAGGAAGGTCTCAGCTCCCCACAGTTGAACTTCATTGATGCTGAAACTTCTCACAAAGAGCAGATCCTGTTCCACAGGGCTATCAGAGGGAAAGAGAGTAGGCAAAATAACTCTTGAAATTCTTGTCTGGCTGGGAACTGATGGAGAGAGCAGCTCTTGGAAGATGATTGAGAGACATGTGGCTACATGGGGAGGAATGTGGCCAGGGGATATACATACTACAATGGTAGGGGACTGATGGACAGTTCTCTTACACAGTTTGACCTGTGGAGCAGCTGGATGAGTCCAAGCATTACAACTCTGCTGTTGCTCTCATGGGCATCAGCATTTTTTTTTGACAAGTTCTTTGTTTTCTCATATAGTGGGATGGGAATTATGCTATTCTGATTGGGTACCAAAGGCACTGTGAGGGCCAAACTGTATGGGAAAGGTAAAAATGCCATGTGCTCTTTTGTCTATCTCTTAGCCTTGTGAGAGCTGGTGGGGAGGAGAGGACAGGGAAAAGAGTGATATTTGAAGGATTAACCATATCAAACCCACTGCCTCGTTAGCACAGTRGGTAGTGCGTCAGTCTCATAATCTGAAGGTCGTGAGTTCAATCCTCACACGGGGCAAAGGCAGGTGACTTTTTGCTAGKGGAGTTTCCCAGGGCTCAGGACTGGGTCCCATCCTGTTCAATTTATTCATCAATGACCTGGATGAGGGGACAGAGTGCCTCCTCAGCAAGTTTGCTGATGATACCAAGCTGGGAGGAGTGGCTGATACACCTGAGGGCTGTGCTGCCATTCAGAGAGACCTGGACAGGGTGAAGAGTTGGGCAGAGAGGAACCTCATGAGGTTCAACAARGGCAAGTGCAGAGTCCTGCACCTAGGGAGGAATAATTCCATGCACTGGTACAGGCTGGGGGCTGACCTTCTGGAAAGCAGCTCTGCAGAGAAGGACCTGGGAGTCCTGGTGAACAACAGGTTGACTCTGAGCCAGCAGCGTGTCCTTGTGGCCAGGAAGGCCAATGGTATCCTGGGGTACATTAGGAAGAGTGTTGCCAGCAGGTGGAGGGAGGCGATTCTCCCCATCTCAAGTATTGCATCCAGTTCTGGGCTCCCCAGTACAAAAGAGACATGGAGCTACTGGAGAGAGCCCAGTGTAGGGCTACAAAGATGATCAGAGGACTGCAGCATCTGCCCTATGAGGAACAGCTGCAAGASCAGGGCCTGTTTAGCCTAGAGAAGAGACAACTGAGAGGGGATCTTATCAATGTGTATAAGTATCTGAAGAGAGGATGTCAAGAGGATGGGGCTGGACTATTTTCAGTAGTGCTATGCACCAGGACAAGAGGCAATGGGTACAAACTGAACCACTGAATATGAGGAGGAATTTCTTTCCTGTGAGAGTGACGGAGCACTGGACCAGGTTGCCCAGAGAGGTTGTGGAGTCTCCTTCTCTGGAATTACTCAAAACCCGCCTCGATGCAATCCTGTCTAACATGCTGTAGGTGACCCTGCTTGAGCAGGGAGGTTGGACTATATGATCTCCAGAGGTCCCTTCCAACCTTACCAATTCTATGATTCTGTAAGTGACTGTCCATATGTGAATTTAGTCCAGGACAACTAATTCACAAATGATCTCAAAGGCTCCCAAAAGGCAGCCTGTCCTGCTTACTTTATGCGACTTTAAATGTTCAGAGCTCTAGAAGAGTTTTTAAAAATACTGTGTTGATGCTCTGCAAGCTCTTTAAAATGGGGGAAAATAAGTGGCCTTGAGCTGTAGGCAGAATATTTACCTTTTAGCAGGGTCTTCTGCTGCAAGAAAACTTGCCAGAAGCCACATTATTGAGCAACAGTTTTTGTTCTGCTTGGTCCTTATCATTCAACCACATATGTCTGCCATCTGATTTGAGCAGCTGTAATAGGCTGACTCACTGTTTCCCTCTTTATTTTACTCTCAAAAATTCTTAGCAGCAGCTGAGTGAAGTATGCTGTCAAAGGGAGCCATCCTGACACTCACCAAGAGGAGTGTCACAGAAAAAGATGAAAGGAAAAGCAAAAGTGAAGACAGAGAATAAGTCAGACAAGATTCGGGATGTACCAGCCAGACAAAGCAATGAAGGAATGAAATGCACAGCTCAGCTTGATATCAGACTGATTTTGGTTCAAACTGATGGAGGCAACTGAAAGTTTTCTCAGAAGCAAAAGCATAGGAGAAACAAAATAAGGTAAAAAATGCCTCTCATACTCAGCAACAAGCAAGAACTATGTACAACTATTTTTTTGTTTGAATGGGATGCAAAATTCTTTTTAGCTGACTTGAATAGGAAATGTGGAGGCAGACATATTACTCTGGATGGGAGAGGGGTGCAAATAAACCAGTCATGAGGTAGCTCTAGCAGTTTGGCTTTAGCATCAAGGTTTGTTAAATAGCATTTTTAAAAGTAAACTATTCTAGTACCAAGTATGCAATTAACTGGCCATATTTGGGAGTTTTCTCATATTTGAAGTAGCAGCTACAATTACATATCCTAATACAGGAAGGTACTAGGGAGATGATAGATTAACAATAAGTAAATGTTATATTATAATGGTGCCAAGTTTGTTTATAATCTATATGTATATGGCCTTCTGTATCAGATCTCCAGTAAAGAGATCAATAAACTCAAAAAAATAGTTAAACAAAAAAACCCAAGGTTTGTCTGTCAGAATCTAGGAGGAACTGTTGGGTATAAAAAAGTACATGAAAGGCATGTGAGGCAAATGTCTGCAACCTTTTGCTTTAAGAATTTCCCTTTTCAGTTATGAATTTCCCTGTTAGGTCTCTTGTTTCTTTCAATAATGGTAAACATAAAAGTTGTCTTCATTTTTATTCTCTCTCCCACATTGTTAGGAATTAATCTACCAATAAGAGGCTGCTGCTCAGACTTGGATTTCTTTATCTTTGCTGTTATAGTGGTTGCTCTATTTTATTTGTTTAGTTGTGGATGTAATTATTGTTTAATGTGACGTGTACTTTTTCATGTTTCTGATACAGCTCTTTTTGTAGTATTCCTTCATGTCTTATTTTGTAAGAAAGTGAGCTGCTACCGAGAGACATAATCCTATTGTAATAAATTCCCAAAGGATCTCTATTTTAGGGAATCTCTATTACAGCTTAGAAKGTCTTGCCCTCTTACAGAGATATGATTTTTTTTCAACTGGAAATTGTCTGCATGTCTTAAGAAGGTTTAAGAATAGTAGCATAGTATTAAGTTTATTCTCTGGAGGAGGCTTACAGCCCACCTCTAGGTGGGAGTCAGGGGCGCATTGTCAGCTGTGGTCTAGGAAGAAATAGGCTTACACCATCTGAGGAATTAATTATAATGTAGCAGTTCGCAAAGGGGTAACGGAAAGGGCTTAAAATAGCCCTGGTTTTCCTTCTTCAGGTAGGATGGGTGCAAGGTCAAGCCAGAACTGATGAGCTGTGCCTTGACAGGGAGCAAGAAGCAAACATAGAATAGGAGAGAGAGCAGCAACAGGCTGGAGTTTGATGAGCTGGTCTGCCAGAGAGCAGCAGCAGAGCAGGCATAAATACATCCATGGCCTCCTGCAGGTAATTGCAAGGGCAGCCTCATCTAAACAGCTCCAACAGGCTGTTCATTAAGCAGCCTTTCAAATCTCAGCAGAGAGAGATTTGTTCCAAATGGATGAATCCAGTTCATTTCGTTAATGAACTGGAAGAGTTCTTGAGGCTGATCCTTTCAGATCCTTGATCTTGAGGCTTAACCCTTTCGAGTAAAATGACACTGTTGGTTTTTTTTGTTTTTAGAAAACAGTAAAGTAGATCCATGAATCTGGGTGCTGCAACAAAGGTCACTTAGTTTCTCATTTTTGGGTGCTAAAATGCTATTTTATTATGGAACTTGCATATTCTGAAAGCTCTTTGGGATGGCAGGCTTAGCTCAGTTGGTTAGAGCGTGGTGCTGCTAATGCCAAGATTGTGGGTTCAATCCCTGTATGGGGCTATGCTGAGGGTTAGACTAGATGATCTCCAGAGGTCCCTTCCAACCTTACCATTCTATGATTCTATGCATTATTATTTTAGTAACACAGCTTGGGACTGCTTCTCTTGACCTTGTGCTTCAGATTTGTAGTGAGTTTGGACATTTCTTACAAAAAAAAGTTGTTTAATAGCACACTGTATCGCAAAGTACATTTGGCTATAAAAGGCAGCTTCTAGTTACATCTGAAGTCAGGCTTGCAGGTTTGTCATCTGTGCAGCTAAAGTGGGAGGTCTCAAAAGCCCTCACAGGGACACATCCTTCAGGCAGAGTGAAGGTAGTAGTATTGAAACGCCATTAGTTAAATTTTTGGTGAAGCCAAACCTAAAAGAGTGATGGTTGTGAAAAATATGTATTTGCTGAGTCTTAGCTTATTTTTACTTAGATATACAATTAAAATAGAATTTTGAATAGAAAAAGCAATGCAGCTTACATAGCCAATTCTACAAATTAACTGACAGCATCATTAAGCATTAGCACTCTAGTACTTTTATTTTTGTACTCTTTACTTCTATACTTCCACGTTCTACCTTTCCCTGTATCCTTTATGATGAGGATTCCTACAGAAATGATCTGACTTGGAGTTTTGAATACCACCAGTTATAGGAATTTCAGAAAGATATAGTACTTTTTTATTAGTTACACTAAAAAACTTTTTCTTCTTTTACAGTAAATATATGCAGATAGGGCAACTAAATTGTTTGATTAGCCAGCAGAACTGGGAGAGGTTTTTCTTGTTTGTGTCTCTATAACAACTATAATCTTTTGGAGACTGGGGGGACAGTATTAAATATGAGCTTGTCAATTCAAATGGCTTCTAAAGTTTATCTTGGCCAGGTAAAAATTCTAACCCTGAAGAACAGAAAAAGTGAAATGATTCCTCTCATTATTACAGGTTGATCATTTTAAATATAATGGTCTGTAGCGTGTCYGACACATTACAACTCTCCGGACTGCCTAGGAACAGACTCTTGCGAAAGTATGTTTTCATATGAAAGACCTTTGCAAGTGTACTGTTGATAGATGCATRATTTTTGCTTACTCTAGGAAGTCATGAATGATTGATGAAAATGATGGGTCTGGACATATTGACCTCACCATAGAGTGCATTATGGCTCGCTGCTTGACTCCATATTGATCGCTTGTCATGGCACCTCCATATTGTGGTGGTGTTTTTCACTGTKTCGCTGTCACCTTTCTCAAGGTTTATCTTATTACACCTTGGTGGTCAGGCAGATTCAGTCTGCTTCACTAAAGAAAGAGGCACAACTTTTCAAAGGAAAGTGGCCTTGCTCTGCCACCAACTGCATGCTTCTCAGCTGAGACACATTTAATGAACCCCATTAGCAGACATTTCCACCTGAACAACAGCTTGGAGTTGCAGGTCAGAAGTTTTTGCATAGCTCAAAGTCCATCCTGTGATCCAGCTCATGGTGTGTTTCACATCTTGGTTCAAGTAACTTCAGAATTCAGCAGATAGCAATGAACTTCATTAAATTCAACATTGATAGAAAGTCAGTCTTAGCTGACAGAGCCAGCTAGCCTGTGTGGAATAAATGCAACCTCAATAATTTGAGTGCAACCCAATCACTGAAATCTATCTTTAGAGCTTGTCTTCACTGACAATCATGTAATCACAAATAAATTAATTAATTTAGTGAAGAAAGAGGATTTCTTCGTTCTCCTGAGGCACAACCGTATGATGGTATGCTGCCAAAGCACATACTACTTGTGGGGATATGTCCAGATCTGGGCCTTTTTTTCATTCCATACCCATTAATCTGATAATAAGTTAACTGGGAACAATTGCACAGATGCAGCAGTGACTCTGCTGTTTTGCACAAGCAAAACACCACTTTTTTTCTACTGATGTTATGAAAAAAAAGACCCAATTGTTGGGTGAAAATTGAACAAAAAAATTGAGCTGGATGAAAATTGAATAAAGATATCCATAAAGCAATACTGCAGGTGGGAAAGATGAGGCAACCTGCTTGTTTATGTTCCTTTAATTTCTGGCTCACAAAATGGTGAGAGTTTTGCATTTAGTATCACTTTTTGGTTTCTTCAGACCTCTTGTTTCATCTCCTTTTTCTAAATGTGGAAATCAAAAGGGAAGAAAGGTAGGAAACATACACATTGTTTATGGAGGTTTAGGTAATCAACTGAGCCAGGAAGACTGTTCTTGATCTAGGACATGGTCAGTAGGAAATACTGCTGGTTTACTGACAAAGTAGTTGATAAGAATATTGATTTGCTGAAAGCACTTCGAAGCAAAAATTATACATATGGTTTTTCAAATTAGGGGGCATGAGTTGCTCTTCGTTTAAAAATGAAGATAATAGTCATAGATTACTGTAGAGTTCTTTCAATAAACAGAAACTTTTTACCAAATGCAAAGAATACATTTTTATTCATGTTAACCTTCATGCATTTTCAGTTATTCACAATAAGCATGTTCAGAAAAGCCATGAAGCAGATTTTTAGACCTGCTTTTATATTTTATTTTTCTGCATACTGTATTGTATTTGGTTAGACTGGTATACTATAAAAAATAGTAAAAATTTGTAAGTAGCCAAAACTTCTACCAAGGAGGTRTAGGTTATATTGATATGACTCACATATGGTCTATTTTCTGATTATGGGATTAAAAAAACCCACTACATCAAAGCCACAAACTACAAATTTTTCTGTCATTTAATAGAACATAGCACAATGGAACTGCAGTTTTGCCTAGCAGGCAGCAGTGTGCCAATTTAGAGCTCTCTTTGTAAAATTTAAAACCAAAAATTATAAAAGCATGTATGTAAACCTGTATATACATAAAAGGTAGGAGATATATCTTTCTAAGAACATGCTTGCAAAAAACTCTAACAAGTTAAGTGATGCTAGAGGAAAACAAAACCCATCAATAATATGAAATTACAGACATATGTAATGGATATTGTGTTGCCCATTTTGCTTTTACTTGTGGGTTTTCCCCACCTATTTTTTCTGAATGGTATTCCCCCATAGTCATAAGCAGAACTGGTCACCCAAGGGTATTCTAATTGTACTCCTGAAAACTTTGGAGCAAATTTCAAGTAGTATGTTACAATTAGGCTAGCAAAGAAGAAAAGAACTGCTAGCAAGCACCAAGATGCATTAAATAAGGTAAAATAACCCCCAGACTTTGTTTTTGTTGTTTGATGTGTTCTTTCTGTAAGAAAATYTCAGTTGCTATTTTCCTTTACCAGCCAGTAAGAAGTTTAAGAGTGGACTTATAGAATTTTTATCCTTAAAAATATTTCAGAGCTACAAAATATGATCTATACAAAGCTCTATGCAGTAA
The DNA here is from genome assembly GCF_003343005.1 of Rhea americana. NCBI lineage: Eukaryota > Metazoa > Chordata > Aves > Rheiformes > Rheidae > Rhea > Rhea americana. The sequence continues at coordinate 155,763 of NW_028186483.1, forward strand.
AGGCTGATGCATTTCAGGCATTTGGTATGCGTGTAACTTAAAAAGTCTTCCAACTAAAACTGTTCTACATGTCAAAGACCTTTAACTGTCTCGAATCGAGGAAGTCAGGATCCCAAAACACTGTGTTCTCTTGCTACATCACTGTGTACTTTGTAATCCTTTCACAAGCTAAGCCTGGGAAAAAAATAGTTAAACAATTATGTCCACTTCAGGCAAAAGCATGTTAAGCTACAATATTTTGTTCAGTTTTGGTGTCTACTCATATTTTCTGTCATTTTTTTGTATGTTTGTTTCTTAATACATGTTGGGGTACATGCTTTTAGTAGTGATGACAAAGTTGAATTGTTGTGCCCTAAACTTAGAAAAAGATATGTGAGTCTTAGAGTAGCTTTTAAATCCTGCTGAACTCATTCCAATTTGTATCCCAGAGATGTCTTCTTGTTTAAATATGAGTTAGTCTTCTAACATAGAATTGTGCTGTGCAAGAGTACTCCTCAATGATCTTCCTCACATACGTTTAAATGACCTTGGGGTTGAGGACTGAGATCTCAATTTTGTTTTCAGACAGGAGGCTGAACCTTGCCTCTCCCAAAAGAGGACCCAAATAGGTGAAGGAGCGATCTAATGCTTCTATTTGGAATTTTGGCAATTAAGAGAAATAGATTCCTGGAACCACTGAAAGAAAGGCAGGTGAGGCGGAATTTATTGTCTGGTTGCTGTAACAATTGCCTGGTAGGAGGAAAACCTGGCTTCCAGTTCCTAGCCAAAGGACTTTCTACATAGTTTAAATCCAAACATCTCCTTTTAATAGAAAGATTACAGCCACTGTGCTTCATGCAGAATCCAGTCCTCAGGGTGAGTGAAAAGCATAGTTTGAGCTATTCATAGATCAAGCATAGGGCAACAGGCAATGATTTGGGTTTGTTTGGCTTCCCGCCCCCCACCCCCCAGCACAGATTCTAGTGATGCTTAGCTATCTGTACACTTTGCAGACACAAATTTGAAAACGCATGGAGTTTTATGTATTCTGGGAGTAAGATAAAGATCTTGGGCTTAAAGCCTCATGCTCGAAAAWTTTTTTTAAACTATAGAGTAATTTGACTGCTCTTTATACCTTCAACAAAAGTAAACAGCTTCTCCATTTTTTTTGTATATAGATCCATCTATATTGCCTGATTTTAATATACAGGCTAACAATGATCTTTTTTCCTTAGTTTGTCAACATTGTCCTTTCAAACTAACCTCAGAAATCCAACTCTGGGGAGATTCTTCTTAACATCTGTAAGTTTAGTATTTCTCTAATTTGCTCACATACATTTATAATTTGGCAATGCCAAAAGCAAGACCGTATCTCTACCCTGAAGACTTTACCAAGGACTTTACAAAGTCGCTCTCTGTTGGAAAATACTTCATTATTCATGGATATCAATGATAATATGTATGTTCTGAGCTCTAATCAAAGACTAAAATGACTAAAATGGGAAACAATTTTCAAACTTCAAAGCAGAATACAGAAAAATGGAAGTAGTTGTGTTTAAAAAAAAAGCAAACACTGTACTGTTGTTTTAGCTAATGCACTTAATAGATTATCTAAATCCATTGTTCAAAAATGTTACATATTTTCAGTAAATGAGATTGATTTTTAAAATTATACATATCTATTAGAATATTGAACTGAATATGCATATCATAAAAGATGTTTTTATTTGAGAGAGGCTTAAAACTGGATTATTTTAGAAAAAATTAGTTCATCACTTACATGGTCTTTGGGAAGAAAACTTCATAAATTTATGCTTGATTTCTCGTGTCTTTTGGGCTTGATGGAACTTTTTTTTTWWAAAAAAAAGGTGTTTTGCCTTTTCTAATCTATAGCACTCTAGCTATATTCTGTCTAAATTCTTACTGTAGTTTCATTATAACTGACTTCTTCCTTCAACTTGGTATTATTTAGTGTTGCTGCATGCTCTTCAACAGCTGCTGCATTCAGTCCCTGAGGAACTGTATTTTGTCAGCAAGCTAAAATTATTCTTTGAATTTCTGTACCTTGGAAGTCAATGACTAATGCAACTTCGTTGCCACACTTGATCTTGTGAAATGTGTTATGGAACTTTCAATTATTTCCAAATAYTCTCTACCAATATAACACCTAAAAATACGTTATGCTAAGAAAATAAATTTCACACATGCTTGCAAYGTACTGTTTAGAAAAGGAACAGAGAAACCTCATTTTTAGAAGTATTTTACATAAAGACTTGAACTGACAAATATTCTCTTGAGTTACCTTTATCAATTCAATTATAGAACATAACTAATTTGAAGATTATGAACTTTTTTCCGTCATTCTTTTAGGGGAAGGTTCATGGGGAGAGTGGAATTTTCTGTTGCAATGATATATTCAACTTCAGTGATGGTATGTTTAGGTAACTTCTTCCACTTAATGCAAACACAAAGTTTATACAAGAACATCACCACTCTTAGTATTTAGTTTTCTCTTTTTGCAATCAATAGAAAAAATTTAGTCATGTGATTAATGTAATTCCCCATTTGTAAGGAAATGAATCATACATTGTTTCACGGCAAGCATCACCCTAACACAGTCTGAAATATGACATTATAGCAAGGTTTTCATTTAATGATTTTTGAGAGAGGAAGAATAATTTGCTGTTTAGGAACCTTATTGCAAGGGAATGGTTCCAAAAAGAACACAGAACTTGCAGTTTTCATTTGATACCTTAGCTACAGGTAAGTCTTTTTCTGCGTCATTTTATAATACACTATTCTGCTCACCAGAAAGAATTAAGTTTAGGTTGCAACTTCTCCTAGATTACAAAGATCTATTGAATTACTCTGCTCTGTAGCTTTTTGAACAGCTGTGAAAAGGTCAACCAACACATCTATCCTATGATGTTGTTGAGGGAATGACAACTGGGGGCAAATGAGACTTTGACTCTCCAATGCCACTAAATATAAATTATTTTAATTATAGGAACATGGGAAACAGTTGGGTATATGGTAAGTGGTGTGGCTGCTGGAACACGAATAATGCTGAAATTGCTGATTTGAAACAAGATGTTTTGAGACAAAGCAGTAGGCCAAACAGTTATTCAAAGAAAGAGATTTTTCAAGGAAGACATCACTGTCAAGAGGAGTCCAATACAGTTTTAAGCCAGGAAAGGAAGAACAATGACTCCAAAAAATTAAGGTAATGCTTCTGTCTCTTTCCCTTCCTCTTTCTTCAAATATCCGTAAGGACACTTCCTTGTGTTTCAAAGTTAAAAGAAACAACAGTTGTTCACAGAAATGCCCTGTGATTTAAAGCTGCATAATGTTGTAGATTGCCTGTTATTATCATTTTAACTTTGTATACTCTTATTACCTGACCTCTACCTTAAAAATACTCTTTTCATACTGTGCGATACTCTAAATATAGGGATACTGTTTTCTTTTTTCCCTCCTTATGACAATTCAAGTATCTTCTACTACCAGCAGTTTTGTAGTAGTTTTTCTCCCATTCTTATCTTCATTTGTGCTATTCAGAGAAAATATACTTATGAGAGAAAGTAAATTCCATAACGAAGACAAATACTCGATTTTTCTATCATTTTCAAGCCCTATTTCAAGCTGAACTCCTTCTAAAATGTTCACACTAAAGTGGCATTTTTTTTCTACCAGAATGTCTTTCTTTCTTTCTACTTTTCTCGGTGTTCCTTGTTTTTAACAGTATCACTTATGCTTAATATATTTTGGGCCTACTTTCAAATAACACATTGCAATTTCAAAAGGTTGAACGTTTATTCTCTGTGTAGGTGTTCTTTTCTGTGTGGCTTGCAGTTTAATAAAAGTATATGATTTGTGGGCAGTATTACTTTCTTACCAGAGAAACTGTTATTCACTAATGTTCTGTTCAGCATATTCTGCGATTTCTAGACGTGTCTTAGGTCTCTGACTAGTGTACACAGCACACAAGGATTTGCCAAGCTGTCGAGGGGCTACGCATACAGCTGCCTTCTCGGTGTTAGGTGCCCCACACTGCTCCTGAGCTTTTCTTGTCACACAGCAGTGTGACTTAAGGCCAAGGATCTACCCGGCTTTTTGCCTCACCTGCAGCAGGGAACAGAATTTTTTTTTTCAAAAAGGAGGAAAAAAAATTCCCAAACCCCAAGGTTTTTCCTTGGGGCAGAACTTGGTGATATGCCCACAGGAGACACTTCCAGGCCCTGACAGGCTCCAGAGGGTGGCTGACACCCGTGCACGCCACGGGACTTCCTCCCTATTTCACACAGACTCTRCCTCCACTTCCCCCTCATGCTGTCTCCGAGTTTGGGGACGTTTATACAGCTCCTTTTAGTTAATCCAGCACCAGCCCAACTCCCAGACCCCGGGCCAACCGCCTCGCAGYAACGCCCTCCCCCCGCCCCTCCGTCCCCCCAGTGCGCATGCGCCGGCGGCTGCGCCCGCTCGCCGCGCTGGTGCGTTTCGGCGCCTTTCCGCCGAAGACAGGGGGGCGCTGTTCGCCAGTCGGGCCCGTGCGACCCCTCCTTCCGCTTCCGCGTGGGGCGGAAGGAAGTGCGGGGACGTTCTTTCCGGCGTCGTGACGCGCCGGGGTGGCGCGATGCCGGTGGCAGTGGAGCCTGGCGTCGCGGAAGCACCTGCGGAGCGGCGTAAGGAGGTGGCGGCGGCGGCGGCACTAGGCGGCCGGGGCGGGGCCGGGAGCCGTGGGCCGTGGGGGGCGGGGGGCCCCGGCCGGCGCGTTGGCGTCTCCCTTGCGGTAAATGCGGGCGCGTCTCTCCGCAGGGAGCGCGCCGGCGGTGCGGGCCCGGCCCGGCGCCTCGCGGAAATGAGCGGCGAGCGGGAGGAGCGGCCGTGGCGGACGAGCCGCCTGCGGGGCGCCCCCGATGGGGCCGCGGCGCCCGGAGGGCCTGGCGAGCGGCGAGCCGAGGCGGCGGCAGCGGCGGTTACCTCTGAGCGGTTCCGGGTGCAGCGGCCGGCAGGGCAGAGGGTCCCCCAAAGGTGAGATCTCTGCTGCGTTTGCTCGTGGCAGTGCGCGTATCTGAGTGTATTTTAGACCACATCTGGCTCGTCTTCTTGAGTTTTGTCCTACCGAGCAGTTTAATAACCATGACGGCTCTAGTGTGAAAGCGTGATAACATCTGGGAGAGAAAGCTACTCCCTGAGGGGAGGAGGCTTTAGTTTGAAAATAGAAGCACCTGTTTTAGAACAGGAAGGGGCATAGCTTATAGCTCAGGCATTCATTCAAGGGGCTGTCCTTGGTAGCAGTGGTCAAAATTGCCCCAGAAGAATGTGAATGTAGCAGCTGCAAAACTATCCTTTTGCTTTTCTTTCTTTCTCTCTCTCTCTCTCTTTTTTTTTTTTAAGGGAAAAAAAAAAGCGATTTAAGGTAAATATTCCTGAAAATTTATCATCTAGGCATATACTAAGCTTTTGGAGACCTTTTAGAAGGCATTGTAGAACATCTTTTCCCCAAGTTAAATTTAAGCAAAAAAAAAAAAAAAAAGTGGATTTTCACACTTAATTGTGAATCCTGGTGTAATGGAGAGTTTCACCAAGCAGCAGATGGGTTAATAGAAGTGTTTCTCTGATAGGACTGAAGCTTGTTTCCTTGGGATTTCTATTAAGCATAAAATTTTTATGTGATTATGTGCTTGAGAGGGACAAGTGTCCAATCTGGGCACTAATTCCAGTACTGGTGTTGTTTGAGGAGCTGGCACACAGTAGGCTTTGTACGAAATAAAATTGCCCTGCATAGGAGATGGATTTGAGTATTGCTTGGGTACTGTGTTTTCCTATCAATATATTCTTTTCTATTTTTTTCTTCTTTCTTCCTTTCTTCTTTTTTTTTTTTTTNTTTTTTTTTTTTTGAACTTTTAAGTACTTTCTGAATCCTCAAAATGTGATAACTATCAAAATATTGTAACTTTCATTAAACTGTGCTTTTGTTCTTTCATAAGAGGTGTTCTTCATATATTTCTGAATTCTTCAAAGCCAGGATAGGTTTCAAGGGTGGATGACTGAACCTATCAGCCTTTCTGCGGGTGCAGATGAGATGCAGAAAAAAGATACTATGTCAATAAAGTTGATGAAGCATGCAAAGGAAGTTGATGCTTCTTGTAATGAGCTTGGTTCAGAAAGTGTGCATACTGACTGGAAAGAGCAATCTACATCAGAAATAAGAGAAGAATATGTACACAGAAGCACCGGAAAACTTGAACAGATGGATACGGTTAAATCACTTATGGCAGATCAGGATGCCTATAGAGACTGTGAAGTAAACTTATCTTTGTCTAGTAATCCTTCAGCAATGGAGTCATCTATGGACAGGTGAGGATTCTGTGTTATAGTAAGAGCCTTCCTCTAGAAAAAGATGCTTTTACTTCTGGCGGGCGATGGTAATTGTCTGAATATTAGCAAAATTATATATATGTATGTATCAATATCTTAGTGAAATAAGCATAAATCTCAAATTTTTAATTTCTTTATGTGAAGGCCAACTAATCACTTTAGAGGGAAGATTTTTATCACTTATTAGTTGTCTCCCTTCCCAATCTAACAAAATAACTGCTATGGTATTAAGCCTTTTCAGGTAGAATGCAGAGAATGGGAGACTAGAAGATCTTAATGTGGATACTTGGGCAGCTTGGTTTTAACCTTGTGAACACTTCTTATTAGGTATAGGGCTAACTGGAGAAGGCTCTATTTTTGTTTTATGTGTGTATATAATTTAATCCTAACACTTCAGAAATTCAGAAATCGTACTTTGTATTCATATGAAGTTGTCATTAAGCAGAGTCTCATGTTAGTGTGCTTAATGCATGATTTCCTGTAGATACATATTCTATTTTATATGTTGGCAAAAGTGCAGTTAAGGATCTTCAGGCTTCTGGATTTTTAAATTAGCTGCTACTTGGCATACCCATTCTTATTGATCTAATGTATGAATTGACCTAAACTGTTAATAGTAGTAAGTTTATTCTCTGGCATTAAAAAATGCAGGTATTCATTTCTGCATAATAACAAATGGGAAACTTGGATTTTGTTTTCATATGCAGTATTTTAAATCATAGGAGCTCAAGTCCTGAAAATCCGTTAGTATAATGCTACTTAAATTTGTGCACTTATCACTTCTTTCCCYTTTTTCCAGCTTATTTTGCTTGCTATCATTCTTATTTTATTTTTTTTGATATATGCAAAGCCCAAGGTACTCTACTTAGATTTGACACCCTGTCTTTTAACTCAGTATCTTTGGTTTGTCAGTGTCTTGTTTTGTTAAACTAAAACAAAAAAAAATGTTTACGTGACACATTATTTGCCAGTTTTTCTTTTTGTGCACGCACATTTTCAGTTATTTCAAATTGCACAGCAGTTTGGGCAGCAGAGTGCGAAGAAGGGATCCTCTTTTCTATTCAGAACATCAGATATGTTATCAGTTATAGTGTGACATACCACAGAGCACATTCCCCCGTAGCTGTTGAAGTTACTGCCTCTGCCATGTTGGATGCTTCTACCCAGACAGACCTTACAATGGAAGAGGCAGTTCTGCAAGTTCCAGTCTGCAAGGAGCACCTGTGAGGCGCTCCGTGAGGCTGGGGCTGACAGTCATCTTTCTGCAGAAGGTGTACTGTTATTGATGAGTTGTCGCCAGATCAAGGAGTTACAGAAGAGGCAGCAGACAAGCAAAACATAGACAGGATATTCTGAGACCCTGCAGCTTGAAAGGTCCTAATCTCCATCAGCAGTGGAGATGCACATAGAGCGCATGCCTTGTGGGATGGGAAGTGATAACTCCAAGGAAGGCAAAGGCTGGAAGCTGGTGACTATTCGTAGCAGGAGGAAGGCTCTTGATCTTCCTGAAGGCTTGTGGCTACTGAATAAGTTAATTGCCCTTACACTCAGGAGGAGCTAGATGTGCTTTCATGTGAAGCATCTGGGTCAATGGACCCTGCACCATGCAGGAACACCTAGAGGAAGCTGCAAGTGGTAGTAGTGGGTCACTTCCTGCTGCAGAGGACAGAGGCACTCTTCTGCTAAGCTGACCTCCTGTCTAGAGAGGTTAGCTGCTTCACAGGGACTCAGATCCAGGATGTTGTGGAAAGACTACCAAAGCTCGTCCACTCTTCCAGCTGTTTCCCCCTGGTGCTCTTGCATCTGGGCACCAATGATACTGCCAGAGACAACTTGGAAAGTATCAAACATGACTACAAAGCTCTGGAGGTGGTGGTCAGAGGTGTGGGGGCTCAGGTAGTTTCCTCCTCGATCCTGCCAGTAAGGATCCATGACAGGGGAAGGATGCGTGGAGGAATGGATGGATAGAGAGACAACAGTTGGCTGCACGGCTGCTGTTGGCAACAGGGTTTTGATTTCTATGGCCCTATGTCATGGGACCCTGTTTGAAGATCAACATCTGCTTAGGAGAGATGGGATTCACCTGACTAAGTGGGGCAAAAGCATCTATGCCAGTAGGCTTTACCAACCTGATAAGGAAGGCTTTAAACCAGGAAAGGCAAGGGAAGGATAGAATTATAGAGGCCATGCAATCAACAAAACAGGCCTTAACTGGAATGCCTCAAACAAGGCAGGCAAAGTGCCTTCAAGGCCATGAGRAAACCTCTGATTTCCTCCTGGGAAATCAGCATGTTCAGATGACCTCTCAGAAGTGCCTGTACACAAATACATACAGCATGAGGAGTAAACAGGAGGAATTAGAGATCTGTGTTCAGTTGCAGGAGTTATGGAGACATGGTGGGATAGCTCTCATGACAGAAATGCTGCAATATATAGATGGAGACAGGCCCTTTGGGAAGGACAGGCCAGAAAGGCAAGTAGAGGGAATAGCCCCATATGTGAGAGACCAGCTACAAGCATGTAGCCCTGCCTAGGAGGGAACGATGGGCTGACTGAGAACTTATGGGTAAAGATTAAGGGCAGACTAACATGGGTGACACTGTTGGGGGTGTTTGCTACAGACCACCTGATCTGGAAAAAACAGATGAGGCCTTCTACAGACAGCTGGAATAAGCCTCACATTCACAGGCCTTGGTCCTTATAGGGGACTTCAGCCACTCCAGTATCTGCTGGAGGGATGAGATAGCAGGGCATAAGCAATCCAGGAGGTTCCTGAAGGGCGTCAATGACAACTTTCTGATACAGTGCCCTTTCTGTGATAGGTGATAGAGGAGCCAATGAGGAGATGCCTTGCTGGACCTCTTACTTACAAACAAGGAAGGGCTGGATGGAGATGGAAATGTTGGGGCAGCCTTGGCTGTAATGGCTGTGAGACGGTAGTATTCAGGAATGTGCAAGAGGGGAAGCAGGGCAAAAAGCAGGATCACAATGCTGGACTCAAGAAGAGCAAACTTTGGCTTCTTCAGGGACCTGCTTGGAAGAATTCAATAGGGTAGGGCCTTAGAAGGAAAAGAGATCCAAGAAAACTGGCTGATATTCAAAGATCACCTCTTCCAAGCTTGTTGGATCCATCCCAGTAAGCCAGAAGTCAAGCAAAGGCAGCAGGAGACCTGCATGGAGGATCAAGGAGCTCCTGGCAAAACTCAGAGAAAAGAAGGCAGGGCTGGTGGCCAGGCAGGGCTCAGAGGCAGCAGAGGAGCAGTGGCGGCCAGCGACGGGGAGAGCAGGTTTCTGCTTGCTCCAGACTCTGGTGGTCCAGATCCTGTGGGAAACGGTCTCCAGGGGCAGTGGGGCTCAGCGCAGCAGCTTCCTCTGCACAGCCAACCTCCTCTGAGAGCAGGAACAAGCCATGGCCAGCAGGAGTGGGAGAAGGCCTCTGTACCTCGACAGAAGACAACTCACCATGCTCCAGCAGGAGACCTGTGGAGGTTGAGATGGGCCTAGACTCCCTGGGAAGGTGACTGCAGTATTTCCTGGGCTCCCAGGGAGGGCCTAAAAAAGGCTGAAGCCCAGGCAGCAGGGAAATCAGCACAGCCTGGAAAGAAGGGCAAGCAGCTGTGTGGGCAGCAAGGGTGCACTATTCTGTGATTTAGACTTTTACTTTATTTCTGCTGTATTGTCAAAATATTTTAATGGAAGCTAATGAGAGGTTTTAGTTTCTGCATTCTTGGTTCTACAGATTTTCTTAGCTGGTTGTTGCTAGGCTAGTGCACTATTACGATATGCTTTCTACTCTGAAAAGAAATAGAGTTCATATGTCAGTGGATTGTACCTGTTACCTAACTTGATTTTGAAACACATCAGTTAAATTGCTGCAGTACTTTGTTTGCACTGGATATTAATCACTCAAGTGTTATCAGGCCAATTTTGTCAACTCCCAGAAATAAGATGACGGAACTTTGTTCTACTGTTTTACACTGAATATCTTTAAATGACTTCAGTTAGTGTAAACAGTTTGCACTTTTTCTCTTTGTGCATTATATCCTAAACATATTCAAAGTTGTGTTCCAAAGTAACTTCCCCCTTTGGGATCCTCTGTAGAAACAGATTTTCCTCATGCTTGGAGGATGAGGTAGTTCCTTTGTATTTTAAATACTTACTATTACTTTCAGCCTGTAAGTAATGTAAGCTAGAGATCATGATTGCTGTTGGATACCAAGTTACTGTTTTTCTCATAGTATTTTCAAAGTTACTAAATATCCTTGAAACTCTTCCTAAGTCTTAATGGACTGTAATCTCTGCTGAGAAATAAGATTGGGCGTCAGTATTAAGATCTGGCTGGTGCTACACTGTTCACAAGTGATAATTATAATTATTGTGTCTTTTTTTTGCTCCCGGCCATACTGTTTTATGGAGTGCAGTCCTGAATATTAATTGTTTTCAAATTTCATTCATAACCTTTTAGTATTGCTATGAATCAGATTTCAAGCAGCTACTTGAACGCCCAGGAAACCCAGGCATTTTCTAGGCATCAAAACATCAGAAGTTTGAAACTTTAATAAAAGCTAAAGTTGAATTTCATGATTTTTCTGTAGGTGACAGCTTCCTGGGATTAATTTATATTTGTCTTTAGCTCTACTAAACATGGGTTGTCTTATTCTGAAAGGAATATATGCGAATAGAGTGTGTGGGATTTTTTTTATTATTTATTTATTTTTTAACAGTGTAATGAGAGTAATCGGATTATTGCCTGGCTACGTTAATCCCTTCCTTGTAGTCTTCCTAACTACTTGTTCTCTCCTGGGAGTGGAAGATTAGGCAGGGACACTACCTTTACTCCTCCGTGGGAACTCTCAGGCATGCTTTTACTGAGTAGTTGATTATTCATTGTCCGCTACTAATGGTGATTTCTAACGATCTTACGGATTTCTTTTTGTGTATGGACTTTCTTCAAAATACAGTATAACTCTCCTATTACGGACAAGACTAAATGTTTTAGTAAGATGCTGGGTGGTATCTCTTTAATGTGCTTTATCTGTGAAGCTGTGTTTAAACTTTGCTTGCTAGATATTATATGCCAAATGGCGGTAAGAATGAAGTTTAGAGGACTGCAATTTACTATCTGTTTTTTTTTCTTTGAACAGCATGAATCAGTTTGAACTGTATAGGCCTTCTTTCTTGACAGTAGTGTTCACACCCTAGCTATGAGATCTTTTCTTGGTAATGCTAGTGTATGCACAGAAACAATGTGCTTTTAAGGCCATCTTTTCATCTCTTGTGGTCATAACAGGAGCTCAGAATGGCGGCTTGTAATTCAGATGGAGACATTTGGCTCTTAAGACAGCACACCTTGACCAAAAAGCCTGCGTTATTCAAGGCAGGAATGTTTGGCTGGATTTGAATTAGCCTCTAGGCTACAGTTTGGATTACACTTACAGTGAAAGAAAATACATTTCTATAACATTAAAACCAGTGGTAGGTAGCTGGAGGCTTCCCATCCTGGTGTCATGAATGCAACTGGTTACTTGGCAGGTTGCTCAACCCCCGCAGAACATTAATACAAAGCTATTGTGAGTACTGAATTTTAATTTCATGCTTCAATTGCAGTATTTGTATACTAAACATAATAATGCTTTTTTGGTTTTTCTCTCTTGCTAATCTGTCTTATAAAACTTAAAGGGGCTTTAGCAGTCCGTAGTCTCCGTATAAGCAGCACGTCAGAAACTCAGGCAGTGGTTCATTGCAGAAATATTTGTCACAGATAAGAAGGGCAGGAATTATTATTTTTTTAAAACTTTTATCTGATTGTTTTGGGGAACTTATGGTGGGGGAGGGAGTGGGACTTATGAAAATTTGTAAGATGGAGGTCAAATGAAGTTCAAATCAGACTTGTAGAAAGATGTAAGTACTCGTGTTTAGTGGTGAACAGGGGAAAAAGGTCAATGACTGCAAGATGTGGTGTTACATGAAGTGTGTGAATTTTGTTGCAGTGAGGAGGACATGTATCGTGATGCAGAAGAAATAGAGAGAGAGAAAATATTACTTGTTTGTGAGGCGGGCTCTTCAGGTACGTTTGACCTTTATTTGGCATTTCAAGTATAATTTTACAGTTAATTGTATCACTAATTCCTGATGTTTTGAAACCGTCATTTCCAAGGGTTTTTTTTGAACACAGATGTCTGTGTGTGTAATAGAAATTACTTATTGTGACTGAGTACAGTTTAATTCCCCAAAGAATCAGTTTTATGTAAAAGGATAAAACTGTATTCCTTGCTTTCTCCCTTGTTTCTGACTTAAAGATCTATTATCTTTCTTCTTTATGTCCTGGCTCCTGAACGAAGAAGAGAGTAATTTTTCATCTAATRCTTTTCTCTGGTTTCTAAGAAAATGAAGAATATTTCACTAATTTCCTTTTTCCTTTTTTTTCCCCCCACACTGGCTAATATCTTCAGAGCAGGAGGAGTAGAGAGTGTTCACCCTTTTGTTGGACTGCATCGTCATTTTTGTTTACTTGTGGTTTTATGAGCAAGGAGATGGCTTTTTTTCCGTCTTGACACTAACAATTATTTAGGAGTTATAGGTTGTGCTATGTCAGTCTGTTTTCAGTTGGCACCAATTTTATTTTAAACTGATAGTGTGTATTTAGAAACTGAAGTTCTGGTGCTTTTCTATGTCGCTTTGTTTTACAGTTTTCTGTATACTGTTATGTATTCTGTATTGGCAGAATGTAAACTAAGTGTTGCACCTGAAATGGACATCATGGAATACTGCATAAAAGAATGGAGAGGAAATACACCAGTAGCAAAAAGGATGAAAAAGGTACAAGTTCTATTTAAAAAGTTTATTTTTCTTATTATTGCTTTCACTTACAAGTTTAGTAGATGATTTCCTATGGGGAAAAATCTTTATAAAAGGAAATGCAATAGTAACGTTTCCAGTGTCTGGTCTTTGAAGTGACTAGCGACTAGAAGATTGTTCTGTTCATAGTAGTTCAAAATGTGTTTTTAGTAAAGCTACTTGTTGAGAGTGTAGGGTTTTGACTAATACAGTTCTTCATTACTGTTTTCAATTACCAAGTTTTAAACTTGATGTATTGTCATAAAAATGGGAAGTTTATTGCCATAGCAATGGTAATTTTATTGACTGTTCAAGTGATAGAGCAGATGATTGACTTATTTTTGCAGAAGGAAAATAACTAAAGCTGGTGAATTGCATGATCAGGAGCTTTAATGAATAAGTTCAGGATTTTTTTTTCCTGTAAATTTTTGAATTCTCTTACATTTTTCTTGAGCTAGAATGATAGAAGATAAAGAGTGGAAGCACGCGGGATTACCATTTTTCCCCCAAAGTAATTTCAAAATTTAACAATATGCATGAGTAAACCTGAACTACTTCTCATGGTTACAATGATCCCTGTGTCACCTTCAAGAGGTTAGCAAGAAAAATACAAATGTAGGGTTTTGGATCTTCTTAAGTCAGTGGAATAGATGCAATAAACTTCAGAAGTTATGTTTCAACACTGCTCTTTCTGTAAAGGCCCATATGAGAACAACAGGGAGGAGGCAAATATGCTGAGGCATGTGTCAAGATATTTCAGTGTAAACGTGGTCTGTTTTTTCCCTCAGGGAAAAATCTATGTATGACAAGTAAATGGCTAAGCTATTGCTGAAACTTCTTGTAAGCACGGTGTATTTTTAGCTTTAAAGGCATATACTCATATGCTTGTTTACATTTTTTGAAACCTAAATGGGTTAGCTGTGCAAATTTCAGTGGCATTTCTGTTCTGCAGTCAATAATGCTATGGCCAATTATCTACTCATTGGATGCTTGTTTGTTATTCAGCTGGACTATGATAGTGAGGATTTTTTTCTTCTTTTTCCTAAGCATGACTTGTGATATAAAAGCATTTGAACTTCCAAAATGGTTGGTGGGCCAAATTCTTTTTGCCCTTTCACTTGGTTCTGAGTCTTGATCTGTTTTCCAGTATCTGTTCTTGATGCCATGCACTGGAATCATGAATATTTATTAACACTTTAATAAAATTTGGATTTTATGTCTTCTTAGGGATATGAAGCAGTTTCTCAAAAATTTGCATCCATAAGGAGAGTACGAGGTGATAACTACTGTGCTCTCAGAGCAACTCTGTTCCAGGCGCTAAGCCAAGCTACTCAGTTACCAAACTGGCTGCAGAGTGAGGACTTTACTATGGTATATGTCAGTCTTGGATCTCCTGACAGTACAGAAATATTGGTTCTGACCTATTTAATAATTTTATGATCTAATTTCTCTGTTATGCTGTACACTCACTTCTCAATATCACTTAAGATTGGAATGCTTCTACTTCTTAAGGTTGTCTTCTAACTATTGAAGATTTACAGTGATTCTTTCAAGTTGGAATTGAATCTAACTCAATTCCCAGTCTTGACTATAATGCAACCTGTTTAGATTATGCAGTAGTAACAGACCAGTTGTCCTGCTGTTACTCAACAAAAATTATAAAGAGCTAGTTGTGTTCAGTTATGCTTATCTTAATATTGTATGTGCTCAGAAGAATGTACTAAGGGATTGTTTTAAGCTGTAAAATGTAGAAATGTATTGATTCAGTAATGCTTACAGTGGTGGCTTTTCTTTTCAAGATTTTTGACTGCCTTCTCTTCTGTCAACTTGCAGCTTCCTGAAAAGTTGTTGAGCAAATATGACTGGATCAAGCAGTGGCAGCTAAAACAAAAACTGTGCAGGAAGATGGGAGAAATCAGTGATGAAATTAAAGAATATTTAATACTATTAAGGAAAAAGGTTGGAAAAGTTTAAAGCTTTTTCTTTTTTTTTAGTCACTTGCAAATAAGAAGTAAAAATTTTTGAATGTGGTGAATTTTGCATAAGGATGCTGTATACATGATGCAAAAATAAAGCAAGGAAAGCATATCTGTTCAGACCTCGTGGAGCTTTCTGGTCTTCTGCTTGGTTTAGTGGATGCTGGAATTAATACAGAATCGTATCTATAGTTTAGACAGGTCTTGGTGAAGAAATTTATTTAACATAGTAATGTTTTCCCTTATGTTATTTCTTGTGTTAATTTTAAGGAGTGATGTGTAGTCCTTTGATTAAATGCTATTGGTACCTTAAACAGTACACGGAAAGAAAAAAAAAATACGGAATAACACTGAAGTTATTTCAAAGGAACGATTTTTGTTCCACATTTTATAAATACTAGGTTAACATAACAGAAAAAGTCATGCCCTGTTAGTGTTCATAATGTATTAAAATTCCCCTCCTCCCTTTTTTATTTAAACTCTGGAACCTATTTATAAACTCTTCAACTGCTTATGTCTTATTGTATAATATATGCATGTATTTGCTCTCTTGCTCTTTCACTGTTTTGGTTAAGGATTAACTGCTCTGATAAATTGAGCAAAATTAGACTCACCCAACTTGGCCTTGGCAGAGCTACAGCTGTGGAAATACTCTAGAATGCTTTTACAATTGATGTTTTTAACTAAGAATTTAAGTGCCTATGCTGAAAATTCACAATTAACAGATGGCTTTTTGCAGCTCCTGGATGGTGATGACTGATTCATTTTGAGCGTTTATTATTTTTATAGTGGAAGAATATCAGTGAAATCAAGGCTCCTAATGAGAAACAAGAAGCTTGTGATGAATTGTTTAAAAACGAAGAGGAGGAGTACAGTCTATATGAAGCTCTGAAATTTTTGATGCTCAGCACAGCCATTGAATTGTACAATGATGATAAAAATGGAAGGAAGGTTCCTGTCTTCTCATGGTTACTGTTTGCACGGGATACATCTAGTAACCCTTGTCAGTTAATGCATAATCACTTGAATCAAATTGGTCACAGTGGCGGCCTTGAACAAGTAAGGAGAGATTGTTATTATAGTGTTATTCTTCTGTTTGGGCTTTTCCATCTGAAATGTTGATAGAAATGATCAAACCTATTAATCTGACCACATTTAATGATGTAGTCTGATCTTTCATTGGGAAAATGTAAGAGAACTAGCTGTTAATAAGAGTCTGTAAAGGCCTTCCTTTTAAACATTGGTTTTGTATGGTAGATGACACTTGGGTAACACCATTCTTGGGAAGTATTTTATTTTATTAGTAGCAACAATTACATTAGTCTCTTAATTGCTAATTTAACTACTTAAAAATATCATGATAAAACAGCACTGTCCAATTATGAAGGACAAGATCATGTGAGGTACGTACACTTGGTGAATTCTGATAAATTAGTGACATTTATTGCCTGAAACTTTGTGGAAGTGATATGTGTGCCACTGAAAACCAACTAAGCAAACAAAAAAGCCCACCTTAGTGATTAAGCGGGTGAGTAGTCTGAAGGAATCTAGAAACATCATTTTAAAAATTTCAGTTAAGGCATTGCCAGGAGGGTATTGCACCATTCAGTGGAACCTAGAAACATGGAAACATTGTTTTGTTCATGTTCATCGGCTTAAATTTATGATGACTCATAATACAGACTTAATATGGGCTTTGTCTGCTGCATGTGAACTGGAGAGTTCAGAGAGCCTGCTCATGGCTTGAAACCTGTTGTTTGGTGACTTAATGGGAATAAATACTGATATAAGCGAATGGTCTCTCCTACCTTTTTGTGGCAGTGGGGAAGTGAATTTTTCAGTACAAAATAGCTTTTGGTTTAGGAGTAATATCTGTACTCTTTTTATGTCTAAAGAGCTCTGTGTTAAAGGCATGGCATCTTAGAAGAGGTATTTATACAGAAGGTTAAGAACTGCTAGAATGACCGAGATACTGAACTAGATAGAGATGTTCGCGTATATGCGTTCTCACTTATTTTTCTTCAAGTGTTTTTTTTTCCTTTAAAAAACTACGTAGTGGTAGGAATTACTGATTTAAGAGAAATAACTCATAAAAGATATGGTTAATTTTATATATCTTATTTCTGCTTTTTTTCGAATGTAGGTGGAAATGTTTCTCCTTGCTTATGCTCTGCAGTACACCATCCAAGTTTACCGATTGTATAAATACAGTACTGATGAATTCATCACGCTTTATCCAAATGACCCAGAGGAGGACTGGCCTGTGGTGACTCTCATAACTGAAGATGACAGACATTATAATATTCCAGTCAGAATGTGCCAAGAGACTATGTTGTAAACAAGTGATTTTGACAGCCAGATTTGTGCTGTTTATTGAGATTTCCAGTGCCATTTTGAGATGGGATGATGATATGTTGTTAAGTCTACAGCAACTTGAAATTCGTGTTTCAGAAGCTTACATCTGAACTAAAATACTGAACAAATCTTAAAGAGTAATTGAATAGGAATTTTGCAAATATGCCTTTTTGTTGCCTGTAAATTATTATTTTTTTTATTTTGTGGAGACTTGAAGTTTCCATTTCTGAAGGGAATACAAAAATTACAGATTCTCTTCTTAAGGTAGGTCAGGTTCTATTGCAAGAGGTGAGCTGATCTCCTGCTCTTAGAACTAATTTGATAATGATGAATTGAAGTTTCTGAAAAAGTTAAGTGTCCTGATTGATTTTTTTTTTCTTTATATATTGTTTTTTAGAAGCAATTTATATGACTGGACCTTAGGAAGTGATGTAATTCTTCTGCAATTGTAGCATAAAACCATGACAGAGATTAACTTCCAAGAGAAATGTTTGTTAAAAGTTTCCTAATAGTTTGGGAGCTATTTAGACATGAATATCTTTTATTTGGAAACAAAGCAGGTGTTACATTGAAAATGACAAGCATTTTTACCCCTTTCAGCTTCTTGAGAGGGCTGTGGCAGAGGGACTTGATAATGGGGGAATATAAAAGTTTTTTAATAGATCACAAATTTGAAACCTACCTGGAATTCTCTCTTCATTTGTGACAGCTGGTATGAAATAAGCATGTGCCATTTACTTCCATGGTTGTTATTACTTGTTATTATAATGTTAATCCTTTCAGGTAGCCACTATGGAGTACTAAAGATCTGAGTCTATGCAGATGTTACAGTAGGTGGAAATAAATTTATTGTGTAAATTGCTCTTTCTGCATGTGACACTTCTTGTGGTAGGTTCTATGTGGCTATTTAGAAGTATTAAATATACTTTAAATTGAAGGAATACATAATATGTCAGATGTTGGTAGTGCTGGCATAGCTTTTTTTTTTTAAAAAAAGGAAACCTGTACTTTTAGCTTAAAGGGATAATGTGCTCTAAAGATGATTCTCAGATCAAGAGAGTGAGATGTGATTTAAATGAAATACCAATGAGGCACAGAACACCTGACTCCCTTAAAAGGCCTTCTTACACAAAAGAGATGAGGCTATAAAAGCTACTTTTTCTTCAAATCTTGAAGGAAATAGAATGCAGAATTGCAAATTCTCCTRTTCTGTTTAAAATGAACTTACAAAATTTTTTTATTATGAAAGACTATTACACAAAAAGGATGTGTATTCACTACATTGTAAAATGTGTTTTAGCCACATCTTGATGAGACCTATCATCTACTCTTTAAGTGTGGTATTTATCATGTTATCTTCAGCTTTTAAAGTGACTACCTGGTCTATGATATTGAAAAGGTTCTGGGAGCCACAGAGAAAGAATAATAAATTAGCTAATCTTACAGTGTTTTGTTTCCTTGTTTTACTCCTGTTTTTTTTTTCATAACTTTTTTTTTTTAGTTTTTAGTTTTTAATTTTAAAATACTTGTTAAAGTGAGTCATTTCTTGAAAGCTGCAGAGCATAATATGTTTAAAGGAAATGCAATTATCAGCTTTCTGCTTGTTCATGGGTAGTGAAAAAATACTCTGAATTACTGTTATCAAAGGAACACTGAAGGAGAAAGGAAAATAACTTTTGCAACTCACTAAACTCTGATAGGAAAGTTACCTTCTTAAATCATAGTCTTGAGATTAAAAATAGTTTAATAAAAAGTGCTAAAATAGTATATTTCTTCTTGTATTTAGAGCAGTGTGATGCTTAAAAATCCTTAAGGCTTTGGCTCGTAACCATTATGCGGGTAGATGATTCCCCTGATTGGCATGGATGTTGTTGCTAGACACAGACGGTCCATCGCATCGATGCATTGCATCGATGATAACTTTTTGACACAGGTGATGGMGGAGACAACAAAGAGGAGTGTCCTGCTGGACCTTGTCCTAACCAACAAAGGACTGGTTGGAGATGTGAAGGTTGGGGACAGCCTTGACTGCAGTGACCATGAGAAAGTGGAGTTCAGGATCTGGCGTGAAGGAAGCAGGGCAGTAAGCAGAATCACAACCCTGGACTTAAGAGGGGTCTTTGGCCTCTTAGGGAACTACTTGGAGGAATTCCATAGGTTAAAGCCCTAGAAGGAAAGGGAGTCCAAGAGAGCTGGCTAGTGTTCAAGCATCACTTCCTGCAAGCTCAAGAGCGATGGATCATAGGATTCCACAGACAGATTGGGTAGATGAGGGGAGAGCAGTGGATGTTGTGTGCCTTGAATTCAGCAAGGCTCTTGATACTGTCTCCCACAACATCCCCATAGGCAAGCTCAGGAAGTGTGGGTTAGACAAGTGGACAGTGAGGTGGATTGAGAACTGGCTGAAAGGCAGAGCTCAGAAGGTTGTCATCAGTGGTGCAGAGTCTAGTTGGAGGCCTGTGGCTAATGGAGTTCCCCAGGGCTCAGGACTGGGTCCTGTCTTGTTCAACTTATTCCTCAGTGACCCAGATGAGGGGACAGAGTGCCTCCTCAGCAAGTTTGCTGATGATCCCAAGCTGGGAGGAGTGGCTGATACACCTGAGGGCTGTGCTGCCATCCAGAGAGACCTGGACAGGCTGGAGAGTTGGGCAGAGAGGAACCTCATGAGGTTCAACAAGGGCAAGTGCAGGGTCCTGCATCTAGGGAGGAATAACCCTATGCATCAGTACAAGCTGGGGGCTGACGTGCTGGAAAGCAGCTCTGCAGAGAATGGACCTGGGAGTGCTGTGCTGGTGGACAACAAGTTGAGCCAGAAGCGCGTCCTTGTGGCCAGGAAGGCCAATGTTCTCCTGGGGTGCATTAGGAAGAGTGTTGCCAGCAGGTGGAGGGAGGTGATCCTGCCCCCTCTACTCAGCCCTGGGGAGGCCTCATCTCGAGTACTGTGTCCAGTTCTGGGCTCCCCAGGGCAAGAGAGATGTGGAGCTGCTGGAGAGAGTCCAGCATATGGCTACCAAGATGATCACAGGGCTGGAGCGTCTGCCCTATGAGGAACAGCTACAAGAGCTGGGCCTGTTTAGCCTGGAGAAGAGACGACTGAGGGGGATCTTTCTGATGCCCACAAACACCTTAAGGGGAAGGGTGTTTCAATAAGCCAGACTCTTTTCAGTGATACCTTTTCTCCTGTCACTGGGCAAGGGGAACAAACTGAAACACAGGAAGTTCTGTGTGAATATGAGGAAGAACTTTGCTGAGAGAGAGACAGAGCACTGGACCAGGTTGCCCAGAGAGGTTGTGGAGTCTCCTCCTCTGGAGATACTCAGAACCCGCCTGGATGTGAACCTGTCTGACATGCTCTAGGGGAGCCTGCTTGAGCAGGGAGGTTGGACTAGATGATCTCCAGAGGTCACTTCCAACCTCAACCATTTTGTGATTCTGGCATACTTTGTTAGGCACTTTGCAGTTTTCAAATACAGTTATATCTGAGCTCCTAGGTTCATAGATTTAACAAAGCTCACTGTGACATTACAGTTAGTATCCTTTTTGTGCAAAGAATACTGCATCTGCTTTAAGCCCATTTTTCTATCCATGCTTTGCACTCTGTGTTACATCCAGGTCTTATTATGTGCTTTTTAGAGAAGGAGCATACATTCATTTTGTTCTTCAGAACCATTTTGGCATACTTTCAGGTATTAAATAGAAACTTTCTACCTTCTATCGTAGTGACTTGACTTACGCCTTCTGATTGCCTTTTGAAAAACACTGCCTTTTCCTCTCCAAATACTATTGCATTCTGCACAGTTACTTTTTTGCCTTTCTCCAGAGGCCGGATACAAGTTAACTACCAGTTTGTGTAACAACCTTCTCAGAATTTTTGAGTAGGTTTTCTTGTCCTCTTTTGTAGCAGGGAGAGAAGACTCAGGCTTTTGAAGAGGGAGCTCCCTAACTGTGTAAAGAGAAATAATTTGGCCTGTCTTAATATGCTTTAGTCTCCTAGTAAGAGAGAAATTTTATGCTCCAGCTGCCTTTCCCATTTGTGGAATTGTACAGCATAACTTCTTCATGTGGAGGAGAACAGATGTCCAGATGGTCTGAGGGCTTGGCTGGGCTGGGAGGGAGAGTGGGAAAAGGGGAACAAAATTGTATTATTCTCTATGTTCACAGTTGGCTGTGGGTAGAGAGAGATGTACTAAACTGGAGCCGCAGGAAACAGCGTGGCAAAGCTGAGCCTTGATACAACTCTAAGACAGTGCTGGCATCAAACTCAGCACCTGGCTGCCTGGGGAGATGGTGATGAATTTGACTCAAGATTACAGCTTCCTTCAAATAGGTGAGTCAAAGCTTGACCAAATTTTGGCCAAGTTTATTTTTGTGTGACAGCAACAAACCCTATCACCAGGTACTGGTGAGGTAAGGGGAGTGCAAAGTAGGAACCTGCCTTTCAGCCAAATGGTGGATGTGGTCAAATTTCCTATTTTAGGTATTAAGAAAGGAAGGGAGAAGAGAGAGGTAACACTTGATCTGTATGCTCAGCGCAGAGCTCTATTCATCATCTAATTTTTCTAATACTTGATAGCACCTGTTACGTGGACTCTGCATCTTGGTGTCTTCTGGGTACAACTGACCTTTGTTCTAGTTGGCAGGAGAAGACTGAAAACATTTTAACATGAGATTTTATGTACACTCGCTTTTTGGTAAGGGTAGAGAAGACTACAGTGAGCATGTCCTGGAAGCTGGCCACTGAATGAATAACTGTTCGGTGACATTGACGAATATGCTGTAGGCCAGACAGTTTCCAAAAATATTTCCTTTTGTAAATTTGTTGGGGAGAAGAATCATAATTCAAGCAATGATAAAGCTGTGTTATTAATTTCATGTAGCTAGAAGTAGGGAAGGATTAGCATGTTAGAGGCCTCTTAAAAGAACATAATTTTCTAGTCCCTTTCCCAGAAGCACACATTTCTGCATGGGTGCTGATGAGTTATTGTTGTTCCTATTTATGACTTCTATTCAAGCTGATGGGATGGCAAAAATCCCACAAATCATTGAGACATGAAGAACTAGGCAGTACTGACTCAATTACTAAGAAAGAAGTCGACTGCTTTAGTAATCATGAAACTAGTAACATCTTTTCAGCTTCTTGTGTGATTCACAGAATGTTCCATGAAAACGTTCACTTTCTTGTCTACAATTTACATCTAGTAATAGTTCTTAATATTTATGTGGCTTTGCAAGGACCTGGAATTAGTTTTCACTGAAATCTAAGCTCAAGTCCCTGAAGACAAGGGATTGGTGTGTACCAGCAGATGTCACTGCAGGCAAGAGAAAAACGAGGAAAAAAATATCAAGAATTTAAGCCTTACTGTTCCTTGAGCTGGTAAGATGATTCTTTCCCAGCTTCTAGTACTTGGAGGAAACCTTCCTTTCAAAAATATAGCAAGGCATCTACTGACTTTTCATTTCATGTTTGTTCTCAATCTGGAGCCATATGCATTTATAATATGTAAATACAAATCATAGAGCAATAAATAGAGGAAGACCAAAACAGTTTTCTTCCTGATCTAGTAATCATGAAAGACACTGGTTTAGCAGCATCAGCTTACCTTTAGGAACTCATGTGAAACTTTATATATAGAAGTTCATGGCAGAATGGTAGGTGGAAGAGGTTTTGCGGATGTGTGGAATGCTGTGAAATGAAGTAGTAAAAGAAGAGTTTTTAGCATGAAGAAAGAGCCTCTGCAGCATTATGGGCCATGGGAGAACTGAGACTGTTTCACTGAAACTCTTTCTAAATACCTCTTCTTTGAATAGATTCACTTTTTTTTTTCTCCAAGTATTGCAGAACATCTTGACCTTTGTTTGACAGCGGAAGATCCGTCTGTTTTGTTCAAGGAGTGGTTCTACAGAGCTGAAAGTAACCACTTGAGAGCCTACTTCTTGCCTCTTCTATGGCATGTTCATTTCGCAAGCTTTTCTGCCTCTTGTTTACAAAGGTGGATTTCTGGGCTAGAGTGTAATGAACTGTATCAGGAGAGTACTTGTATTTTGGAGGAGCGTTCTTCTCAGCAGGTCAGCAAGCAGGAGTTACAGCAGTTTCTGTTCTGTCACCTGAGCTTGTCTTTTGAATTAATATTAGCTGGGGGGCAGAAGAACCAATTAAAAGAACCAGTCTTTTGGGGCCAGTGCTGACCTGCTTAGCTAACAGGATATATTAAAAAAAAAAAAAAAAAAAAAAAAAAAAGGCGGAGGGGATATTTAAAACTAAAACAACAACCAAAACTTAGGAGATCTAGCAGTTCATTTCCCTTGTATTAAATTGCATTTGCCTGATGGGGGCCATACTGTCTCTTGTATATCCAGGATCCAGGCATCATGAGAACATTCTCAGAAAACACTGAGGTGGAGTAGCATTGGCCTCCTTTGTATATCCTGCAGATTTTACCACAGGAGGGTAGGACATGATGCTTAAATACTTGCTTTTAATATCTAATACAAATGTTACTTTCAGCCTGTTGAGGGCTTCCATGATGTTTGCTTGATTTACTGATGAGTGCAGCCTTCTCTAACGCTCTCCTCACTCGGACACGCTGGAGTTTGTTTCATCAAATCATGCCAGAAACAAGAAATGTCCTTTAGGCAAAATAACTGAAAGTCTTTTTAGAGGTGGTAAACAGCTGGAAATGTTATTTTGAAAGGGAAGAATGGGGTGGTTAAGCTGGAGCAATGCTTAGGGTTGCTGAAAGCAAGTCTGTAACACCTTCCAGAGTTATGTAATTGTAGACACCCAAATGAAAGGTCCAAATATTACTGCATCACCCTCATGACCACCTCCCTCATGCATGCATCGTTCTACTGAATCTGCCTTCACAGGGAGAAGGTACAAGTGGTAGCAGAGATATATGTTCACAAAAAGTTCAAAGAGAATGATGGTGTTTTGGCAAACTAGGATAACAGATGTAAGAGCTGCAACTGTGAAGGCAGTTCTGTTGTATGGAGCAGGCTAAGTTCAGGACTTGCCAGCCAAATGCTGCACTGGACAGGCTTGGCACAGAGCAATCTTTTGATTTTGATTATAGATTTGGGAGCACTGGCTCTGTCTGCTGGGAAAATGCTCTTCTGTTAATGAGATACAGGAAAATGCTGCACCTTTTAAGTAATACGTAGGAAGTGTATTTGCTTTTTCTCACAGCTGCAGTACTTGTTATACAGAGAATTAATTACTACTTGACTTTCTTATGAGTGCTATCTTCATCAGTAGCAACTCCTAGGCTTTGCTTTTTCTCTCTGCTGATATCTGTGTCATGTCACAGGAGCTGGGATAATGTTTGCCCTGGTCATCTGATCCATCACTCAGCAGTGCTCTTTCAGACAAGCCTGAGAAATGGGAAGGTTTTTGAAGGATGAATGTTTGTTTAGCTCCCAGTGCATGTTTTTTTCTTAACCACCAGAAGGGACTTGCAGGCTAGCTACACGGAATTGTCACTGTTGTTGTGGAATAAAAAATTGCTTCAAGACTCGTGAGTTGTTGCATGTGGAGCATTAAATAGTGAAGGGAAGCTAAAGGGATACAATGAGAAAATGGAAAGTGTTCTGATTTCATATTGTACTGGGATGTGGCTGAAGACTTTCTTCTTGTCTATCTGTGCCCTTTTGGGAAAATAAACTGAATTATATTTCAGTTACCTCGTGGAGGGAAGAGCTAAGTGTCTCCATTAATAATGGAGGAACAGTCAGGGAGAAATGGAGAAATCACAGGAAAGAGCAGCTCTTCAAAGGCGGGGAGAACAGTTTGCTGGTACTGAGGAGATAGGAGGGAAAGGAGAGGAGACCTTTAAAACTGCATGCAAAAGTGAATTGATAATGCTATTTGCCATCATACTAATTTTTTAAATGTTTTATTTACACTCTGCCTCTTTTCTGCTTGAGGAAGGAGAAATAAAGTCTATATCATCTCAGAAGAGAAAGCTTGGTTTGAGAAAGCCAAACTTAATGCATGTGGTTTTTTTGTTTTTTTTGTTTACATTCTTTGGCCTTGGTGAAACTGCTCAAAAGTCAGTAGAATGGCAATAATCCTCATTCCCATTTTTCAAGCAGACTCTGGCCTTCCAAGCTGGGAGGATATTGACTCACTTACTTCTGCCATTATGGAGGATGGCAAGCAGTTTTCAAAGGCATTATGTGCCTGAGTTGGGTTGTGTTCCTGAATCAGAGCTGCCTCTGAAAGCTAATGTATGTGCAAGTGGGAGCAGACTGAGATAAAGGAGAAGTTGTGGCCCTGTCTGAGGAAACAAATGAGCCTCTGCTATCTTTTTCCTTCTCTTAGAAGAAAAAGCAAGAAATTCCCCCTCCCCCCCCMAAAAAAAACAACCCAAACCTAGAAGTTCCAAATCCAATAGTTCGCAGAAGAGAAGAGACCATTAGAAATGGGTCTTACACGTGTGATCTCCTACTGGGCACACAACAAAGGCAACCTCTTTTTCTGAGCTGTATCAAAGCCTCCCCCCCCCTTTTTTTTAATATGGCCTCTGGACAAGATTGTAAGTGGCTGTGGCAGGTTATGTTGGGTGCAGCTCATGACTGTGTATCTGAGTATCTAACAGAGTTATTTTTTGCTGATGTAGATGCCTTGATTATATTCTTGGCTCTGTTTAGCATTCTTGTTTATGGTTCTTGTTTTCTTGGGCAGGAATGTGACCAGGTACAAGCAGATTTTTTTCTCCAGCAATGGTGACAATACTCACTGATTGTTCAGTGAGAATGGGAAGCTGTGTTCCCAGCCAGTTCAGCAGTCTGTGCTCCAAAAAACCAAGCTCCTGCTCCCAACCACTTCACAGAGAAGCTAGTGTGTAAGTCTCTGACCTTGCCCTGCTTTCCACAGGTTGGTCTTAGAGCTCTGCGACTACTCTGGCCAGAAATCCACTACCCCTGAACTGCAGCAGGGATGGAGCAGCAGACCTGGGCAGGTTGAAAGCATGGGAAGGGTGCCTGAAGTGGATCAAATGTGGGCAGAAATGAGAAAGGTTGGAACCATAAAACAGGCAGAGCATTAGGGACAGAGAATGTTGAGGACTGCAACCTGCCTGAAATTGAACATGTTATGACTCAGTTATTTTATACTGTCAAAAAAGCTGAACTTCACTTTTAGAGCTTTGAGTCTGACCCTATGGATACTATAGACTACTGTGAAGAAGAACAGCAGAGTCCTTGGGGATTTGTTGCAGATGGCCATAAAGGCCTATATTCATACTGTAAGGAATCATTGTTTTTAAAGAGATCTTAAAATCTCTCTCCTGATGCTATAGCTAAGACAGAAATCATATATTGAATATTTTCCCTGGCTCAGCATGGCTTAGATTCAGTCACTAAAGAGTTCCCAAAGAATATATTGTTCAAAATCAAACACTAAATATTTTTAGTTAAAGAATGTTTTCACAGCTTTGTAAGAACTCTGGTGTATTGCTGGATGGATGGATGAAACATATTACCATAACTTTTGAGTTTGCTCTGACCAAATGAGAATTGTGCTCTCTTTTAAGTACAAAGTGTCTTTTTAATGAGAGTAATAAAAATTTTAGATTTGCTGTGGAAAAAGCACTCTTCTCATACAAGTTGCATGTTAACAAATCCCAGAGTCTTTGTAGAAATAAAGAACTTGTCTTGCGTGGTTATATGGATACCCTTGGATTTCATTTACTTCAGGTTAAGACCTTGCAGTTGGCAGCATCATGCTTATAACTGTTGGATTAATTTCTCACCAGGAGGTGTGTTTCACTTGTTTACTCCAAATGAGGAGTACTTCCGATCACGTCAGATTATAAGAATTAAGAAAACAGAAGCAATCAAAATCATATGCAAACTGTTAGAACTTTACTTACAGTAATTAGAGTATGACAGCCATTGGACAATATTGGAGCACAAATCAAAAAAAAAAAGTAAAAGGTCGATCATTCTTTTTAACAATGCAAAACCATATATCTCTCTTTGTTAAATACATAAACAGCACACAACTTTAATGCAACATGTACTTTTATACTTGCTGACCTTATCAGTCATTTAAAAGTAAGACTGTACAAAGTTTTTACCCCAATTGGTTTCTCTAGAGTTTAAAGAAAACTCATATTTAAAGCAAAACAAAGCGTTTGTTAAGAAGACAGATAGCTGTAGCACATGTACAAATTACAGAATGTAACTTCTTTTTTTTGAAGAGAAATCAACTGAAATTCTATAAATACGACATAAATGATACATGAGGTAATATTTCTTCTGAAGTCTAGGATCCCTGTACTGTAGTTCCAAATGGTGCTCTGACTTGACACCTACAGTCCTTGGAAAATTGACTTGTTTAAGCAGTCAAGGATTGCTATTAGACATACTGCTTTGTAGAAAGACAGCTTTATCCTGAAAGACATTGTAAAGATATTTTGAAAGAAATTAAAAACAAACAATACCTATTAGGTGAAAAACTTTTGCCTAGTTTTCAGATATATTTTCTTTATATTACAGAAATGAAATGAAAACATGAGTTCTTTCTCTATAGAAAAGTGCTAAGGGAGTTGACCTTAATCTCAGTGCTAATGCAGCATCCCAAAAGTGTGGCCAGCTACTGTCCTTGCCCCCTTGCATTTGGTAAGTCTGCTGAGAACAGACCACTCTGTGGTCAGAAGGATCAGGTGTTGAAGATACGAGCACCAAACAGTCCTCCCCCTTTCTTGAGCAAGAGTCTTCAGACTTTGTGTTGCTCTTTATTAGGATGCTGCTTCCACACACTGCTCCCTATCCCCAATTTTTAAAATATTTCCTTTAAACTGAAAAACAAGTCAATTTTAGAGAACCCAAAGGCACAATTAGAACATGTAAATATGAATTTAATTTTTATAGGCATTTCTGTGGCGCTGCTCCCCATAGTATCCAAGCATCTTTCACCAGTATTAGTGACCTTTATAGGACCTCGCTGAGCTTGGAGAGCCCCGCTGTCCCTATGTTATTACTTTACAAATGATACAGTCTTTGACTTTGCACAACTTGGTGAAGGTGTCTTAAGCCTCTATGTTGAAACCGCATCACCTTCAAGATGCTTTCTGTGATGCACTTCTGTACAATCCGTTTTGCCTCTATGGTTTCCTGCTGTGAAGTTAGAGTGGTTCTTGGCTTCTGCTCTGCCATTTACATTTTCCTCAACCTTTACAATTGGTTTCTAGCATGACACTGTGGCTGGCCCTGCTTGAGTATGCCAGGATGGAGAGAGTAGGATGGATGAAACTTGCTTCTTTCCCCATTGCAAAAGATGTGGCAAAGTTTGCTGTCCTTTGTTTCCCTATCACTATAAAGTATGGTTTTATCTAGTGCCAGTAATTCTGTCTGATAACCTTTACAGGTTAGTGAACATTTCACTAAAGGTGACAAACTTAGTAGTCATGATGCCAGCTAGTATGGTCCTTGCAGGACAATACACACTGTGGATGCTTGCGAAAGATACTTTAACTCATTCATCTGTGGCCTCTCCTCTCTTCCTGTACACACACGTGTGCACACACACACACAAGCACAGACTGTGTACGCGTACACAGTCTATCTCACCCCTGCTCCCTTGTGCACCCATGCTTCCTCTCTCTGGCACTCCCAGAAAGAAACTTTCTAGTTGCTACAGATGAAAAAAGGATTTCTCAAAGCTTAGGAATGCTGCTAGGCTTTGCTGCCCAAGTACCATTAAATGCTTTTTTCTATTCTACCAAGCAGAAAAGAGCCCTTGGTCTTCAGCTCTGCCTCCAGCTTGGAATTCAATGACCTATGGCATTGAGGCGYGCTGCCAGTGTCTTGAGCAAGGAACAAAAGCAGCATGAGGGGAATATGCCACTGAGTGCAAACTCAACTTCAAGTCCATCAGCAAAAGGCGAAGGATTTTTATTTTTTTCTCTCAGAATAACTAGCTCTAGGGTGGATCGCTGCTGCTAGCTTACTGATAACGATGGAACGACAAACCGTCAAACAGCAGTTTGCTAAAGGAGCTTTCTGACTCAATTCATGCCCCCACTCTACAGACAAGCTCTGGGGTCTTCCAGCCCTGCCTATGTCTTTCATTAAAAACTCTTCATAGGCTCTGGGCTTTGAGATACAAGGCTGAGATGACACCAAAATCTGATCTAAAATAGCAGAGTAGCAAGACCAATGTTCTGAAAAATCAAAGTTAGACTGCTGGACTTGATGTGATTTAAGATTGGCTACTTTTACAACAGCGGTGGGAGTTTCTATCCAGTTTAAAACAACAGGTTGAATTTCTCATCTTGTGCGTTTGCTGATTAATAATATACAATATATTGCAGGTATATTTCTATTACACCTGAAGTAAGTGAAGTGCACTTGGAACAACATTACTTAAAAAGTGATTAGATTTATTTTTAAAAGCTTGCTGATAGTAATAAACAAACATAAGTCATCTACAAAAGTGCATTATGTACCTTTGCCTTTTTGGATGTTTTGTTTTCGCAATTTTGTGTGTTTGCAAACTGTGCGGACAAAATCAGTTGCTCTAAGTAACCAGTAAATTTATTGCTTGTAGCCTCCTAATTGTGTCATTATAGCTTAGGAAGGATTTATTTTTGTTTATTTAGTAGGAAACAATAGTAGAGCTACATTAGTGTTGCTTTGTGAGCAAAGCTCAAAGCTGATGCATCGTAATTTCAGCTCTACTGTTTTCTGTATGTGTACATATACTCTGCTTTCCACCCAGAGATATTTGCATTAAAAGTTAATTTTTTTAAAAAAAGTTGCAGTTTTTTCTTTGCTTTTCTATCATGTTTTTGCTGAATTATGGATAAAGCTGTTGCCCCAGTTGTAAATTGCATCCTTTCCTAAGAGAGGATTTATATACTTGTCTACTTGTATATACTATGGACAGGACATATGGTTTTCTTACATAATTGTTAAATATTCACCTTGCATTACTTGGATTACCAAGGAAAGTTTTCAAACAGGGTAGCTTTTTTTAAAGTGCTGAATGATACATGTGAAGAAAAGACATCAGAGGAAACATGATGTGCACAATCACTTGCTGGTTTTAGGCTTTTTTACTTAGAGATTTAACTGACACAGTAAAGTGCAATATTCTATTTTGTCTGCAGATGCAATAGCTTAATTTTACTTCACCCTTATTATGGGCTCCCAGCACAGCGTGGGAGGGTGCCTTACAGCCAGCTGTATGATATGAAAGATTTGTCAACTGTAAAAAAAGCTGTGAAGCTCAGATTTTTGCCTAAATAGCCACACTGTAGAACCCCAGTGGGTACTGCCTCTCAACCTACAGCTGAAACTCTAAAAAATGCAATCAGTCTCAGGTCCCTGAAGATGAGGTGAACCTTTGTAGGCTCCTAATCAAATCAGAGAACAATTTAGGTTGGAAGAGGCCTTGGGTAGTTATTTTGTCCAACCTCCTGCTCAAAGCAGGACCAAGCTGGGCACTGGATCAAGTTGAATTTGAACTTAGTAGATTGTTTCTCTTTGGTTTCTCCAACTTGCTAAGTTATATTTTTGAAATATGTGAAGCCTGGTGTTTCTAAGTATTCTGTGGTGCTCTGGGGATGCAGGGCTCACTTTGCTGGAAAAGTTAGGGTCGTAGCTCTTACGACTCATTCGGATATTATCAAGCAGTGAAGTAGTGAATCTGAACTAAATCTTTTAATTCTTGGCTTTAAATAAAGACACCCACCCCATTCCTTCTATTTCTTGACTCTTCAGCTTATTGAATGAAAAGTAAAAATAAGTCCATCAAAAATTATTTTAAGCTACTTTTTAATTAATGGATTACTTGACATTCAGTCAACATGAAGATTACATTTTCCTTCCCAAAAAGCCATCAGACAAGAATAAGGGAAGGTCTGAAGATGCTGAACTAGGAATGAAAGAAAAGTTGATGAAATGATGATAATAAATTGATCTGAGCAGTGGCATGGTTTGGTAATGCTAAGGAAACTTTTCCCCTCAAGGCTGCAAAGACAAGAAAGTACCTGAAAAACCATGGTATATGTTTTGTTTTACTGATTGAGCGTGAATACCTTGATTATGAAACGCTGAGACCTAAGACCACTCTAACCATCCAGCTAGCTTCCACGAACGGCAGCCAAAATGCCCTTCTGTTCGAGTATGTGCCCCACACTGAAGCTAAAGCTCAGTTGCCACGGTCCCTATTTAGTCTTTGGCCTTTTAGTTCAGAAGGTGCAAACTTTTGCCAGATCTGGCAATGGGTTTACTGAGGCTTGGATCTGCTCGCAGAAAATTGAACTCAGATCTCCAAAGTAATATATACACAAGCTATCCAAAAAATATTAGAGGACCATGAATCCCTGAGCAGGCTGTTTCCTCCCTCTTCTCTACCATTCTGATCTAATTTAGGCCTGCTCTTGGACTGAGTCCCTTGCTGTTGTAACACCTCTAATGTATTTCATGACATCGTATCAGCAGGCAAACAAGGAAATTGCTTTACAAAACCTGGAATAAATGTGGAACTCATCTTGAATTCAATAGGTTACTGCMAACTTATTGCGTATGAGAGACAAGAGCATCCTTTTTAATGAGAACTTACTCTGCTTTAAGAATATACGGTTCTACACTTGAATCTTAGTAAAAAAGCAAATGCAAAGAAGGGAAATGGATAATAAAATTTAATGTTAACTCTGAGAAATCTGATGCCAAAATTGTGATAACTTTGTCTAAAGAATGTTTATGTGATATTTCCGCAGTGCAGTCCTGTCAGTTACTTAGAAACAGTAAGCTATGTAATGCCTCTTATTTGCATGTTATAAAATCTATATACTGGTTTGTTTCTGCTCGAATATTCTGAAGTGTTTTCATATTTATTTCTCAAAATTGATGGCTCCTCTCCTCTCAGAAACCAAAATACTTAAAAGCTATGTCTGACTTATCAGTAATATTTAAGTATACTGATCATTCTTCAGCATCTCTCCAGTGCAGTTAGAAAGGAAATAGCAGCAATCACAGTTCTGGTATTTTCTGCTATGTTTCATGACTCTCCATGTGATCATAGAATCATAGGATCAGTAAGGTTGGAAGGGATCTCTGGAGATCATCTAGTCCAACCTCCCTGCTCAGCAGGGTCACCTACAGCATGTTAGAGAGGGCTGCATCCAGGCAGGCCTTGAGTATCTCCAGAGAAGGAGACTCCACAACCTCCCTGGGTGATGCTATTTTCTTTAGGTTGGATATACAATATCCATAAACTTTTCTGTTTCCTCCTTCCTTCCCATTTCAACTTATTGTTCTAAATCATTCTTTATCTTGCTGGCACAATGTCTGTTGAAAGGTCACTTACTTAATTTACTCTTTTATATAGCTTTAAACTGCAATTTTTAAAAACAGCTTAACATTAGTTGCATGTTAAGATCATGTTTATGCTTGGAGTTGTTCCAACAAACTATACATGGGCAATATTGAAAATGTATGTATGTGTAAAATGGTCTTATATATGTGTGTATAAATATATATATATGTACATACATATATGGCTTTCTAATATATAATGGCTATGAAAACTGAGCTCAGATAACACTCAACTGTGTTAAAGACTATGCTGATCATGTCAGGAATATACTATTTCAAGCAGAGACAGAATGGATGCTGGCACCTTTCAGTCCTCTCCGCAGTGCCTTGCATGTCTGGAGAGCCCCGCACAGCGCTAGCCATGAGGTGCCTTCACCCAGCCCCACGCAGCACCCTCGGGGCAGGCTCCCATGCCAGCAGCACGCCCCAGCCACCTTGCTGCTGAGCAGGTGAATCACACCTTGCAGCCTAACGCAGGACGAYGCCCGAAGCCTCTAAAAGCCAGAAGCTGAATGAACCCTTTTGCCTGCCCTTAAAGACAAGGCACAATCCCACAAAAGACTAAATTCTTGCCATCAAATGATTTCTCTTAGTGTATCGTGACTTGTCCTGAATACACGACATTCATTGTCTCACCTTGTTCAGGGCTCTTTTATGCCTGTAAACTGATGCGGTAATTCAGCAAAAACTGAACAAGAGGTAGATATAAATCTCTCTCATTCAAACAAAATATTGAACAGTAAAATGAGCAGAAAACAGAAGATTTCTCTGTTACTCACCCTCACTCAGCGCGGCTCTATCTAACAACCAGACAATTTAGGGTGCTCACCTTGAGCATCTGCAAGAGGGACGGGGGGAGCTGAGTGATGCCTGGGAAGCCAGTGATGCACCTAAACGGTCTTAAATATTGGCTGGAAAACGGAGAGTCTTTCATCAAGTCCATTGCTTGGTAAGTATGAGAGGCTTGGTTAGGGCAGCCAAAAATGTAAATGGAGATGTTCCCCCAATATCTGTAAGTCTGCAAAAGGAAAACTCAGACAAGTTAACACACATCTACGTATACATTAATCCACTGCTTTTCAGTGTTGTTCTTTTATTTCCTGTTGTATGATATGTTCTTCTAGACTCTCAAATTTATGATGTATGATACAAATCAAATTTGCTTCTCTTTTTATTGTAACTTGTGTAATTCAGCAGTTTTCCAAAAAGTCTGAAAAGGCTGAACCTCCCCACAAAAATGGAAACTTACAGGTTTCTATTCAAAAACATTCACCACATAGATGACCATTTCATAAGCAGTAACACTGAAGAGGTTGCTAAGCTAATTTACTAGAACTCAAGAAGGTCCTTTTGGGAAGGAAGTGGTGCGGGACGGCGTGTTATGGAGGACCCACTGGACAGAGACACTTGAACTCACACCCTTCCAACACGCCTGGCTGCAGCTCCAGCTGAGGTGAAGAAGTGGTGAGCCCTTCACTGTCCAAAACAGAAAATCAGCTATCCAACCCTGAAACGCTGCAAGCTACAACCATCTCGAATCTTCACCCAGCTGATTTTGGCATCAAAGGTGAGTCAGAAGAGTTAGGTTTCAGGTGTGTACTAAAATTCTTGAAAATGTTACCCACAGGCAGAACCAAAAGGTGCTGGGGTCCACGGTGCTCTTTGTAGCTATACCTTCAAGTCAAGCCTGCTGATGGTAGCATGGAATAAATATCCAGTCTGACATGAAGTTCTGATTTGGACTGACTTACTGCAGAAACATCAATGTATTTTGTTAATCTAATAAAACAACGTAAAAAATACACAACACACAGGAAACAGGATTAGAAAGGAAATGTTATGCACGTGTTTGTTTTATGTAACTACCTGAATTCTTGCCCCAAACCTACCACTCCATTATTTTGTAAAGTAAATGTATAAAGGAATATGAAGTATTGTTCACACAACTGAAATTTTAACTTTTACAATGCTATCAGTTTAGCTGCATGACCAATAATTCTATTTTTGATATGCATTCARTCTTCCAGCTAAAGCAAAAGCTCTAGTGTTACATTTAAACAGTTTTCAAATTTTTACTTTTTGGTGCAATTCTTATCTTGAAACCTGCATGAGTGATGCTCAAAACTTTCAGAAATACTGCTGCTTAAATTTTAGTCATGTACCAAAAGAAGTATTACACAAAAATACTTTCTTGCTTTATCTCTACAGTTCCTGAAAAACTGTGCGTTGTGGTCTTGGATACAAAGATAACTGGAAAAAATGCAACTACATCAGTAGAGAAGACCTTAAATGGGCACTGTGAGCTGTAACAGTCCATATAAAGTTATATACATGACTGTTTGTGAGTCTCTATTCATGAATGCAGATGTGTGTGATCTACATACCGCACTAAATTAATCATCAGAGATGTTTTCTTCGTGTGTGTGTGTGTGTGTTTTTACTGCAATATGGAGTATCGATTACAACCCTGTAGTGGCATAGCAAACGTAGATTACTGGATTGAGATTTACCTTTCCAGTGCCACTGCTCATTAACAGTGCACTGATTTTCCAAATCTGTCATTCCACACAATAATTTCCATGTCATATCTTATTGCATAYGTACACGTAACAAATTGGTATAAATGTGTAAAATAAAATGTGAAGTTCATTGATACAATGCCTTTCATTATTAGCCATAACTGATTGTTACCCAACTTTGTAGCGTTTTAGAGACGTTTTTAGCTGAATTTGGAAAAACAGGAAATGTACTGTAGCTTAAAATAAATGTACATAATATCCAGTATATATATGTATACATATGTGTATGTATACAAACATATATTGATACAATATTTAAAGTATTGTTTATTTTTGATCAGTTTTTCTGAGATGTTGGGACTACCTGGCAAATAATCTAGAAACTGAATTTGTCCACTATTAAATAATCATTTCCAAAACTTAGAAAAATATACTTTCACTAAATAAGGTTTAAATTAACTTTCAAGATTTCTGCATAGAGCATGTAGGATAACTGCTCCCAACCTCTGGCAAAACTACATCTATGAGAATCCAATTTGCTACCCTGCATCCAAACACAGAACAGCACAGAAATACAAGCTGCTGTTGCAGCCATCTCTGGTGACACCCAAACCATCTCTGGTTGGGTAACCTCTTATACAGGCTTCATTTCAACCTGATACAAATCACCCTTACAACCCCATACTCTTATTATTTAAGGCCCACTTAAACCACAAAGTGCTTGCCTTGCTCTCAAAGTACAGCACTTGCTGATTTCAGCCATGTTTGAACTTCCATGAAACTGCCCTGAGTGCTACCTTATGCTCAAGGACCCTATTTTAGGACTTGGATGACAATTTGTACTGGAGATTCATCATACAGATTTTGATCTATTGCATTGGGAAACACAGCAAAACATATGTGTGTGTGTGTGTGTGTGTGTGTGTGTGTGTGTAAAATGTCATGGACCTACACGCAGTAATGTGCTATACCATCATGTCCTGCTGAAGTTACTTTTTAAAAAAATATATACAGGCAGCAGAAATAAGTATTAAACAAATCATCCTTTAAAACTAAAGTCAAATCAAAATAGTGGACAAGAACTTTGGTAAAGTTTGTCAATTCTTTTTTTAATTCTAATACAGTCAAACTATTCTACTGGTTGCCATCACCCTCCTCACAAAAGGAAAGTGCATGCTTTTTTTCTGAAGAAAAAGATACATAAAGTGGAGACTAGTTAGTCAAGAAAGTTGTGAATTAAATGCTTACAAATTTTCAGATGTTTCCTATCTCCAATAATGGAATGAAAGCTAAACAGAGTTCTTGTCCTGTGTGTATTTTATAGTGTGCATATATATATAAAAATATATATGTAAGTGTGTGTGTGTACATACACGCACACACTTTTTTACAGGGAGAGGAACCTGTATTTCTTCACTTTCTGCATGGAGACTTACATGTTCCTCCTCCCTCTTCTATACCATGTGCAGTATAAGCCTTGGTGATGAGGCCAAACAAAACAATACAGTACACAACAGTATATTAAGTTACGTAGCAAAGTCATTTCAAAGCAAGTAAAATAAAGCTGTGTTTTCCAAGCTTCCTGTCTTTAACATTTTTTTTTAAAAAAAAAAAAGGAAGGAAAAGGAAAGAGGGGAGGGAATAAGATTATGGTAGTAACATTGAGTCAGTGGCATGTGCACACACATGCACATACACACAGAGCAGGGCTTTGGTTGACAAATGCAGATTGTCCAGAGAAGGTGGATGCAGAAGTAAGGAAGACGCTACAAGCGATGCAGTTCTATCTTTTATGTTTGCATGAAGTGAGAAAACTAATTCAATTGAAAAAGAAAAAGCAAAGACCTCTTTTTAGGCCCCTCATCAGTGTGAGCATACTCAGTATGCTAGAGAATTTATCTGAAACCTTTTAAATCAAGGCCTCTTTATTACAAAAATAAAAACAACAACAAAAAAAAAAAGTATGAGAGAAGACAAGATGTTGAAGTGTCATTCCAATTGTCCCTGCAGAGAACAATTGCATCCCATCTGTTAYTCATTCTCTTCTCTCATTTCTACGATGTCTGTCATTTCCTCTGTCTGAGGCATGTCGGTCATGGCAGAGTCTTCACCTTCTGTAGCGGCTTCGTTCTCATTCCGCTTCTTTTTCTAGATTGAAACAAGAATTCATAAGCMTGTGAATATGGATAAGTGCCATCCTGCAAACCCTGTGCACTCTGAGAAGCGAGGCAGGGCTCTTTTTTTTTTTTTGGAGTAAGTTATAAAGAGGTAGAATACTTGTGTCATATTCGTGGCTTGTCTGTTAGAAGGTTTCCATAACCTTCCTAGAGCTCAGCTTTCTCCTTTCTAACCTAAATGCAGTAATAGATTTTTTTTTTTTGTACTAAGCAACATCCAAGACACGCTTCAGCATGGCTGGAGAGAAGAAAGCCTCTGGAACCATTAACATCACAGACTATTTAAAAAAAAGAAAAAAGCAAAGTATCAGAGAAGCTAAGTTGCTGTAGGGAGAGAGGGAGAGAGCAAGACATGGCACCCTAATCTCTCAAACGTCAAACTTTTAAGGAATTTTGTAAATGTGGGCCTACTGGCTTTTCCTAGTATCACCGACCCACTGTGGGCCCACATCCCACCCAGGCCAAGGAATAATGGAGTCTATTTTTGGCTAGCAGGAGCGAGAGGGCATTCAAGAGGCCTATGATTCATTCAGGATGTCCTGGATTAGTAAAGCTAAGAAGCATTCAGCCCCACTACAAAACAAGTTGAAGCATCTGTTCCTTATTATCCATTTCTCAGCAGGCTGACTAGTCTTACAGAAAACACTCGTAAAACTGACCAAAAAAAAAAAAAAATCCAGCCCATGGGTATTATTGATTCAGCTGAGTTGAGCATATCATAGCTTCAAAATTTAAGCAGTGTCTACACAACATTTGATCTGCACCTCTGATATGGTGCCCACTTAATGCTGCTTTAGATGAAAACAAGTTGATATGTAGAGCTACTAGTTGGCCCTGCCACTGTCACCTTGGCTGCTGAGGAGCTAGTGTCAGTTACATCCTAATTCTGGTGAGGGAATAAATTAGGTTAGCACAGTTACTACTACTGCTGCCTGCAGTCATCACTGCGAAAAATTAAGCACTAGATCCCCAAAGCACTCTATGAGCTACAATTTTMATATGCAAATAATGAAGAGGTTAGTCTAAACAGAAATATGTTGTAAAACCACAGACCAAGAATAACCATTTTTAAGTCTACAGGTTTTATTCTTTCCTGCTCATGAAAAACTTGCTAGAACAAGTGTGACAGAAACCAAGGTCTTCCATTTTCTTATGCATTTTGCACACTTTGATCTACTGTCATGCTGATCTGCCTGCACTGTTAATACATTTCAAAGTTGATTTTAATTTGTTTCATCACAAGGCTTTCAGTTATTCAATTTTCTGGCTTTTTTTGCTAAAAAAATGGAAGCAGTAGGTATCTTTGCTTTGTCTTTGATAAGGCGTCTAATTAAAAAAATAGAGATAATACACAGATTTTATTTTCTGCTTCCATCCATAGAGTTTTGTCGGAATGACCTAGACGGACTGACCTACACKCCATGCTATTTCTTTTTGGAATTGCATCTAGTACCTTGCATAGTGCTCTGAACACATACCTGGAATGATAAAACTTGCAGGTAAAAAGACTATTGAGATATACCCCGTTACAAGCCAACATTTAGAGTACGTTTGACTCGATTTAGTGGATTTGAAATCCACATACCAATACTGCTTTGCAAATGCAGGATTGTAGTCTGGGAGCTAGGTAGGAGTACACCTATAAGAAATCCTCCCCAGTTTAAATATCTGTAAAAGTTCTTAGTCTGCACTGCTAGAGGAGCAGATCTTGTTTTAAACCAATTTTTTTAGATGACAATAAAAATAAAGCAACTGTGTATTTGTCCATTTTCAGCAGAGCTGGTTTTACAGAGAATTAAGACTATATAAAGACATATATATATATATATATATATATATATATACATATATATATATATACACACACACACACACAAACATACAAAATTAGCTTGAATGAGTAGTTGCTATGTCTACGTAAGCAAGTGATGCTGCGCTATAGTAGCAACTCTACAGTGCAAAACAGTTGGTGCTGAGAACATGATATCCATGGTGTACATGCTTTGAGGAGCAGGAGGTTTATGTCAGAGCAACTCTAGCCAAATGCCCACTAGTGGTTGGAGTGCATCTTTTGGTTTTATTTCATCCCAAAGAATTCTCAAGTATATTGGATATATATCCAATATATTCACAAACTGCTTTCATCAGATTCCCCATAGCCTACTTTTACCTGTTTCCGATAAACATAACAGGCTGCTATTGCAACCATGGTGGATTCTCCTACAAAACCAGCCAGAAGGGATCCTACTCCAAGAGTGGCTCCATGAACTCTGTGGGTAGCATAAAAAAAGGTAGTCATGGTTGGGTGCAAATCTGTAATTCATAATTATATTTCCGTTGATATATTAATTAGCCTTTAGAAATATCTGCTTCAAAGGCATGATGTACTGGTAAAYGGAAAAAAATGATATTTTACAGGGCTTTTTTGTTTCTTT
Source organism: Rhea americana (assembly GCF_003343005.1). Lineage (NCBI taxonomy): Eukaryota > Metazoa > Chordata > Aves > Rheiformes > Rheidae > Rhea > Rhea americana. Next base: position 195,749 of record NW_028186483.1, read on the forward strand.
ATATGCTTCATTATTCAGTAATGGTGACACATACTAAATCAAATTCTGCACTGAGAAAAGCTGAATACAGAATTTAATGTGAAATTAAAGACCTATATAAGATGCTCTAGGATAGATTGTTTTCTTTAACCTCATTAATGATCTCTTCTTCCATTAGCTTTCATAACAGTGCATTTAATAGAATGCAAATAACTTCCCCCAGGATAGGTTTTTGCCTCTCTGACATTTGTGTATTTTTTTTCAAAAGAGACATCACTATCACGTCTGCCTAGAGCAAAGTCGCACTCGTAAATTTACAAATTATTCTTTGCTATATGTTGCCATTATTCAGGCTTTATATAACAGTTAGTTTGTTCAGATTTATACAACTCAGTGAGCGGAAACAAGGAAACATCAGTTCTATGGCAAGGAGAATGACTTACCCCAAGTAAGGCAGAATAATGAGACTAGCGATGAGGACAATGATCCGCAGTACTGAGCTGGGTGCCAGCACAAACGTCTTCTTCAGAGTCATCAGCCAACCAGTCAAGTGTGCTCTGACTGTCACTGTTCATAAACAGGGGAAGAGGGGGGGGGAAAGGAGGGAAGAGCAGTGAAAAATTTCAGTTATCTCGTATGAAGCTTTTTCATATAGAGAGCCTTGTTCAGAAATGACCATTGTGGAACTTGTTCCTGGTAACTTTGCCCACTGGGAAACCCTCCTAGAAATGAAGTAGATCTTGTGTCCATGTCGCTTTAGGACTCTGATTTTTGCAAGGAACATTTATAGACATCAATCCTACCAGAGAAAAGAGCTGTTGTCTTATGATCAGTTTATTAGAAGGTCTATTCTGTTTTCTTCAACAAAAAATATCCCCTGCCCTGGACAGGAATAATACCAAGGAAAACCTTCCACTAAGCTCCTGAACAGTAAATGGTAAAACAGCTAGTTACAAAAAATGATACCTAGATGTACCTGTTCTTGTATTTGGAGTTTACTTTCATTATGAAGCAGTCTTGTAATATTAGCAAAAAGTTTCAGAAAACACTACATCATGTAGCATTTTTTATGAAAGCTTTAAAATTTTTGAGGGGAAACGCTTTGATTACTGCTGTAAAACTTGCCTGTTTCTTGAAGAGGGGCATTAGTTTTTATTCTGTATTGTTTATACTGTGATGATCTCTGCAAGTGCCATTCAGACTGATAGCCGCAGAGGAGGCTAATGGAATTGATACTACTGTGCAATTGGTCCTAGATGTTATACCAGTTAATTGCAATCTTGGCAGAAGAACAACACATTCTCACACGTACCGTTAGTGTCATTTATACATGTATTCTTGGTCAACTGCAGTAGATATAATTTAGGGCTTACTTTTGCTAGTGAGGTATGATAAATTTGTCTCTGTTTAATGACAGCTCTTACTGCAACATTTGTATCTTGAGAAATGATGTAAATGCACCGGCTTCAATGACAATAGTGGTTTTTTTGAAAATGGTATTGCTCATGCTAGGTATGCATTTGGCCATATGTAGAGACAAGTCAGGCCCTAAAAGACCACTCCTGAAGGTTGATCTGGGTTTTGAAGTTGTGGAGTTTTTATTTTCTTGTTTTTACCTGGAACTGGGAAGAAGGAGAAGATGCGCAATGGAACAACACATAGCTCTGCAAAAGCAAAGTCTACTCCAATTATGTCAACTAAAATCTTCTCTGAGACATTTGGTGTCCAAAACATCACAAAACAGAGCTGTGAAAAAGAGCCAGAACAACAATATTATAAAATGTTTATATTTCACAAGGGAAGCCACAATAAAAGATAGACTCTCCTGGTCTAAAACGTTTGTTTGATTTTTTTGATATTAAATGAAGGAAGAAGATGGATACATATTAATAGTAATAATTTTGCATTTCTTCAGTATTCAAGGAACTATAGCACACAAAGGTTAAGGTTTTCATCATTACCAAGGCAGGTATTGTATGATCACCTTTAATCACCTTCTTAAGTACTACCTGTGTTTCTGCCTCTTTGCACATACACCAGTGAAAGAAAGTAACAAAACTTGCACATTAAGCAATAGTCTTGACTCAACAGGCTATAAAGCAGTTGTAGAATAAATAACACACATACATAAGTATAACCAAACATTACTTTGTCGTGTAATAACTATAACCAATAAGAAATCAGAGGGAAGGTTTTAAAAGGCTGTTTAGAGAGCCACCCCAGACACCATCAGTTCCTGTTGTCTTTAAGTTAACTTGAGGATGCTCAACTGCCCAAAAGTCAGGTCCAACTTTATTGCTCTGAATAAAGACTGGAAAACAGATTCTCACTTCTCTGAAATCAATCAAAAATATTGGAAAAGAAAATATCACAGCAAAGTTCATAAACACACTCAGAATGCCTTTTGCTTTGAGAAAGGTACTCAAATCAATGTTTTTGCAGAAGATTAAAGAAGTTTTCAAATATTTAGATGCAATAAGACCCTAGTATATCTGCAGCATATTTGTACTCTGGTTGCATAAAAAATACACAAAGGAGGCATGAGAAACATGTTAACTTGAGAAGCAATTTGTACTCTTCAGGTTTCCTCATCTACCTGATTCACATATATAAAGGTTCACATATATAAAGAATTTCACAGTGCTTGCAAATGGTGTTTCTGAAAGGTCAAATTGTCGCAAAAACACTAAGAACTTGTTTTTTTTACAGTAAGGACACCTTTATTCTTAAATGCATCATCAAATGTTTTAATAACTAAAGGTTTAAACTACTGCCAAGACCCAGAGATTTGATCAAAATCTAAGATTAAGAATTTAATCACATTGCTGATGCTAGTACCATTAATAGCATGTAATACGCCTGGTATCGAGGCAAAGGTGTTGAACAGCCACAGTCCTGCAAACATAGCCCTCAGGCAACGAGTCTTGTGAAATCTTGTTCTTTTAAAGAGTATGCTGTTGAGTCCATACATGAAAGGAAAACTTCAGTGAAAAATCTGCAACAAATGGTATTGAGGTGGTACATGTTTATCTTTTTGGTCAATACTGAGTCCATGCTCCAATGCAGATTGAGGGGACACTTGGCAGCTGGTGCTAGTTCAAGTCATGCACTGAAGAACTTTACTGATAATCCTTACGGGACTTTTTTCTCTAAATAGGAGTGTCAGTGTTACCTTCAAGTATAACTCCCTCCYCTTTAATTTAATTTGTTTCTGTCATTTAAAAAGTTATCCTGATATTCTCACAGGGAAAGAGATGTTAAAGAGGAGAGCTGACTGAATGGAGAACTTGAAACTTGGCATCTTCAGTGCTCAGTCCTTCCTCTGTCAGGATACAAAACCCTGTACCAGGTAAATTCTGCAAATTGGCTGTAAGCTCTGATGGCTATGTAAGACTCTATAATCACTCTCTTATTTTTTAACCTACAATCAAATGTCATAGTTTCTAACTTTTCTCTTATTATCCCATTCTCACATCTGTACGCGTTCAGATGGCTTTTAAAGTTAGTTTTCAAAGCCATAACAGCTCCAAGACAGCTGGGATATCACTCCTGTTGTTTGCTTATGTACCAGAAATTGTCTTTTCTATTTGGCTTGCAAGTATCCAGGATCTAGGAGTTGTTCAAGGTCTGTGACTGAGTGGCCTGGGGAAGGCCTTGCATTTGGATAGCCTATGCAGTAAACAAACCATTTCATGTTCCCGCAAAAAGATTAATAWTAAATGTTATTGTTTTTTCACCATTAAACATTTTGGTAGACTAATTTGAAGCCCTCTTGCAATGTACCTCCATTGCCGATTCAGAGAATTGTCAGTGGAGGAAGATAAGAGTGGAAGGCAAAGGAGCTGTGCACAGAGTTTTTTTCTGCTTTAGCCAGCATTTCTAGCCCCCTGCCAAGCTACTTGTACAGGACACAATTGAAGCAGAGGGGACAATCAAGAGGAGGGAGGCTTACATGGTTGATAATCCAGTTATTAAAAAATAGCTGTACAGTGATAGTGCAAATTCTTTCACAGTTTCAGACATCATTCGGCAGACTGTAGCAATTTGTACCCTTATTGCAAACTACTTGTAAAGCAATCATTCAGGGAAAACTTTGGCAAATGTATCTTCAAAATTCAATATACAAAATAATGTGCAAGCATGTCCAGTCTTCAATTATAATCTGCTGATTTGGCAAAAATAAAGACTTTTATTTTGCCTGCACTGAACAACATTGTATGTGTCTTACTGAGCAATACTGTTAGTTTTACTGCAAGAGGCCATACATTTGTGCTCAACAGCTGAGTTTGGCCACTGCTAGTAAGAGGCAAATATAGTTCTTCAGCTGTTTGAAACAATATTCTAATATGGTTAGTTGGGAGGCAAGTAGATGCYAAAAGCATTGATCTAAATCCTATTATTTTCTGAGGTTAAATTTTCTTTCTGGCATTAAGAGGAACAGGGTGGATTTCTACTCAGTTGTCAGCAAAGGACAGTCAAGTTTGCAAACCCCACGGTAGCGACTAATACCCAGGTGGTGTGCAGTCATTCCTCTTCAGCTTTGCAAACCACAGTTGCACACACATCAATGGAGAATCAACGTTGATAAATGGCTTTAAGAGCACTTCTTACACAGCAGCTAGTGGGTACAGACAGCAGTGACTGCTAAGCTTAAGAGTAAGCAGTCTGAGGAGGTATGCTATGACAGCAGAAGGCCCTGCTCTTGCCATCTCAGTAGGCTTCAGTCTTTTGGTTCCAGTATTGATAACTAATCTTGCTATGCTAACAGGTTCCTCTCTGTCACCCCATGAACAGATGACACTCTTATTGCCCACAGGGGACGCGGCTCCAGGAAAAAGTCAATGCTTTCTATCCTGTGTTTTGTTCTGCAAGGGTCCAGAAAAAACAAAAACAAAAACAAAAACAAAAACCAAAAAACTAAAAGACTAAAAGAACTCCCTACTCAGGGATTTTCAGTACTATTTCAGAAAACAAATTCAGGATGTAGTGCAGCAAATAGGTACCACTTCAGGAAAACAGTAACATTAGAGAAAAACATGCATAGGAGGAAAGGAGTCTTGGTTACTGATCTATTCCAGATAAGGTATATTGAAAATAGGATGAAGCCKTAGCTTTTTATGATGCTGAGTGGTCTGTATGATGTTTCTGAATACACTGATAGATGGATACTGACCAGAAAGAGACCAGAAAGGACTGGAGAAGATGGTAACAAAACAATGACATAAGTAGCCCAGTGAAACATAGCATGGCACATACTATGTTAAAGACGAGATCTGCTAGAAGAAGCAATTTTATGGGGTTCATATCAGGAAAGATTTTTAAGGAAAAGATTTACATAAAGTATGTTTCTTATCTTTTTTCAGTTAGTCTTTTTCTTTTTTTCCCCCCCTTACGTCTTTCTCTGTATGTCTGCAGGTTAAAAGTAGAAAAAGGTGTGCTTGGTTAGGGTAACAGTTATATCTTCATTTAATCTAATCAAAATGTGAAGATGAAACAGTAAAAACTTTGGCACAGACTAGCAACTTTCATGCATACTTCCTTGCTATGCAGCTGCAGGCTGTGAGTGCAGTTGAGTGCAAGGCTTATATATGGCAATGAATGCTGTATGTGCAAATCTTGCTGAGGCTCGCAATCCTCCATGCTTTGAAAGTAAGGATTGTGCTCAGGGAATTCCAGCAACAGAATTGACTTGACTTTCTGTTATCTTATGCTATGAGTACAAGCCAGTATGAAAGGCTTGTTTTGTTAAAGCCTTTGATCATTTAAATGGGACTTAAATTACAAGTGATGAGCCCTTTAAGAATACAGGAAAAGATGAAGATACAAAAAGGAGAGCAGAACAGAGGTCTGAATGATGTTATTTCTGTACAAACAATGATAAACATTTCTGAAAGTGTTTTAATCACTTGTACTAATCTGAAAGGTTTATATATTGGGCAAGGTGCCTTTAACCGATCCACAGTAGTGGATCAGTTTGAATTAAATTTTAATGAATTAATTTGAAAGGCTTTATTTAATGCATCAATAACTTACAGTTGCATAAGAACATGAATACAGTTGTACTTGACCAGATCAAACCTCCCCTTAGCTTAGCACCATCTCCTTGACAACTGTCAATGGGGGATGCCTAAGGAAAGGGTTCAAAGAGCAGGGTAAACACAGAGTAAGCAATGCCCTTTCACATTGTATCTGCTGAGCTGCTAACCGTGACTGCTTCAGGAACTCCTCACTGCAAAGTTATATTTGCAGCAGTGTGTTCAATAGCAGTGAATTTATCTTACGAAGCATTAGGTTGTATAAGCAAAATGTCTCACATCAGTGATCTTTCTTTCGTAATCCAATTGTGCATTTTGTTTAAAACAACAACAACAAATATCACCTTCACCCATTTTGGTTTTCACCAAAACTCCAAAACCCCAACCCCTCCAAAAAACCCCCAAACCCCTCCACTTATAGCTTAGACAATCTCCAGATGTAGTTTTGCTGTCATTGCATTCCTTCATGTGCAACCTTGCTATTTTTAACCAGGATATTCAGCATCTGTGAAAGACAAAATATCCAACTATTTTTCTGTCAATAAGCCTGAGAGAATGCACCAAATCTTTGTTACAGTGGGGAAAGTATCCTAGCGTTAATGCTCAGTCAAAGATCCCTTCTCTTAAATACACTGCATGCATTTTACTTTATTACACTGACATGAGAATGTTTATAAGGTTTTGTTTCAGATCTTGTTTAAAAATTTTTTAGTTTTCAAAAACTACTAGTATGCAGCCTTCTTACTGGCCCTGCRTCTCCTGGAAGCTATTTCCATTCATTCTGGTTGCTGACAGGGAGCCTAAGCCTCAGAGACCCACTACATAATGCATTATAATGTATTATMTACCAACACAGGCTATTGCCACATGTACAGTACTTTGCACGATGCTAGATTAATTATTTGTTTTAAACACCTGTAGAAGCTAGGACATCTTTTGGGACATCCACTGATAAATGTAAGGCACAAATAACAGTACAGCATTTCTAGACAATGTCACTGCAACTCCCYGTTTGAGAAAACACTGCTTGATGACAAAAATATGATATGACTCCATGTTTCTGAAAAAGGGGCTATGCAATCCAAAAAGACTGTCTTTAAAAGTGGATTCAATGTATCAGCCTGGATATAGCCATGGCTTTAACAGATTTTACCATGCAACAAGGGGATGGAACAGGTAACTGCCTAAAGGCCCTTCTACGATGAAATGCAGTTCATATTTGTCTACTGCAAAACAACTCTCAGCAGATATTTCTTACCACTTGTTTTCTTTTGTTTGATAAATGTGATATACTTGCAAAAGTATGCTGTGATATCAAGGTATGGCTGTCCAAGAAAGGTGTTCTACACTGGAAGTTCTATGTACCCCTATGTGTCTATGTATCTACCCTAAATTGTTCTACAAATGTACTGAGGATTGCATCTTTAATTTAACCAACGCYTTGTTCACAGCCTACCTGTACCCATTTATGCTATGTGGCATCCAAAGAGGACAGAAGAAATTCATTTTATGCCTTATTATGTATCTCAACTTTGAATCACACCTCAGACTTTTGAGAAAGTATCAGCAAGTTTGTCACTTTTATTAATAGGAAGAATATAAATCATATGATTCCAAGTCTTTCAAAGTGTGCAATAAATAAATCAAAAGGTATCCTGAATTTTACGATGTCTAATCTCCTGATTTGCCAAATGCTGGCCTCTTGCTCTCCYCTAAGCAGAACTTCCATAACACCATCTCTTTCAGAGCTTGTATCACACTCTTAGAAGATGATCCGCTAGGTCTGTTTGCAAGTCAGATGCACACCTTTTTCTAACTTGCAACAATGTCCTACTGCAGCATCCTATTTTGCAAGGTGTGCGGAAAACACTGATTTTGTTCAAATTGTTAGTGCTATTCTTATGTATCTATAGCTTCACTGCACTTGAAAATTTAGTTCTTTAAATGACTGTGTAGTATTGGGGCTTATCTCTCAAAAATTTACTCTAGCATCTTAATAATAAAGCAAAAAAGCATTTCTCTCCTGTATTTTTGTGATGAAGAATGAAATTAATTGTTTCAATTGTTAACTAATAGTAGTGAAACTATAGAAACAGTTATTACTTAGTCAAAAAACATTTTCAGACTATAATGGAAAGATGGTTCAATTTTGAATATTTCTGTGCAACAGAATGTAATTCCCTAACACTTGCTGAAGTATTCATGCCATTAGGCAGTCTCTCAAGCAGTTGAATAGCAATTAGGAAAGTGCTCAACAGGGTTCTTTTATGTAGAGAAGAGATCTAATCACTTGTTTCAATTTACACAAATAATAAAGGATTTTACATTCTTTCTGTGGATGAGAATATCAAAATACCTAGGGTTCATAATAAAGACATTACCCCCTGTTGATAGGAAGTCACATGGGAGCTTAAGAAGAAATACTCCAGCAAAAATCGTGTTGCTTTTAAAGACTAAGATAAATTTTAAGCACCCTGCCAAAACCTGTCATAAGGTTATCTGAAGGCTGTGCAGAGATTGCTGAGTATGGTACTGAATGGCAGCAGAGGCCAACATTCCCGGCTTGCCTGGAAGCTCACCGCATACCAAACCCAGGCCCACACCAAAAGGAACCACCAGTCGCATGCTCTCTTCCTCAGTAAACCATGTTAGAGGGTGTTTTTTTACTCAGCTACCCAAGTATCAGCAGTATTAAGGAATTTTTGATATACAAGAAAATGTTGGCTCAGCTCCAAAGGAGGTCTTTATATTTGCCCACAGTGTGGCATTCTCTTGGACTATATCATGATGCTGTGTTTATGAGCCCTATAACTTCTAAGTGGACAGGAGACTGGTCCTTCTCTTGTATGGGAGACGTGAAGTATTCAAAACTAGCCTGGATAAAGCCCTGAGCAATCTGGTCTGACCCTGCTTTGAGTTGGGGGGGTGGACCAAAAGAGCTCCTGAGGTTCTTCCAATCTGAATTATCCTGTGATCCTATGAAGGGAAAAAANAAAAAAAAAAAAAAAAAAAAAAAAAAAAAAAAACTTGGATCCAGTAAAAACCATATTTGAAAGCTGTTTATCTCAATGGTAATGACTTGAATCACAATAACATTGTCTTATAGCAATTATCTCTCAGTTGCACACGAATTGGTGAACATTTTTGTGAACTTTATTCTCCGTGAAAGGTGGTGTGGTCAAGCTGAAAACAGCTATCATGAAATTTGTCAAGCAGCAGGGGGAGCAAAAGAAACCAGAGCTTGCCTCCAGGAAAACTTTGCAACTTCACATTTTATTCTGAAATAATTGGTTTCTACAGATCTAAATCCCCCCAACCCTGACTCTCCTTATAGTTCAAAGTGATGGAGTTGGAAGATCATTCTGCAGAAATAAAGCCAGATCCAGCAGCTGCACAGTACACTGGCTCTTTGATAGCACTGGCTTGCTACCACATTCACTTCCCCACTAGTTGCTGCTGCAAATACTCAGGTGGTGTTTTTCAGTATGGGTTGGGTTGCTAATACAAGATAGTCATTATATCACCCTGTTGAATCCTGCTTCTTTTTGTTTTTATGGAACAAATACCGTAACAAATATGGAAGGCAGTATTTTACTTGGTATAGACTCACTTTAACAAAGCTTGAATCATGCAAAGCTGGCAGATTCCTAAGTTCTCTGAAAACTTCCACAGCTTAGCCATTTTCTTTTGTTTGTAGTGCTCCCGCCCTGTGTTTTCTGCAGCCCTTGGATTATTCTCATTGAACTATTCTGGACTTTATTTAGCAGCTTCCAATCACAATTATGGTATCTGAGCATGCTGCAGCAACAATTCCTGACCCTTCCTTTTCTGCTTGCTCCAGTCACTTGTACACAACAGACTTTTTGTGTGAAACCAGAGCAGTCATGAAGGAGACATCAATCTCCACCTCACCAAACCAAACAGAACTGCTTTGTTCCAGGACAAAGGGTCTGTGTAGTACCATGACTGAAACGTGGACCTCAGTTCACTGGTATGAGGATTTTAGAAGGTCACTCACTGGTGATCCCACATTTCACCAAGCAGGCAGGTTTGGAATAATATTTAATGAAGCAGTAACTAACCTGAACTTCAAGAGGTTAAAAACCTTCTTGAGCAACTAGCTGCCAATATGTCACTTCCAAATTTTTATTTCTGTGCAAGCAACCTGAAGATTTAAAGAAAAAAAAAACAATCTGGGAGTTGTAGGACAGGCAAAAATCATTGCAGTGAACCACTATGTCCTGCCTTGGTATTCATATAATATATGATAGCAAAGTAAAAAGGATGCCAACTTAGGCCTAAAAGTTAATTCTGTTTTCTTTTTAATATAATGGTCCTAAATAGGTCTTGTAACATCTCCTTGATATAATGAGGCAATAACAAAGCCATTGATGAAATAATGCTGGGGTTGGGGAGTGGGAGGAAATCTCCTCCCTTTTTTATTTCCTTTCTTTGTGTACTCATTAGAGATCACAGCCATGAACTTGGTCACCCTGGGAGTTTCAGGTATTGGCATAGTCACGAGCTGGGGTTGTGTGCTCTGAAAAGGACTGTTTTCTTCAATGATCCTTCTTCCTATGGATTTTATTGCCTCTCAGTTTTATTATTCTGTGACTCTAATGAAGCCCAGCTGTAGCCTTTGATAATAAAGTAACGTACAGATTTAAAACGAAGACAATCAATAAAAGATAGGCAAAAATGCATGAACCTTGAACACAAGTCCAGTGACTTCAGCAATGGCTTAGACTTTCGGCTGTTTTTTATCCCACTGAATATCACATGTATATATGGTGGCAACAAAACATCATTCCTATCCACACTTCATTTATCTCTAAACTTGTCTCTACCTCAATCCTGAAGTAAATGTCCAGTTTGTACTGTTTCTTAAGATCATTTGGTAACTTTGCCTAAGCTTTTGTCCTAAGAAGTTAGCCCTGAAAGCAAGAAATAAAACAGAGTCAGGGGAGAACAAATATCAGGAATAGAGGGCTACACTGCAGTGGGTATACAGACTCTGAAGTTCTTCAGCACTATCCATGGAGAAGTAATCATCCTCACAAGCAGAAAAGGAGATACCCAGAGAAAATCTTCTGTTTTCTGTTTTTTATAATTCTGTATAAGCAGAATTATAAGCATGTGTTGGTGCAGGTGAGGATGAACTACTGCTTGAATCTGGATGAACTGGACAACATATTATAAATTAAAATTGCTTTATATTTTGTGGAAGGGGAATGAGGATAAACAATATTAAACTATGATTTGGTATTATATATATGTGTGTGTGTGTGTGTGTGTGTGTGTGTGTGTGTGTGTGTCTCAACTATTCTCCTAACTCTGAAGTTCCACAATCAGATTAAAAAAAAAAAACACTGAAAAATCACATTCCCACTGGTCAGCTTTACAGAACAACAAAGACTTGCCCTAGTAACATAGTAACACAATCCATTTTAGGAAATCTGTCTCTTAGCAATCTCCCATTTGTAAAATTCTAGGACAGTGGCTGGTAACTAATGGGCTGTAACTCTGGCTCATGTCCCAGGTCATGTTTACCTAAACACAAATGGCTCTACAAATGAAAAGCAATGCCATCAGAGGGCATGTTACCTTCCTCTTCCAGAGTTCAAATACTTGGTTTCTACAAAACAGCTTAGTTGTGTACATTAAAGTTTGGGTGAAACATATGGACAATGACCATCTCACAGATTTCACTGTTTCCATAAAAATACCATCACAACGACTCCTACCTTAGCTCTGGCAAACCTGTTTCTTCTTATAAGGTAGAAAACCTACAGAAGTCAAGACTTCAAGATAGAAAAGATTATTGACTTTATAATTGGGCATCATATTGCATTCCCTTTTTGTAGAGATTAAGTATAAAGCACTGAGAGGAATGCCTAAATCAAAGACCTCAAAAATCATCACTTCGTTCTGAAAATGCTGTCTTCAGCTTGTGAACTGAAGAACCATTAGCAGCAGGCTGGATGTCACTCTCCAAACTAGCAGAGCTGTGATAGCTTGGTGACTTTCTCACGTAGCCACCCTCTCTCAATACACGGAGGAAAACTCTGGCATCAGACACCAGGAAATCAAAAGAGTATTCCATGATTTTCTGGTGTCCCCTTCCTGGCACTTAAGTGACTTCAAATCATGGAGAAGAGGGAACAGATGCTTAGCTCAAGGTCTTTCAGTGTGAGACAGATAATGGAGCAGTAGAGTAAAAGTACTGAGAGTCTGATGCATCAGTCAGAATTTGCAAATCACTTTTTTGCGCTACTCTGGGTTAATCTTTACCAAACCTGATCAATTATATACACAGAAACCTTCTTACTCTGCTGAAATGCATTAATGTGAGAGTTTAAACTACAGTATTCCTGTATTTTATTGGTATCTGACAGATTCTGATACTTATTTCATAAAGGCAGGGTAGGGGTAACTGAGTTTATTTCCTTTAGGAAACAGGAAAATTGGAACTACATTTTTTTGTGAAAGGAATCTCACATAACTACTTGTGGCACATTTTATTTTAAAATGGTCCCTTGCACACTTTCTGGTTACAGTGAAAATGCCTGAGGCAGATAAAAATAATCTCCTGTCAGGTCCTGAATGCAGCTTACTGTCTTTCAGGCTTGGAACGAGACCCTTCAGTTGTTTGGTCTCTAAAGATGTAAACAAAAAGTGAAGAGCAGAATGCTTGTGTAGGGATCTTAACTCCACACATGCAGCCTCACTGGCTAAATGTCAATCTGAGTGGGATCCCAGACATTTACCCACTGACAAATAGCRAGAGATGAGTACTGCAGTTATGTTACACTGTAGACACTCTGCTCTGCCTTCCTAAGGTTTTACGAGCAGAACAGGGCCAGTTTTCCTTGGAGTTTTTCAATATACAAACACAATTCACATTACTATTAACAGAAGCTAAGCATGACTAGTAAGACAGCAATCAGCCTTGCTGCAGAGATGAAGAGATTCTTCTGCTTCTGTCCTTTATCAACAAATTCTTATGTTTTATTGTTCAGCAGCACAGTGTAGCTGGGAATATCAAATAAGCCAGTGACTTACATATGCAAGAGCTTTATTCAGGATACTTTATAATGTGGAAAATGAGGTAACAGGTAATTGCAGAGAATGATGTGAAATGGTGTATTTATTAAACTAAAGACTGAAAATTTGAGAGCAAATGAGCCTGCTGCAAACTAGACACTCTTTGGTGTCCCTCATGGGAAAAATCAGTGCTGATGGCTTAGAAAAAACAAGATTTTCTGAGTTCAATTGGAAATTAAACAACTATGGAGTAAAAAAGGTAGGCAGATGCATAGCATCAGAGTGGGAAGGTGCCAATAATGCAATACGCTTGCAGTGATGTGTTGAGTTGGTCTTCACACCCCTGGGCTCCAATTTTATCTATCAGTGCTGAAATTTCAGGAACTGGTGGAGCCTTTGCTGATCAACAGGAGAGCACAACTGGCAGATGGTACCCATTTGGTGCTCTGCAGTTTCTAGTTTGGCATAACCAAATCCAAAGGATGGTAAAAAAATTAGCCTGTCTTTAAATAGACAGGGCTTCTCAGCCTGAATGAAGCATGTCTGCTGCTTCTCTGTAGTGACTGGCTGCAACTCTTACAGAACTCTTGAAGCAGCAACTACTGAGTGAGCCCTGTCCTCTGTGCCTTGATTCTTTAACGTAGGGGATTTTCCTTGCTACATTTGCTTGTTTGTTCTTGATTAGTTTTTTTTTTTTTTCCTTGACTTGGCGATTAATTACAGAAGATAATGGAGCAGGTGATGACTGGAGGTTAGTCACCTGATGGGACAGCTTGCAGCAAACTGTCATCAGACAGGACAGNAAGGATGGTAAAAAAATTAGCCTGTCTTTAAATAGACAGGGCTTCTCAGCCTGAATGAAGCATGTCTGCTGCTTCTCTGTAGTGACTGGCTGCAAATCAATCTGAACTCTTGAAGCAGCAACTAGCTACTTGAAATTCAGGATTTGTTAGGGTTTATTTAACGTACGGGATTTTCCTTGCTACATTTGCTTGTTTGTTCTTGATTAGTTTTTTTTTTTTTTTCCTTGACTGGCGATTAATTACAGAAGATAATGGAGCAGGTGATGACTGGAGGTTAGTCACCTGATGGGACAGCTTGCAGCAAACTGTCATCAGACAGGACAGAGACTTTCCCCCTCCCCTCTCCACAGCACTGGTGCTGAAACTGTGCAATCCTGTCACAGGGATGCAGCAGAAAAAAGACAACATCATGCTTGCTTGCTGCTCCTCTGAGGGGGTTGATAACTTTGATCGAAGGAAAGCAACAGACAGTTGCCTATAGCAACTTCTTGAGCTACAGACGCTCATCAACAGAAGCCCTCAGAAATCAATACATGTTTTTCCCCTGTCACAAGAACAGGTTCAGACACAAATCAATGCATTACAAAACAATGCATTACATTCTATTTGGAAAAAAAATAGCAATATGTCATTATAGAATGTAATAAATGACTTAATATCTAATGTAATACAATACAGCATGTAATATTATAAGTACTAAGCATTTTAGAGCTATCATATTCTTCAAGTATGAACAAGCTTAACTGTAAAAAATATGACATTTTGACATTTATTGACACACACATCTACAACTCTCAGGCCCAAACACATGGGCCAGTAAATTGACCAGATGTTTGCTGTTAAGCACATTAAATCTAAACTTTTGCTGAGATTTAAATCTAGTGCGTATTACCTGGCATTTTTTAAATTTGTTTATCATGACTCAGCTGATGCATGTCAACTTGTTCAGCTGAAGTTCCTGCATATTCCTTCTAGTTAAAACTCTGTGGCAATTTTTTCCAGAAGAAAAACTGGATTTAGGATTTAGGTTGTTTGTCTGTGGTTTGCAACAAATAAATCTGAAATCTGTAAACTCCACATAAAACCCACAGACATATGTGAGTGTGCAGATTAAAAGCTTTCCCTCCACTCTATCTTTTGATCTCCCGAAACAGGAGCATTCCCTTTTTTTCTGAAAGAAAATCAAAGGGTGAACTTTCACAGCTGACTTGTATTTCTTAAGCAGTGCCCACAAATGGCATATGGCATAGCGTGGACACGCAGCTAGCCGCTGCCCTTCATCAGCACGTGTCTTTGTGAAAAGTGCTGCTTCCCCTGGTCCGTCTTCAGCGTGACTCCGTCTCAAAGGAAAAACCCAAGGCAATACTGAACTCCCTTTTATAGTAACACTGGTGCTCCTCTAAAAAGCTGGAAAGATCTCYGAGCTAATGAGACAAATGTTAAGGCCGCGGAGGAGTGCCCCGTGCTCCTGCTCTGTGTTAACTCGGTGACAGACAGACACCTGTGGTGCGAGGTGCACGGCGTGCAACACCTAAGCCTGCAACACTGCTAGGGGAAAACCTGGCAATACACAGAGTGCCTGAGCGTATGAAGATACGACTGGCCATATGCCCTGCCGCCGTATGCCGCCACTGGCAGCAGCAGGTGCAGTCCCAGGCTGCTGCCCGCCAAAGGAGCACTCTGCTCCATGCCTGCAAGGGCAGGCACTAAAGAGAAGCAAAATCGGCCCAGAAAGCCTCTTGGCTTAGAGGCAGGTGACGAAACGCTTGTCGGTGGCTGCTGGCAGCTTACTCTACTCAGGAAAAAGGACCTCAGTTGACTGCCAGTTCTGTGCTGTTGCAGAAGGCTTGCCTTAAGAAAGAGCTCAACTGGGAAATGGGGACAGCATTAAAGAAACAGAAAAGGTAAACCAAGTAATCTGGCATTAGGTCTGCCCTTCCGGTTACCTTGGAAAAACCCTGAATTCTGCACTGCAGCATCAGCGTTGAGGGATACTGCTGCTACTCTGTGAAAAAACGTGTTGAATAACTGGCCTAGTTGCTGTTGCTGCTGCTGTGTAAGCCAGGGTTCCCCGAAATAGTGCACTCTGCACAGCCTGCCTCCAAGCACAGCTCAGGTGTGTAGGAACGCTCTGCTGGAACAAAACTGTGCTGCAATGGAGAAATGCAGAATTTTAGCACCTTGGAAAACTTCTTGGGGATTTCTGTGGTGTACTGAGGCTGACGCATCCCCCAACCTAAAGGATGTGTGGTACACATGCACCAGTTTTCACTTAGGTTACAACCGTACTATGACCTAGGGACTGACTTCTAGGGTCTTATCAAGAGGAGTAACATTGAACCAAAATGTTTCATTCTTCAACAGCCTTACCTAGAAATGGCAGCAACACTGGTGCATGGAGCAATAGCTCTACTTGTAGAAAGAAGCATTTTCGCCCAAAGCACCTTATAAATGATGGTGAAGTAATCAATAATGGCAAGTGGTACTATGTATACTCTTTAAGTTGAGAGTAAATTATCAATCATGATTTATTTTCTAAAATCAGAACCAGTCCCTTAACTATATGTAAAAAATTGTTCATTTGAGCGCCTCTCCTCTGCTATATGAATTTTACATTCAATTATATACCCCCATAAAATAGGGCTGTTGGAAAGAGCCACCACTTTCGTATAATCAAAACCACACCAATATGACTAATCACATCAGCTTTCTTGCATATTAGGAATCTATAGCTGCTATCTACAGACTTTAAATGAAACAGCTTGTCTAGATTTTTCTTCACTAAGCAATACAACTGATTCCCAATTTTTGAGGAAGCAGCTTTAATCCCAAGCTGATGCTTCAATCTATAAGGTAGTACTTAGGCTCACATGCAGCAGAATACATCTGCATGCTCCATGGTCAGCCAGGAAAGGCTCTGCTGCACCTGAAATTCTATCAAAGCAAAACTTCCAGATTCGATGGATGTTAAAAAAAAAAAAAATCTATGAAGATACTATGTATTTTTTTCTACTCTGGACCAATACTGCCACTGTCAACAAGAGTAAAAGTGGCTCTGCTGCAGTTGGTTTGAGATGCTTCTTGTGCAAGCACAACTGATCAGTGAAAAGAGGTAGGGCATTTGCCTTCCAATCCTATGAAATAGCAGGTATTCAGTGATTGGGAGGTTTTCAAGATTTTACACTGGCAGGCTATTTCACAGCATGATTGCTGCTCTTATTAAAAATATGACTATTATTTTTTCCAGTGGTTAATGGGATTCTTTCATCCCTCTGTCTTCTGGAATCCTTCTACAGAGCATCCAGAGGATAACGGACTCATGTGATAGGTCTATGTATTTGTCTTGTTTTGATCTCTTTTGATCTGTTGGTCAGCCTGGGAGAATTGTTTCCCACTTTCCCTCTGATCCTGAAGAACATGATCTCACCAACGATGATCTCACCAGTTTGCAGTAGAGCCTCTCCAGGTAAACATGAGCAGTCACTGATGGTCAAGGGAGCTCAGCAAGTTCAGGCGAACTTGTGTGCCAAAGCATTTGTGGACTCAGGCCCTTGAACCAAATAGAGCTCATGCGTCTTTTTTCCTCCTCTGTCCATTGACAAGCAATCCTAAGAATGTGCCACTAGTAGGCAAAACTAGAAACAGGATAGAAAAAGCAACAGACACCACAAGTGATTCTGGAATTTCAATGCAGACGAACTTTCCTAGGATGAGCTTCTGAAAGAACTTCCCTTGCCTAGTACTAAGGAGAACTTTTGAAAAAAGTATCCTGAAAAGTTGTAAAGCAAACGCCTATTGCAATAATTAAAAATAGCTCTGCACTGGGTGGTACTGGTAATACAAGAAGCTCATGATCTATCAGAACTTGAGTAAGCTGATAAATGTCCGAAGGGTTAAGAAAATAATCAGTTCAGAGAAAGCTTTGAAGTTGAAATAGAATTCTCAGAACAGTTTATAAAGAGGAAAGTTTTTCCCCTTTGTGGGTCTCTACAAATACCGACAGATTTCAAGGGAGCTTAGCTATTGAGGAGAACACGACCTTGGACTGGCAGACCAAGGTAAGCAGCAGTAGAGAAAGCCTCAAGATGTGTGATGGGAGATGACACGAAACCTGCAAAAAGTCTCCAGAAAATTGCAGTGAATGATACATTCACTGAGGATGTACATCTGTCCCTATTATATTTTGTAGGAAATACAAGTTGAGAGTCAGTGCTGTTGGCTTCTAAGCCATGTGGAAAAAGAGTCCAAGCTTAAATCTAGGAAATGAACAGACCCTGTCCAGCCCCATCTCAGTCCAGCCTGGGGCCATCAGTCCCCGCCCTGGGATGCTGCAGTGGTGCCAGCACCAGCCCTGCCATGACAGTGCCTGGTCATCTCAAACCTGCTAATAACCATCCTGGACAAAGATACTGCTGGTGATGCAAATCCACCCAAACGGGGAAGACAGTAGCTTGACTTATTCCAAACCTAATGTAAATCTACCCTATGCAGAAATACGAGTTGCATTCACTATACTCATCTACTACATAATTTGCTATTACCCACAACCCTATTCAAGTTTTTTTTTTCCACTACAACCTATTAGTTTCTAAACAGACTTGTGCAGAAACAGTTTTCTTAGAAAATGTTATTGTATGCACGCAAGCTAGTCACTTTGAAATGATGTGGGTGCATCAAGATTTCTTCATTAGGCTGGAAAATCAAGGAAGCATGAACTGACCTCTGATGAAGCTCTATATGGAGTAGATTTGAATCCCTTAGGCCTAAATACAAGACATGTTTCTGATCTGCTCATTTGTAGCTGGGTTACTTTCTGAAATCAGAAAAGAGAAAACTGAATCTCTTACCAGGACTCATCAGGAGTTTTGTGGAACTTCTGTTTTAAAGTGAAAAGACCATCCCTCTCAAATCTTGCCACAGAATAAAACTCAAAAACCCTCTCAAGTGGTTTTTCCCTTAAATTCCATGGTAAACTCTAATAAACTGGCAACAGATGTTGATTTGAGCTGAAACTATCACTGTATCTTCAATAATTTGGCAGTTCTGCTACACCTGCACACAATCACAAACTTGTTCCAGCTCTAGACAGAGAGGCTTATGCAGCTGACTGGAACAATTTTGATGTTCATCACTTTCACTCTAAGCACCTTCATAGATGAAAAAAAAAAAAAAAAAAAAAAAAAAAAAATCAGACTAGCCTCTGTTGATTTCCCACCTCTAACTCTGCAAATCTTTCATATATAGCATGATAAATGTAACACAATAATTTAATCTACTTGATAAGCTATATTTTTAAGACCACGTATTACTTTTGACCAGAAATTGGATAGATGAAAAAAATAATCATGCAATACTATTATGACTTTAAATTGTTTAGTTGCTGTTTAAACTGCTTGTCATAAAGGATATGTAGGGGGAGGTTTAAAGGAGAACTGAAATGGAAAAACTGTTAAGTATTTCCTTTGATATTCAGGGCCCAAGTTACTGTTACAGAATACATCTCTCTTTACGCCTTTTTTAATGTTAGAGTAGGTACTTCTAACTAGAACATTGGGATTAGTTTATCTGGCTGGAACAAAATCATTCACACAAACCTTGCAGTTAACTTAGCTGTTAGTCCTTGCAATTTTTTCCCAGCAAACAAAACTTAAGCTTTTTTTTTTTTTTTTTTTCCAGGTCAGCACAGTCTCTGAGATTGCCCCTTTTAGCTTATTTTGAGAGTAAACAAAGGCAACTTGCATGAAAGTACCCTTAGCATGGAAGACTCATGCCATGTGAGGGGGCAGGGAACAGCCACTGTGCTTCCAACACGTCACCTTTTCCATCATTCACAGTAAATTATGGATGCTAAGGGACAGCCTGTCATCCCAGTTCACATTAGACAAATGTGGTGCTTCATTTTGCTGATAAGCTGGTTATCAGCAATTCTGCTCTTGAAAAAGGAGATAAAAGAAAAAATGAGGATCTCTGATACCTCCTTGCATCTGGAGGCTGACTCAAAATGAGAAGCAGTGAGGGTTTCAGAGACCACTTGTTGTCTGCATTGAACAATTAAATAGAATAACTCTTGCCTTCAAGATCTCTAGTCTGAGTTACTGCTGGCTGATTTTCTTAGTGCTTTAAGCATATTACTCTGGCTGTATTCCCTTTTCCCTGAAACGAAAGCAAGAGAAAACTCACCTTTCCTGAACTGCTAGTGCTTTAGCGTTAGGTATAGAAGATAATTTTCTGCTTTAGATGAAAGCCAGAGTTGACCAAAGGTTTCTTACCGTTAAGGACAACGCCATGCAGACAAAAGTGAACTTCTTGATATGTGTCGCTGTGACGGTGCTGTTAGTGTTCACCAATTTATTGCTGGGGTTATTCTAGGGCGAGAGAGAGAGAGCGAGATAATGAGCATTAGCTTGGCTCCAGACTGCTGGGGAGCTGACAGCACCAGGGTCATGCGCTAGATCTCACTCTGTGTGCGTGCATGCCCTTCTTTGCTTGTTTGCTTTTTAATCTAGCTTTCTGACTGAGTACTTTGTACCACCACAGAATGTTTTCCACTTAAACTGGCAATAACTGCTCATATGGTCACTGAGGGCTCACCAATATCTCCTCAGTTTTCTAAGGGGTAAATCCTTTTTAACAAATTTCAGTTGGAAAAACGATGTTAACATTCTAGGGAAACACTATGTGATTTTTGTTACCTTTTAGTTTAGAGCTTGTAGTATGTTTTAACGAACAGGAAAAATAGGATTCCTTTCCCTTTTCCCACAGAAGGGCCCAAGATCCGTACACCAATGTAAGTACCCATACTGATCCAATTAGCCAAGCAGCTGATCTAAACAAAGCTCTGGGAACACCTGGCTCTCTTAATGCAGTTTAATGAACAGAATATAATTAGAACTATTAGATGTTCCACCTTGAACATGGGCTGTGTTTACACGGTAGCGAAGCTTTATTTAGAACAACAGCAAAAACGTTCCTCCAAATTTATAATATAGCAAATGATTCTGAAGCTTTAAAATTGCCCTCAGGGAACACAYTAGGTCAAACTGAATGGTCTGTGAAAGGAGAGGAAAGAATATCAAAAGCAGGGCACCTTTAGGTAGCCCTACAGCAACAGACTACAGGGCTATATACTGCAATTACTATGGAGCTGCTTGAGATACATGGGTAAGTAAATGCTGAACTGATAAAAGCTGTACCATGAGATGTAGTACAAGACTTATTCAACCTTAACGTAATTCAGACAGAGCAGCAGTATCTGTCACATGATCTTTTTGCTTTACTGAAGTTACTCATAAGAGAAATAGAAACTTATACAAGCTTATTTTGGGGGTGAACAAAATGCATGTGAGCTCTGTGAAAGATACACCATTTCATATACATCTGAGTTTCTGGTGGTACTTTGCCATCCAAAGCTTTTGTGGAGATCAGTGCAGTGATAGGACCTGGAGAGCGCTGCTGCTCCTGCCTAGATTACCTTCATGGAAGCTGCACTTCTACATAGAGGCAATTCATATGCTGAGGGAGGAAGCTACTCCCAAGTCTGTCCTTTCTGGGAATGCACTACAAAATCTTTCTATAACATTTTCTTCATGAATCTGTCCTTATTTCTTGTGTTTCTGAAGAAATACTTTGCTATCTACTATGGGCTTTGCTTATTCCACTCGCCACTGTATAAACAAACTTTGCTGCGTGGATTAACTTTCTAATAGGACTAAAATAACTGAAAAGAAAAAAGGTGCATCAAAATCCAGCCATGTAAAATGGATGTGAAGAAAGAGGAAGAGCTCTCGTAACTACCTCGGTGGTGCTAACGCTGCCCTTGTTCTACTCTGCCTTTGGCCTAACTCTAGACCTTATACTCTTTATTCCTATCTATCTCTTGCACACTGCCTCTAACTGAGGCTTAGATTGAAGCCCTCCCTATGCAGTGAATAGACTAAAAAGCCTATCCATTCCTATCTACTCATCAGATAAACAGCATTCAAAACATCTCCCACACCTTGTGCTGTGGCTGTGAATCACATGACACAGTCCACCAGGAATACTGGCATTATCACCATGTAAAAGCAGCAAGCAGAGCACAGAATTAGGWTATTCCTGTTTTCTTCTTGCAAATCAGTAGTAATTCTTATCTTAACTGTTTAACCGTTTAACCTTAACTGCTAAGCCATGAAATCGCTCTGGACACAGAGAAAAAAAAAGAAGCTTGACTCTCCATCTCTCTTACAAATGTGAGTAGAGATAAAAATTCTCCTTTGAAGACCAGAATCTGTGAGTTCTCTTGCTTAGCCACCGAGGAAGAGCATACCTTCAGGACCCGAATTTCTTTTTGTCAGTTAATGCCACTCATTGTGCTTCTGTTGGCTCTAAGCATCATAATCTGAGTAACTGACAAAATAAACCCAAGCCCACATATATGCAAATTGTTTCAGTATCTGAAAATTACAGCCAAAGTTTTAGAAAGTCTGGAAATAAAAAGAAATTCTAGCTGGACTCTTATGAGAAAGCCTTAGCTTAAGAAAACGAAGCTTTTGAAAAGTTTGGTGACAAGTGAATTGTGTGATCAAGAGTAAAACAGTACTCACAGAGATCCAAGAAAAATAACACAGGTTTCTGTTTTGGTATTTATTATGTAAAGGGCACAGGGGAGGACTTGCCAGGATAAGATACCCTTTATGCTGCTGCTACTGTGTTTAGCACATTGTATGCCAAATCGCTCTTAAAATACGGAATTAAAATCCCTATTCTAGACTTATTTGTTAATTAGATCAGTCATACATATTTGGGCCTTATGCTAGCTTTTTCTTCCCCACAGCAGTTTGTTCCTTGGAGTTTTATTTGTTCTTCAGAGCTGAAATGAGACCTGGATTTAGGCCTCTTGATCACTGTTAATTTTATTTTGCACGGCAATAGTTTGGAGCAGTTATACACTTGACCATAGCTCAAAACACCTGAGGTTAGCAGGCTCTCTGTTTCCTGTTCTCACCCAATTTAATCTTGCAGTTTATTGGTTTTGTGCTCTAAAGTTTCTTTTCAGCAGCATGACCTCTGAGAAAGCCTGTATGTTGTATTTTATCTGACATGACTACTTTAGCTCAATACAGGCAAGTTAGGAAATTATGATTGATTTGTCTTTTCTGTGTTTTGTTTTAAAATTCTCCTTGGAAATATTGTCGATCAGCTCAAACAGGGCTTTCTTCAGTTGAGCCCATCCTTGACCACGAAAGTTTTTTTTTATTAATTATTTGGAATCATTACATTACCTTATGTAATTAGATGATCTGCCAACAAAAATCTTCATAGTTTTAGTCAGCTAAGTCAGTAACATTAAAATAATGTATGCTATCTTTGTTATTGTCAGTCTGTGAAATAGCCTTTATTAAATACTAATACAAATGAACCCAAACCCATCTCAGTGATACTGCAGAATCTAAAGGACAGGCTGGCTCTGAAAGAAAGATGTGAGTTTTTTCACTGTTGGATACTTTGTGAGAATTCATTTCATTAGCTAAGTAGCTGCATCATACTTTGCTAAGTGAGAACTTTAAAAAAATCCTTAAAAATATGGCATCTATCTATTCAAAAGGTAGCTTAATACCCTGTAATTTAGAGACAAGACTAAACTCATAAACTAGACAAAAGCTTAAAGTCACCAAAAACCATTTCATGTCAACGAGAACTTTAAGCAAACCTTATCAATGGAATAAAAAAAGGTATCAAAAAGCAGGAGTAAAGAGAAGCAAAATGACAGTTGGCCAATTAAGACAGCACTAGATGATCTGTGGTTGCTTTATTCATTTAAATAATCTACTAGACAGGATTAAGGAGACATGAATTAATTTTCTTGGTTAATTTGTTTGGTAGAAGTTCCGCTGACATCACTGAAGCTACTCCTAAATTAAAATGTTGTACAAGGGTGAAAGAGGAGAACCACGGATGTGAAACCTCACTAAAACGTATTTACCACACTCCTAACATGGGCACTCACCTTGTCGAAAGCAGGGTATACCGCCCTAATTTCTGTCAGCCAGCCATACGGCATGTGTCCCACAGGATATGTAGCTGTCAGGATTGCCACTGCCTATGAAAAGAGATAACAAAACATGAACTGCAAATCTTTGAGGAGGGTAGTTAAACTAACACTATATGCAGTGCTCCATGAAGATCATCACATTGACCTTGATGGAATGGGAAAGCACGCAGGCAAGTGGGGAGCCTTCGTTTCAGGAGCACTGCCGCAGTGGCCATCCTTTAGCCAGGCATTTTACACTCAGGAAACTGTACATGCAATGAAGCTACACTATTCAGCTCTGCAACTTCACCATCACTCTGCTACTTTGGAATAACATCTAATTTAAGCTGGTGTGTTCCCCTCAGGAAGCTGAATAGCTCCCTCACACATCTCTCCTGAGTTTTTTTTCTCTAGAGACTTCCAAGTAGCAGCATGAAAGCTTACCATTAGAACTCCCATTTGCTTTTTATTATATTTCATAATCTTAATTTATACACATATTCATATTTCAATTTTATTCATATGTAAAACAGCTTAAAGTAAGACAGATTGACTRCAAAACAGTTATACCAATATAAATGCTAGCCCCCTGAGACTGACTGACCGGGAGTGTCAAACCAACTGCTCTGGGCTGGGAGGCCCTTAGCAGACAAAAAAAGTTCTCTGCCCACTTTGGTGCTAATCAACTAAAACTGAACAAAAATAATTCCAGATCGTTGCATGGGAAACAACTCGTTATCCAAAACTTAAAACTAGGTCTTTTGTACTTTCACAACTACAGTCAAAGAGGTACATCAAAGCAGCAAAACATCTCCACATATAAATATGTATATACATATGAAAGGTTTTGCGGATGTTTCCTGTTTTAGGAGAAAAAAAATCCAAACACAGGTACCCCAGCAACTCTGCCCCTACAAACAAAGGTCCTTTTATATAGCAAGTTTGCTAAGATTTTCCAAAATATCCTCCCTCCTACATTTAGGAAGGGTGTTAAGGGAGCACTTCCCAAAGGTGGTTGGAAAGCCAATGCCACCCCAAGTTTTCCTGTCCGTAGAGCTGAAGAGCGCATCAACACTGAAAACAGCCCATGACGTTGCTAATTCCACACATCAAAGTGGTTGCCTGCTTTTTGCTTGTATGATCAGATCTGTTATGATTCACCTAAATTCAGATTCATTCTACATCTGGCAATTGTAGTGGTACGAAAGACCCCTTTAAACTACTGCTGTCTCTTTTTCACTGCTAAACTTTCTATATATAGTTTCTTGGTTATCTGATCCCATTTCCCTATTATAAACGTAATCACTGCTCCTACTTGGTGAAAGATATATACAAACACAGGAAAGTGACCATGTAATAAGTTAATTTCTCCCCTATGATGTTTAAAAAAGGAGAAAAAAGTAATCAAATCCATACATTAAACTACTATAGAGAGGAGGAAAGATTTTTCTTGTTGCTGTAATGATGTTTACTGTAACTTGAGCAAGCAATTGAATCAAAGAAAACAAACTGGAATTTTAATACAGTACCCTTTTTAATTGCAATTTTCCTCCCTCATTACTCTATTTGCAGCACACTTTCCATCCATATGAATCCATATTGCATTAAATCAAATAAGGAATATAAAGATTCTCAAGTTTTGTTTATTTTCATGCTGATGTCCAACAAGACTGCAAAGACGCAGTAACTGCTAAAGAAAATAATACTTCACCACCTCATTTTGTATGCTAGATTCTACTTGGATTAAATTAGTGAATGTTTTAACTCTGAATTTTCATCCAGTATTTTTTTTCCCTGACTGGCAGGATCTCAAACACATACATAAAAGCTTTCCCAACTGTTTAGAAGTATTTTGGAGGTGAAAAATCCTCCATCAGAATGAACACCAAGAAAGTCATCCCAAGCACCATAATGGTGCTGGCAGTCTGAACAGAAATGATGCAGGTAAAGTCAATGCAAGTGGGCTTGCATCCTCATGAACATGCCATATGCTAGCCCTTCATGAGGATACCCTGCCCGCAATGATAGGTGCTACTAGCAATCAATACAGGACCAGTAAAACTCCTGTCTGTACTGATGTTCCAGACACTGATATTATCTGTGTTGCCAGCACCTCCCTCTTTAGAGTCAATTCTTATATAAATGAGAGAAAGCTGAAATATGACAACTCCTGCTAGCATAAAAAGCCCAGCAAACTATCACTGTGACACRTATTTGGAATTATGCCAACAATAACAAAATGCAAGGGGCTGGCCATGAAATACGATGTATCTAAAACCAAAAGTCATTAGAAAATGCAGACTGATCTCTGCTGACCTGCTGTCTCCCACTGTACAGAGAACATTATTAATAATGCACAGACAGATTCCTGTTCCAGATTCCAGATTGCCTATATATCAACACATGTTAATGTGTTAGATTTGCTGAACTCTCTCCCACAACTGTTTATTTACAGCCACCGGCAACTTGTGAGTGAGTAAAATACACAGTATCATATATGATAAGTTAGCATTGCTGAGAGGACATTTGCTAGGAATCAGCTACTTGACTTTTCTTTCATATCTTACCGTTTTTCCTATAGAAAAAATGTGAGAGATTTGCTAACAACTAAGCAGATCTAGACCTCCTCCCACTGAAACTGGTAGCAAAGGTCCCTCTGACCTCTTAAGAGAATGGGTCAGCTCACAGGGAGAATTTGGCAAAGACTCTGCATTACAAACCAAAGTCCTATGCCCATCAGCTCATCTGTGATGAGACCTCAACCTGCATGCACTGGTCAGAGACAATCCTTAATACGTGTTCTGAAAGAGGCAGGATACGTTTCTTTAATCACAAGAGCCAACAATCACGAACGGGATTCCCATTTCCTTCTTCTTAGAGAGTGTTGAAAAGTTGCTTGCTAGCAAAATCTGTAGGTGTAATTTGAAATTTCTTGGAGAAACAAGAGTGCTTTTTACATCCCAACCAGGAGACAGATTTTCTTTACATACTTCCATCTGTCTCTGCTTTATTCTGTATGATGCACTGGCTTCTAAGGGTAGTATCATTTCACATCAATTTACATATTTATGGCTATAAATATACATGACACTAAACAGTGGAACATGTGACTGCTGATGACTATCTTGAAATCTCTGGGATTTGAATGCTCCAGAGCTTGCCTGTACATCAAGCTTGGAAACCTGGTACATGGGAACTGACACATGGTTCAGCAAAAAAAATTCTGCTAGTCTAGTTTGGGAGAGTTCCCAGTAGGCCAGGCAGCAGTTCAAGAGTCTGAACAGTCCTCTTTTCTGGGATAGAGAGATCACTAAACAGAAATATATCTTGGATAATTCTTTTTCCTGCCAGTATGGCTGAGCAGAAAAAGACAGAGGCACCACCAGGTAAATGAAAGTTTGCAGTAAAGCCAGGCACTGACTCTCTTACCTCTGTGGCTGAAGAACTGCCACCTAGGTCCCGTGAGACAAAAAGGTTGACGATGGGCCTACTTATTCGCTGAGTTGCCAAGATTAACGCCAAAGGCCACCAGAAACTGAGCATCTTCCTTATTGTAGCCTCTCCCTGCAACAGGGAGAAAAAAACAAACAAAAAAACAAACAAACAAAACAAACAAACAAACAAACAAAAAAGTAAAACCAAGTGGCTTTGAAAACAGACAGGTAGAACTGAACCAAAAGCACAGTGAAAGGATTTTTACTTTTCCCACTCATTGTCAGTTTGGTACATTCAATTCAACAGTTTTCAATAGCTGGAGTCTAAAATATTGTCACAGTTGTTAGTAATACTCATTCAAATGCAGCTATTGTGGATCTCAGTAAATACTGTATAGGATATCTGGCTACCAAAGATATGTAAATTCCAAGATGACATTCAAGGAAAAAGAGGAAGTTTGAGACGTTTTTCCCCAGGAAAAAAAGTGTCCATATAGTTACCCCGCTGCAGTTCATCCAGTGCTGTCTTACAGTGTAAGAAGGCAAGAGCTCAGTACAGAGCTGCTAGGCAGAAAGTGTATCAGCACCATGTGAATGCTCATGGGTGCTGTCACTGGAATGGTTTCCAACATGCCTAAGTTTCACATGTTTAAGTGAAAATGTCTTTTTTCCTGAGGGACAGAGAGGGTAGGCCCTTCACACACTGTATTAAGACATACCCCCATTTCAGGCCCGCTTCTGTCCGGAATGACRTCATGTATGTTCCTGTAGTAACCAAGGCATAATGTGGTGCATCGGACCAGGGCTCCCATGTACAGAGACAAGATTGGGATCAGAAGAGGTTCCCTGCACTCCAAGTGACTGTGAAGCAAAATGGCTACAAAAACAACCTGAAGGAGAAAAAAAAATAAACGATTAGTGACTTGCCTGCCTGTTTCTTAAGGGCCCATATTTCTCCTACCTGACTCCAAGCTAGTCCATGTGAACCACAAACCTGGCCACGTACAGTATCTCATTTCTAGCCCAGGGCACTTTTAGAAACTTTAATGAGGAAATCTTTCCCGACACCCCTTGCATCTGACCGTATACATGAGAAGACTAAGAGTTAATGTCATACAGAAGCTGTGCAAGAAAAAAAAAGTGCACTTGAAGGTAGTGGGTAGGCATCAATCTAAGAGCCATATGTAGCAGAAGGTTCATGTGGAAGCCTGGCGAGGTCCAACAGAAGACATGCAGCTAAATATTCCTCTTCCCAGGAGAATATGCTATTCTGACAGAGGGAAGATGGAGGCATACTTCTGGGGTCAGCTTCTAAGCTCTGATTTTTTTGTGTTTGTGTGTGTGTTTGGGGGGGAACGGATTAAAAGTGAGATGTTTTGAAGCATTCACCTCAGTTGTTAGAAGTAGGAAGTCCCATGTCATCCTGATACTGAACTTTTTGAGTGAAACTTCAGTATATATCCATTTTCTCTTGAGCTACCTGAGTGCCATGCTGATGGGACTGAAATGGAAACTCCCAGGCTGCAACTGATGAACAGCTCATAATTCAATCTCATACAATTAAATGCTCAATCCAGAAAATGCATCAATAGGGTTGATTAATGAGATATAATTCTCCTCCATTAAGCACAGAGCCTGACAGCATGCCTGTTATTCCAAATGTTTCTGGATGGGCGAGTAACTGAGAATTCAACTGTATTTGGTTCTGTGGACAGCAGGATTAAGAATAACCCTACCAGGACAGGCTAGCATTCAAGTGAGTTGCACAGAATATAAAAGTCAATGTTCAGGGGTAGGTTTTCATTCTGAGTATTCAATACTTAAGAAAAATCACACTGGGCAGATGTTTGCTAGGCAGGTCATGCCCTTTATGAGGACTTGCAAAACAGCTCTTTTGAACTCTACGGAAGGATTTTCTTTCAGTAAACAGAAGCCAAGTCAGTCAAAAAAATGTGTACATGAAGCTAAGCAAGAAGTGCTTAGCACTAGACAACTAGTGCATGTGCATTGCTTGTGTGGGGAGTAGATGTAGGTGTAGGGAGTTCTGGGGCATGGGGAATTTCAAGTTCTTGCCCTCTGCATTTGCCCTTGCTCTGTACAAGGATTCTGTCATAGGCTGGAGACAAGATGACAGGTGCCTTATGCTTCACGGCCTTGGCTCATCTGATGCCCACTAGCTATTGTGAAAAGGGCATCTGTATCATGGCCAAAATATGAGTTCCAGTTTCTGTATTTAGCCGTAAACGACCTGACATGCATCTAGAGTCGGTGGACTTTGTAGGTCATGCCAGAACAAGGGCAGAGCCTGAATGTTAAGGTCATTTATTGTAATTGGTATTATCTTCAGGGATTTAATGCAGTATCAGGGAGGAGCACAGTACTCATCAAACACAGAATAACAGCTGAACTGAATGGTTAAACCTGGTTTATGGTTTGCTCATACCGAGTGGGAGGAAAATGCTATGGAGAATTGAACTAAGTGCTGTCAGCTTCATGTTGTACTATTATTATGCTCCTTCTTCCCAAGTCATTACTTCAGCTGGTACTGGAGCAGTACAGTCACTGATATACAGGTATTGGGATCCTTCATTTGATAATGTGTTTATATATACTTTAAAAAGAGGACTCTATACTGGTTCTTAAATGATGTAATGCTGGCTATCAGCAAGGAGTATGAAAGTTGTCTTATGAGCATGTCTAGTACAAAGCAAAAGAATGTTTAACACCTTCCTCACAAATGGCAGTTAAAACATTTGATCTTCTCTGCATTACCCAGGGTTTTCAACAAAGTTAGTTTCTGCTGCAGTTCTGAGTCTTCAGCTTTTGGCCCAGTACCAGGAACAGTGCTATACTGGCACTCAGAAGATGGCTTATGCTACTGTACTTTACCAGATCAGACAGCATGTGCAAAACTGACAGATCAACTGGAGAATTAAGCCTTCAATTTCCTACAAAAAAGCCCCGTTCAGGATTTCAGTGTAACCATGCCAAGCACCATACAAATGGACATGGTGGAGAAACGTGTCTTTCAAAGTATTCAGCCTCCAAACTGATAGCAACCATTAGTCTCTTTGGCTGAGCTCTCTTTTCCCTAGATGTACATATGTATGTAGCTTATTTCTTGGCCACTCTAAAGCAGCATTACGGAGGTGCAGGAGGCATGGCCCTAACCCAAACAGTCCTACTTCTCTGCTCCTGGAATTGCTTAGGGACTGACTCAACCCAGTCAAATGAGGCCAGTCTCAGCAATGACTGTCAGCAAAGAGCTTGCGCACAGCAGGGAAACTATGGGAGAACAGCATGCTCTTCACACATAATTGATGCTTCTGGTGCGTTGCTCATGGCAGAGAGGGAAGGCAATCCCCGTACAAAAGAGCCACCTTCTCGGAAAGTATTGAGTGTGTAATACAACAGAAACAGTGATTGCTAAGGGCAGTCATTACCTGAGCTATGACATCTGAGATGGAGGCACATCCCACGAGGAAACTGTACTTGTGTTTCAGCAGAATGCCAGCATGGGTCCAAGCCTGAAAAAAGATAAAGCATAGTTTGGAAAATGACYGTTGATATTTTCTAATGATTTCACATTCCAGAATGCTGTTTTTTGATTGTTATATTACACATAAACAACTTCTGAAGCTCTTTCCCACCCGCAGCATCTGATATGAGCTTGGGAAAACCTTAAGGCAATA
The DNA here is from genome assembly GCF_003343005.1 of Rhea americana. NCBI lineage: Eukaryota > Metazoa > Chordata > Aves > Rheiformes > Rheidae > Rhea > Rhea americana. The sequence continues at coordinate 226,745 of NW_028186483.1, forward strand.
ACACAGAGAAAGCACTGCTGCATTTAGTTCCTTTTGTGCCAGGATGGGGAGGGAGAAAGGAAATAATTTTACAGCTTCTGTAGAAATTTCTGAGATCTAATAAGAAGCTGCCTCTTCTTCATAAAAGAGATGCTGTGCAGGACAGGTTAGGATTCTAAAAAATTCAAAAGAAAAAAAGTTTCTCTCTATTCACCAGTTTGATGCACCTCTAAAATGTAATACTCATTAGCTTACTGAGTCCAGTCTGGAAAAGAAAGACTAATGATCCAGCTTCTTTTTATCTCAGCTATCATCAGCAGCTAAAGTGGAGAAAGTGTTAGGGGAAGTGGTGGAGACATGCTATGAAAAGATTCCCCCTTCCCAGTTTTTACACAGATGCAGAGGAATGATGAGAGCTGCCCTACTTTTGTGCTGTGCAGGTCATGTGAGGTAAGCCTGGTGACCCTGGGGCAGCAGCGCAGCCACACATCTGGCTCCCATGCCCATGCATGTGAGATACACTGGACTTAGCTGTACCTGCAAAACTGATAGCAACACAGCTTTCCAACAAATTTGCTTTGAGGAAGCATTAAGCTTACTCCTTGTGAGCTCTGAAGGTGGTCTGGGAATGCACAGCATGTCCAACTCCTCCATAATGTATTGGAAGGAGAGATCACATACAGACAGCTCATCACAGGATGGTCAGTCATCCTTCCAGGATGCACATACACAACCTCTGACAAGGATTTTTGTTGTGATTTCTGGATGTTCCCAASCTCAGCCAGGTGCATTTTCCAGGTAGCAGGAAAATGTGTCCAGGTATATGCAAAGGTGCTGCTTGCAGAGAACAAACACTCCTTCTGCATACCTTCAGTTTCCCATGAGGTAACTGACTTTGCAAACGAAGGTCATCATCAAAAAAAAAAAAAAAAACCCATTCATATTCATATTAAAACTCAGTCCTGAATCATGCACTCACCATGGCGTCCATAAAAGGAAAGGCAGCCAAATAAAGGAAGGCCCTCCGAGTTTTACTTCCCACTGATTCATCCACATGGTGTAGCTTATTAATAATGTAATACCCCAAATCGCTATATGCTGTAGAGACACAAGAGGAGGAATAAATAATAAAGTTTATGTATGGATTCTGGGTGAGATATTAATAAATATCCAAACAGCACGATGCCTAGAAGCTTTGACATGTGTTCACTTAGCAAACAGCTGCAGGGGCTTGAAGGTATTATAGCCTACCCAGCTGCTGGAGAGCTCTCATGGTTCTTCTCAAGAAGCCTTTGGCAGAGGAGTGATAACAAGCGGCTGGGCTGGGAAATGGGTACAGTAAGTGCCACATCCGTTTGCTGAATGAACATGCCAGTACTCCAAAAAAATCCAAGGCTTTTTGGTAGAAAAGCTGTTTCAACAGGCACTGTGCATTTAATGGAATATAGGACCTTTCAAATCCTGCAACCAGCTATTGTCATAGCAGTCTCACAGCATTACCTGTAAAGCTTCTCAAAGCTTTAAAAGGAACAATATGAATTGCAAGAGCATGCAATAAATCACACTCTTCGACTGCCTCTCCTTACCCTGCCAGAGGCTTGCCTCTGCTGGGATTTGTTGGCCCACTGTAGAACTGCAGGGCAGCCTCAGAAAGGTGTTCCTTTCCTGCATCATTTAGAGCTGGCATCTCATGGGCTAGAAAAGGGTGCTCCACACTGCTGGAAATCAGGGGCTTGCTACTTCTAACTGCCAACATRTTATTTTGCTAGCTGTTTCAGTCTAAGATGAGAAGAATTGGTAGTGTCTGGCAAAATATCTCTTGCCAGCTCTCAGTTCCCAAGGTGTTAGACTGAAGACAGTACAGGTTCAGGACTCTCCATGTGGGTCTCTAAAGAACTGCTTAGAAATCTCTATACTGTGCTTGCTGGTACCCACGTTATCCAGCTGTTTTGCTTATGTAGCAGCCCTCTCCATAACCTGAAATAATGTAAAGCTAGCTAACACTAGTGGTCCAATCCAATATTTTCTAGTCTAAAACTAGCTCTCATAAAGAACTCTGGAGGATTCCTGAAGAAGATTAAACAGAATCTGCCTATGTAATCACAAAACTGTTTTTCCTCCAAAGAGTAAAACATCCTTGCTGTTTTCTTAAAAAAAAAAAAAAATCTGAAAGTAATTAGAGGAGTTTAAGTCAACATTGTTTTGTGATGGCCTAGAGATACAGCAGTTAAATGGTTAACCGGACTGAAAAGACCTCCTTCACATCACAACCAGGAGTGGAAACAAGGTAGTAAAGAAGAACAAGGCAGCATGACAGCACTGGGAACAGAGGTGACAGCCTCATTCTGGGTGACAACACAAAATATGATAAAATGTCAAAAACTTCCCCTCTCCCTGTACTGGTCCCTATCTATATGTCTTTTATTTGAACTACTATGATTAGACTTGTGGTCTCTCAATTCACCCAGTAATCCCCAAGTTGCTTAGCTATACGTTCGAGCCACTTCCACATAATCAGACTTTTTTATTTTGAAGAGTATTACAGAAGAACTTTAAAATGGGACTCTGATCTTTTCTGAGTTCAGGTAGGACAGCTTCGTTCTGTAAGTATTCATTCACTTATTGTTAAGTCCAGTCACATATGAGTTACAGCTTTTTTTTTTATTTGTACATRATTACCTGTACATCATTTTTCACTCAGTATTTTGAAAACTGTTATGTACAGATTTTGGTACTGTAGCTTCTTGTAAACAGCTGCTTTTACAGCAGAGTAGCACACTATAGACATTTCCTAAATAGATTTATCTGAATAAAGAACAAGTTTGGAAGGCATGTGAAGCAAGCCATCTACGAGGTTCAGATTCACTGAGCTTCTCTTAGGTCCTATTTAAGTTACTTTTAACTGCTGCTGCACAAAACATTAAAAACTGTTGCAGGGAACATGCTGGTCTTATCCCCCATATGGGGACAAGTAGACCTGAGCTAGGGACTGAGGAACCCGCTCCTGCAGAGTGGCCTCCAACAGCAAACATCAGCCAACATGCCGCAGAAATCTCCATTCATGCTYGCTGGTGACTTCACCCTTTGCTCTCCACTAGTTTTAAAGGAGACTTTAAAAGTAGTTAGAAAATGAGTAATAAATGATTTTTTTTCTTCTAAAAGCTATTGTGATTTTTGAGTTCATTTTATGAAGTGCACTGTTATAGGAAAACCCACAGAATTAGAGAGGTCAGAGACTGCACTAGTCTCACTTCCAGGAAAGGCTACTTCACCGCAGGATTGTAGGTTATTGGCAGGGCACTCTAGAGGAACTTATATTACCAYAGCCTGCAGCATCAAATTTTAGAGATTTCTAAGGAAATCAGCACTGTGTTCTACAAGCTTTAAAATTCTGCTCTCTTTCCACCATTCAAAAAAGTCTAACTGCAATTTTTCATGTGACTTTGATTTTGAAATCCTAATGGCTTAGCTTAAAAACTAGTTTTAAAATAGTAAAATTTTTTCTTCCACATCAGTGAAGGTACACGATCACTTTTGCTGATCTCAATGACTGTTTCCATCCACGGAAAGAAGGACTCAGCAAGCTGAAAATTACTGACAAATATACCGGTATGTGTTTCAGAGCTGTGACTAAAGCAATTGCTGAWGCTATTAGAACTTAACTTTGATAAACCTTACCTTACAAACTTATTAAAGAAGCATGATACAAAATTAMCAGCACAAGAGGCAACAGAACTGAAGAGTATCATATGGATATAAAGCAGATGGTTGCTCCCATTCCCTTCCCCATTCCAATCAAAATAGAGAAGTCCAACTCCAAGAAAAGCTGCTTGTTTGCTCTCCTGTAATAGCTCATTTATTTTTGTATGTCTATGGATTAGTTTTGCTTTTTGTATAACAGCATTTAAGCAGGAATTCTTGCTTTTGTCTTTTCTAGTTGAGTCTCAAAACCCAGAAGCTTAGGAAATTAAACTGAAATACTGTGCATCTAACTCAACCTCATTTTTTTCTCTACTGATTTCTCTAATTATGCCAATTAGTACTACATATAGTTTAGACATACTCGAAACAACTCAACTCTTAATGATGCCAGCAGTCTCAAAGAAATAGCTGTACCATAGTCATTTTGTGCTGTCTACTATTCAGCATATCATACTTACATCATAAAGAAAACAAAAAGAAACTCTCACAGGAGGTGATGCCATTTACTTGCAGACACAGAGCCATATATGTCAATATTAGCTTTAGCAGGGAAAAAAATTAAAAAATGTTTTTGGGTTAAACAGTGTTTTTTTAGAGGCATTCCATATTCATACTTTGGTGCCAGTTTTAAAAATGAACGATTCTTGGAGACTTGAGAAGTAAAATTCTATTCTGCTGTTTGTCATGAGGATGGCCAAAACTGGTGCTGGTCAGAAGTTTGTTCTCCTAAGTCACTTGAGCAGATAGGAAAATGTTAATTTGTTAAAAAAACGAAWTTTTAAAGGCAAACCTTCATTTGGAAATAGCATAGGGTAGAGAGATTTCTTTATGTCTTTTGATTAGCCTGCCTTAAAGCAAAAGAAAAAGCCTCTATCCCCCACATAAAAGCCCAAATGATCTGGATGTTTTGGGCTGAGTGCTTCATTCTTGTTCATAGCAATCAATGAATAACAGAACCAGCTCAGGAACATCTCAGTGCAGAATGATTACTGCAATCATCTTTTTCTGAGCTCAGCTGTAGTTGGAAGATTGTATTAGTTGATTTTCCTAAATCCACCAATGTCCATCTGTCCCTGGAGCACTTTTAGACAGGCCAGTATCTTGTAAGTCTCAAAAGCAGGTTGTTTTAACTTTTTTAAAAAAGTTACTATGCTATACTATCCTATAATCCACAAATGTTTTGCTCAGAGGCTTTCTTCATTCTTCCTTTGCCCTGAATACCTGGCTGGTAAGAAAATCCTCCTGTTGCAGGAGAAGAGTTGGGGCAGCTGGAGAGCAAGTTGCTGTTTTAGCAATAGCCATCTGAAGATGCTGAAACAGGACACCTTTTCAATAAATAGCACCTTTTATTAATACCATTTTATCATCTTTTAGTAGGAAATAAAAAAGAAAGACTGGATTATATTCTGGCTTGTATTCCTGTGCTATAATCTTTTCCAGGACAAAATGTTTAGTATGAAACAATACAGTGGGCATGTCAGAACACAACTGACTGGAAAAAATACCTCAGTTCCTCATAAGCCACACTATAATTCCCAGTCACTGGGAGATTCCAGTAACGTTACACTGGATTTGGTTGGATTACATGCATTACTCATTTCTTAAGCAGGTTTTTTGTGTATATGCAGTGCCCATGCATGTGGGCAGGCCAAGAAAATCAGTGGGAATGCTAGCAACTGCTGATGTATTCACCTGCGCAACAGGTACAGGGAGGGGGTGCATGCCTGCAAGCATATCAATCATTAACAGGCACAAAACAACAGAGCTGCTCACTTGGTTATCCAGTCTGCTTGCTATGTTTGCCTTGTCACTACAGTTTTGATTTTTTATTTTATTTTATTTTTTTGCCAGAGATGACAAACGACCCATCATCTAATGTTTAAACTGGTGGTGGTGGTAGGCATCARTAAAGGGTGCCGATCTAAGTAAAGAGGGTGCTTTCCAAAGTAACACCTGCCTCATCATTTCCAGATCCTGAGAGAGCTGCATAAAGTAATCTTAATATGCAAAAAGAAATAAACTGCCTCAGCATTCTGTTTCTGCAGCTTTTAAGTTTCAAGATAGTGAAGTGCAGAAGGGTTGAACGATGCTATTTGATTGAAAAGGAAAACTTCATGATACTAGTGTTAGCAGAACCCACTTAGTACGGAGGACTTACCAGCAACACCTGTGAAATGCATGATGTTATTATAATGTTATATAAATGAATTCTCTGTCAGCTGGTAATTTAGTGAGATGTAATAAATATGCATCTTGAATCCCTTCTCTTACAGCTCTGTATTCCCTCACAAAAGCCAATATCTCTGAAACTTTAGACCTTGACTACATAGCAGGCTTCCCACAGGGAAACTCTAGTGGCAGTAGGGGTCCCCAAAATAGCATAAAGGAAGGAAGTCAGCACACTATTTGCCATTTCCAGATTGCAACTGCAAGTGCAAGACCAGCCTGCTGACCAAGGGTCTACAGAAGCATTCTAAGTGAGAAGCAAAAGCGGTTTCAATTCCCAATGGTGTTATAGCGTAATGGAGAGATTGTAGTCAAGTTATTTAGTTTCCTGGTTCTTACCGCTACCTGCACAAAAGGGTGATAGGGACTGTTGCAGGCTGTCCACAGGAATGTGGAGTGGTGATGCCTGAGGCACCTCGAGGTCAGAGCTGTGAGTCTGTTTGGCTCAGCTCATCACCCCCACTGTAGACTGCCTTAGTCCCTGTGGGGGAGCAGCACTGGGGAATCTGGTGCTGAAGCAAGGAAGCATGAGTCAGTTAGGTAAAACGGTCTGTTTTGGTATTATAAATAAGCAGAGGCAGCTGTTTGTGAGTTTTATGTGCAGACTGCTAATAGTCTCTATCGCAGTTGGAAATGTGGTGATTCACTGCAGTCACTGTGTTTCTACCATCACTTGTTTTCTTCCTTCTGACTTTCTGTACTCTTCCTTATTTCACTGGGCTTTTTCTTTCTTGTTTCTTCCTGGGCTTTGACAGTCCACAGCAGACAGTCATGTCATCTTCCTTAGCCCGTGCACTTGTTACATGACAGAAATTCAGTCCCTTGAGTTACGTTTGTTTCTCTTTTCATCTGCTGAGCATCAGTAACCTGGATTTTTGTCTGCTTTAGATAGTCTGTAAGAGGCTTGCAGTTGTTGGGGAGTAGCTGCAGGTCCTAGGAGGCTGCCCATCTGTCACTAGACTCCTCCTCCTTCTCCTGCTGGGAAGGTTGTGCATCTGTGGGTCTGAAAAGAATAATCAGGATTTGAAATATGTTCAAAGGAAATTTGAAACATAAAACTTGGCAGTATCATTCAGGCAACTGGTGCTAGAATCTGACTAGCTCCATTCACTTGGGCGCTCTGCCAGTCTCTTGATGTGGCCTTTGCATATTTTCAGGCATAGATAAGCTAAAATACTAAAAAATATTTTGCTGTCTGCCACTATAAGCAGCTGAAAGCTTGTATGAAGCCCTTTAATTCAAGACTTTAAGGCATGGTAAGCACAGTCCTTGTGTTTTTTTTTGTTTGTTTGTTTGTTTGTTTTTTAAATAACTGCAGAGAGGGCACTTCAGAGAGTCTAAACTCATTAGGGCTCTATTTCCAGGCAAAGCCAAGTAACTTACCTGGCATGTTTTCAAATGGCTGCCCCAAACACCTCTGCTCAGTAAAAAGTCCCACATGGAAAACCCAGCTATATCCCTTACCTGGAAATCTGATAGCTAAACTTTAAATTCTCTTAAAACCTGTAACATTTTTACATGAATATTTTAATGGCTAGAAAATAATTATTTATCTAGCAGGTAAAGCCAAAGACTTTGACCAGCACTGGAGGGAAAACAAGTAAGCAACTAGAAGAGCAGCTCTGGGGTCTGAAGAAACATTTCAAGCAAAGAAATGTGAGAGCCAAACTTAGAAATTGCTCCAAGTTTACAATACTGACTCAGTACAACAGCCTCAGCTGCAAACATATACTGAGGAAGTGACCAATCAACACTGCTGAAATAAATTTATTTGGATGTTTTCAGTTTGCAAAATCAGCAACAGGTTAGCCCTGGTAGAGGGTTGGTGATGGCTGGTGAGCACAGTACTTTATGTGCTGTTGAGTGCTTACTATCATTGTAACATAGGATAAAGGTAGACAGTTCAGCACTGCCATGCCAGTGGTGGAATAAAAGACATGATGGTCAAACAAACTAAAGTGCTGGGAGGTACATAGAGCTGGTAAATAAAGTGGCACCTTACTGAGGGATAAGATAAGCAGGGGACCTCCATCCTTACTAGAAGGCTCCTGTAACTTCTCATGCAGGAACTGTATGCTGACCAGCAGCATGTTTGGTACTTGAGATAGCAACAGCCTGATAACGGACAGTATCCCACATCCAGCCCATTCTGTAATTCCACTGCAATTCTGGATATTGCCACCACAGTTGCTTTTCTCATACATCTGCAAGAGAAAGATTTGCCTCCCCAGGTAGCTCCCCTACCTCCTGTACACCAACACATCCCTCCCCAGGCTGCAGTGCTACCTCCCTCCCTCCTCCCACTCCTCAGAGCTCCCATCTTTTAGAACTATACCTGCTGAATGCAATGCGCTCTCTGCTCCTTCCTCCAGTATATCCTGTTCCTCATGGCTGAGATAAACTGGTTTCCATTCTGTGAAATGAGCTAGAAGGTGCAGAGGAACTGGTGCAGTTCTTGAAGAGGATGAAGTTAAAATCTTCCAGGTCACATGGCTTATTATYGTTGTGGTAGTGCTTGGGTTGATGCTTGGGTTGATATCACATTTCTCTAGTGTTTCAGAAACTTGCAAATCCTGTGGTTGCCTTACTTTTATATTCAGTTCATTTCTGCTTGTGTATTATTTTCCTTGCTTTAGAGTACATTCAAGGAGTTGGTCTCAGTTTGGCATAAAATGCTCTTAGTAGCTACTTCTCCTACAGACTAGTTATTCAACAGAAGTGGATGAAGACTAGCACTAGTGGAGCATAATATTTGCTATTTTTAATGAGGTTGCTGGCACCTGCTTGCTTGGAGTTTTGTASTATAAGATAAATAGCAAACGAATAGCACAAAGGGAATACATCAATAACGTCACAGAGTTTGGGCAAACAGCTTTGCCTTACACATCTTGATTTCCTGCTACAAAGTGAGTGGTGAAACCATTCATGCATATACTGCTAGGTGATCGTCACTGCCTACCACTAAGACTGAGCTATCAGCTTTGTGCAACCCTTGATGTTGCCAGGCTGACACACCTGACAACATAAGATAAACAGCACACTGAGCAGCCAGGCAGGTGAGCCCTAGAGGCAGAATCTGCCACTTAATAACCTGTTTAAAAAGCTGTTATTTTAAAAAGTAATAAAAAYTACATGGCTTGGGCATGGCTCCAGCCCAAGACAGTTCATCTCCTTGGCATTTCCTGTTGCACTTACAAAAAAAATCTTAAGCCTACAGACTAATCACTTTTGAACAACAGGTGAGGAACAGGAAACTAAGAGATGTATTAGATGTGAAGTGATCTTACCTATTAAGGTATGAAATACAGCAGCCACGGCTCCAGCTACAACCATGCACAAAACCGCTTTGGTCCTGTCTCGCTTGCTGTTCACAAACACCAGACCTACATTTTTGAAGTCACTCATTGGACCTGTGAAGAACTTCATCAGGGAGTATGCCAGCCCATAGCTGGCCAGCATTTCCACAGCATCTTCCTTGACAGCAGCAATACCCCTATTCAAGGCCTGTTGAAACACAGAAAGAAAAAGAATATCATCTAGCACATATGCAGGCCCACTGAAAAAATCTGCAGTCTGTTTCTGTAGCAACAAGGAAGTTCAACTCTCATTATTTTTGTCCTGAGTTGGCTCTTATTTCTCTGAGTTCAGAAGCAGAAAATGACTTGTGATGTAGCCAGCACGATAACTTCACATGAACAGTAAAGGAGCAGAGATTTGAATATAATCTCTGTTTAAGGAACTATCGTGACTATTTCTAAAGTATCTAATGGAATCCTGCTATACCAGCAGTCAATCTCTTTTCTTTTCAGAGTAACTTTATGACATGATTAATACATCATGGATGATACAAGACCATTTAAAAGTCACTTTGAGGCCTGAATTGAGCCACTCATAGTCCTTGCAGCCATTTATCTACCCAGGTATAAAACTCTGGGTAGCTTTTCACTACATCTCATGTAACTGTTGGGAGAACTAATATTATCCCATGTTTTTATTACAAAACTAGGCCAAATATGCACATCTAAATATATCTGTCCTCCTTTCACKTATTTCATAAGGCCCAGATCTTATATTTATTTATATCTCTTTGTAGTAAATATAAAAAGAAATACAGTGAATGCACTTCAAGAGCTTAATTCAAATAACCTACTAATTCATTCTAAGCCTGTACTTAGAAAATGTCTGCCAATGAATCACAAAAAATTGAACGGATAGTTTTATAACTAAGGTGAACCCTAGAAGGGATGCATAACATTACTTCAGATTCAAGCCTGTGCCAAAATGCTTCTTAAATATTGAGCATAAATGACAGAATGATAAATTTTATCTTCAGCACGATAGAATCAATCATCTGATACATTCAGCAGATTGTTAAAATAGGATTAGATCTGAAAAGCAAGAAGCATGAAATATGACTTGTTTTCACAAGCATTTAGTTCTTATGGGTCACAGCTGATGTGTGCTGACAGGGCCACAACAACGGGGCCAGCCAGGAATCCCTCTCAGTCCATCCTGCAAATCTCAGCCTGTCCACTTACATGGCACTTCTAACACTGCTTTTTCTGAATGAAAAAAACACAAACTGAGTATCAGCAGGTAACCAAGGTGAAGTCCCTTCCATCTTAAATGTAAGTACAGTCTTTTTGTGGTAGGCTCTTGCGTTTTTTTTTCTTTTTCCAATGACCATGCAAGCATGCAAGTCCCATTGACTTCCAAAGAAACTGCATCTCCATGGCAGAAATCAGCATTTTTCCTACTGCTTTTCTTTCACATTCTTCCTATAAGACGTGCCTAATTTCTTAAGACTCAAGCTGCACTATCAACAAAGCAAAAGAAAATACCAACTTATCCATTACTGATATTTGCTGAATGTTTTTTGCAACGTGCTCTGACCTAAATGTGTGAGGTTCCAATGTTTTCACCCTTCTTGCTCCAATTTGTCCCTTCCTAGAAAATATCACATATAAGATCCTGAAGACCTGTGCTGCTATACACAATCACTTCTGAGGTACAGATAATTCTACCTATTGCACCGATAAGCATTCGAATTATGTTCTATCCGCAGATGCTAAAATAGATGTTACTCTGTGACACCACTGGATGCATAGAATTGTACCCAAACAACCTTCAGAAAAGGCTGTGGCCTGTGAAATGAATAGTCTCCCTGCAGCTGTTGCCAGTAATGGGGAAATACGGCCTTTAGATTAAACCATATAAAGGGTTCCTTGACAGTGGCTTTTTTACTTCTTTCCCCTTGTCCACAGTGAAAGAATTGAAATATTTGTGGCTACTCCACTTTGAAAAGAAACAGAAAACCAGTTCCACGTGGTCTAGTTTAAATGCTTCCTGTCACTTGCAAACAGTGGAAATCTTTTCAGCACAACTCGCAAGCCCAAGTGCTTCCTTCCTASCTTGGACCACTACTGAATATCAGAGTCCACAGGGGAAGACAGTGCCTTGAATAACTGTGGCTTCAAGAAATCAGACTCTGTCCACAGATCCAGCCCTGTCATCTCTCTATACAGAGACTAACCTTTGCAGAACACAAATCTCAAGCCAGTGAAACTACCTCCGTGTGGCTTTGGCTCCTCGGGACCTCAGTTTTCCACATAAGTAGGACAGAAATAAAGATTTGAGCACTCTTCTTCCTCTTCTGGTTTTACAGGCTGAGCTCTGATCTCTTGTGTTTGAACAAATTATAGCCAAGTAGAGATACATCTGAGTAATTTTCCCCAGACACATGCTGTGTACTGGGTAATGTAAACTGGCAAAACCCAAAGGGGACTTTGTAAGGGAAACGTTACYATTAATTTATACTCCTGTGGAACAGTTGGCTGATGTGGTGAAATACTCCAGAGATGAGCCCTGAAAAAGCAGTGCTCCTAAATGCTTCTTTAGAAGGAGTCTTAGGAAACGAACAGCCAATGGAGCCGTCTACAGATGGTTCAGCTTTTCTAACTTTTTCCATTTTCACTTTAAAAAGACAGTGCAAAAGACTCTTCATTCTCAGTTTCCAAACACTATCCAAGCACTTTATGCCATTTTTCTGCCCCAGGCTCCTTCCTATGTTAATATTATTGAAGCTATGGAGCTCTTATTTGCTTTCCTTAAATCCACAAGAAACCCCATAATCTTGGGAAAGTTTTGATTTGGGGTGCAATAGGAAAGATAAAGTCAGTTGATTTTTCATGGCATGCCAATCATGCACTTGGTAATCTTCCTATTTAATTTCCTGTTAGGTTTTCAATTAAATCTCTAATAAAGAAAGAAAATCATACACCAAGACAAACCTGCATTTCTTTTTTATCTAACCGCATTTTATAAACATTTTGTGTACACAAAAATCAATTATAAAAATTAGTCAGCAGCATGAGTGTTCCATACTTGTTTCACATGCAATAGAGCATTTCTCTACAAAGATTTGTGTGACTCGTCAATTAAATCAGACAGAACTAAGTAGTGGTAATAATAACAAAAATAATAGTTATACAGTAAGTTAGCTTGATCATATATATTCCAGTTGCCATCCCACTTTCAACTGGCTTATTCATACCAATCCTTACAGGGGAACTAGGAAATGCTTGAAGACAGACCATTGATGATGGCACCTTCTCCTGAGTTTTTAGTGGACAGGTAACCTAATGTGGCAGTATGTGAAAATCTCACAGTAAATCATTCTTCAGCAAAAGTGATTAAAACAAAGACACTGTCATTGCTGACCCTTCTTTTAGAAATCACAGAAGAAACACAGCATGCCTACAGGCTGAGCACTGTCTGGTAGACACATGAACCAGTTAGGCAAAGCAAGTCATATTCCAAAAACACTTCCATGAAAGGTAGGAAAGATTAGAGAATACTAGAGTTTTTAAATTCTCATGCAAAAGATTCAAGTCAGAAGAATACCAAATAATGTACTTAATGACATTTCAAATCAGTAACCACATCTTTAAAATTAGGTACAGCAGCTGGCTTTATCCTCTTAAAAGGAACATATGAGAACTTTATCAAATCTGTAGGCCATGCACAATGGATGAATACAACAATCTTTTGCATGGAAAGACAGGGCTTTAAAAAGCAACAGTTGTGGAGAAAAATGACAGGGCCCTAGCTTCTTCAGTTTTGCATGCCCTTTCAGCACTGCTCACTCCTGCTGGCAGAAAAAAAGTTAGGTTCCAATCTGCAGCTACACACTTCTGTGGCCAAAGGTTCAAAGTCCCTCCCTTAGGCTGGTTCTGTAAAGTTTGATCACCTCTTATATGATCCTCCCCTCCCAGTGACTGCAGGATGACCAGATTCTTTATTTCATATAGGATTACAGCTATAAAAGCATGAAAAAAAACCCACTGGCAATGCCATATCTGTTACACAGCCTCTCTTTTACTTGTAAAATGGTTTAATACCTATCTAAGGCAGAGAATTTCAACAGTTTGTATCTCACTAAAAATGCACACTTCATTTGAAGTTAACTATTGACTTATACAGTCAATACTTGACCAGTACATGTGTCAGGGTTGAATTTCAAGCAAAAACAAAATCTGAGAAATACTAATTCTTGTCACTCTTCAATTTTGCTTATTCTGGAAAAGCAGACAGTGACCTAGAGGTAGCTGTCATATCTTTATGTCTTGTTCAGTTTGAAACTGGGTTTCTGCCTGAGCTGTTTTCAAGTCTATTTTAACTATTTAGTTATCTGAGGATGATACCAGAAACCTGCTAAATTTGGCAGAAACTTGGCCAACGATATCTTTAATTCAAGGAACACTTGTAGACCCCTCCCCCAACCTTTCTTCCTCCCTGCCTAACGATTTCCTACCTAAGATGGGAGAGAACCAGTTAAAGAGCAAGTTAATGTAGGGGGCAGTCTTTCTCCAATTTCCAATAATCTCTCTCTTCATAATTGTCGGTTGAGTTTTCATCTACTAAATCTTGTCACACTGACACCTTCTGTATCAAATTTATTAGTAGGCTCTGGCTGTTCTGCTTTGCACCGTCACAGCTGCATAAACAGCATTGCCAGAAGGGTATGTGACAAGTCCAGGACTCTTAAAGCATGATTAGACTATTGCATCAGTGTTCCCGGAGCACTGTGCTGTTGGCATATCTGTTTCTCATTTGGGGCTTATTGCAAAGACCGGAGCCACTGGAAAGTAATTTGAAGAAAATTGCTAGTGCCCTGACACAGATCTGTATAGGACTTCCACAGGCATAGACATAAAAGGGGGAGAGACTAGGGCAAAAATAGCACACACCCATTTACTCTGGCCCAAGAATATTGCCAAAGCATTGTGTATGAAGAGACAGCCCTGAAGGGGTAGAGGCAATCTGATCTTGCAGCTAAAAACTGATGACTATTCATTATTTTATCGTGCCTTTTCTTTCTTTTCGCAATGCTTTTATCCTCATTTAGTATCTCTAATTCTGGGTCAGCATCTGCTGCTGGTCATGTGTCAGATGACTGCCGTGGCATCTGAGGTCAATTTCTGTCAGTGCATGATTAAAATACGTCTCTCCTCTTCCCTTATTAAAGTCCGTTTTAAGAACAAACCACTAGTTCAGATCTTCCCTGTCCACAACACTGCAAGTGCTGAAAACAATTTGACCCACCAAAATAATCCTCCTAAACAACTAGAGAGCGCACTCCTGACCCCAGTCTGAAGGAAGAAGAGGAGATATCCATGCCAAGAGAGAGGACAGCTAGATGCCTGCTCGGTATGTGGGTTATCTTTGGAGAGGCCACTCTTGGAGGAGTGCCATGAAAACCAGAGTTGACATTTATCCATCTCTTGCCTCCTCCTAATTGAAAAGAAGCTGGAGGTGCAAGCCAGGTGGCACAACTTTCCCTTAAAAAAACACTAGTGTACTAAAACTTCAATTGAATCTACCCTGCCTATTTAACTAAGGAGAATATGACCTAGAAGAAAGCCTGTATGCCCTGTGAAACAGCAAGCAATCCACAAAGAACAGAATGCAATCGATAACAATTTTTTTCCCATTCACCTTCCTGAGCAGAAATGAAAAGCAAGAATGAACATTTTTGCAAGATTCCTACTCTTATCTGAGTGTGTCTGGCATTCTCTGACCATGATCAGACTCTCAGCTTTACTTGCAGACACCACCCACTTACTTTCCAATATCAAATTGGTGTAAAAGCGTGCGCTGGGAGAAACAAAGACTCTAAATCCACCATATAATTTTAGAGTACTCAGAGCCTTCCCTAGACTGTGGGATGTATCAGGGAACATTACTTTTTAACAGGCACAGTCAGGAGGCATGTGAATAATTAGGTCAGCAGTGGCAACACTGAGCTCAGCAAAAATGGGAAATCCTTCCCATTACAACCACTAACGCAGAGGTGGGTGTGCTGAGGAGCTGGCAGGCAAGCTATGGCACGCCAGCCTGGGGCACCCAGTGCCCGCACAGAGGTTCATGCACGATAACCAGCGCAACAAGACAGGCAGCAAGGCAGGAAAGTGGGGGGAGTCCTTTGCTCTCAGAACAATACATGAGTTTTTTGCCCTGGTTTCCCTGGGAGCTCATCCATGAAGGTGAGAAGCATTTACATTTATGCCATGGAAGTATGGTTACCTCCATACAGTTTATCTGTCTTCAGATCTTCACTTAGAGACCGGAGATTCACTTTCTCTTAAAAGCTATTTCTGTTGTAAAAAAATAAAACTGAGACATAAATCAAAACATATAAAACTCCCTGTCTCTTCAAAATGCACTGTGGAATAGCTGAAAAATTAACACTGTGAAATTTTTCAACAAATTCAATTTTGATTCCAGAGAACACTATGAAGGATGTAAACTAATATCATATGTATATACACTCAAAGAAAACTTGACTTAATCACAAATGATCCAGTACCTGCAGCAGTGCTCCTTACTTTGTTTTTGATTTCTCACAGGAACATCTATGCCTACTGATCCTGTTCTCTTCCTTGCATTACACCCCCATGGTAAAATATAAACTGATTTACTATCAGTTGCATATTTCATAAAAACACATTTTCTCATGTTTATAAATTAAATCTCAGGAAGGGCTGTCATAGGACTTATTTGTATGCATACAGCATATTTAATCTACACAAGGTCCATTACCTGACAGTCTTGCCTCTGTATTAGCATTAACTCAGTCCCTGCTGAAATACTCCTCACAACTTTTTCTCTTTCTGAAATGGGTATTGCCACTTTCTCCAAGGTCACATCTTCTTACCAGGCTCCAAAGAACCACCGCCTAGTTTAGGTCAGAAGGGGCCTTTTGGGGCCCCTGGTCCAAGCAGGGCCAGGTTGGAGAAGGCTGCTCTGGGCTGTGTCCACGAGAGGTCTGAACATCTTAGAGGAGATGGGCAGACTCTACAACTTCTCTGGGCAACCTGTTCCAGTGTTAGGCCACCCTCATCGTGAGTTTTTCTTTCTTTCACTACTCTGCACTACTTATCCTTGCTGCTGACTTTCACCAAAGATCTTTTTGTTCTTGTCAATAATTCACCTAATAATTTCATCTTACTCCAAGAAAATACTTAAATTCCTCTAACTTTTCAGTTGTCACTCTTGCTTTTCAGTTGTCACCCTTCCTTTTCTGCTGTTTTTGGCTTTATCCCAGATAGAATTACCATACCATGTAACACTATTTTTCAGTATTTTAAATTTTCTATTCCTTTCTTTTGCATTTCTAAGTTCATGTATTACCTATGAAGCTAGGCTATTACTCTCTTTTTGCACATTATAGGTAGTTCTCTAAGCAGTATTTTTTCAGATAGTTACCTAAAACTCCTAATTACAAGTTCCCGTATTTAGCGTGAGTCTATCTTTTTCCTCTTAAAAAAAAATACACTATGGCATAGATTCAAATAAAAAAAAAATAAAACTAGCAAACATTTTAAGGCACAGTCTTAAGTTGCCTAGAGATTGCCTAGGCTGAAGTCTTCAAGGTACAGGGGAACAAGGAAGCGCTACATCTGTCATTAGCTCACAGCAAAAGGGAAAGTGCTCCTCTTCCCATGGACTGAAGAAGCAGTACCCCAATAGATTTCTTTCTCTCAGGAATAGGTGTCTGTTAGGAACTGTGAGGTGATTTATTCTCCTATCCTTGCTCTTGTGGAAAGTCTACAATAGGCCAGAGCAGCAAAGTTGACTTTTACTGCTTCAACAGTCTTATTCCTGTCCAATTCCTACTCTCCGTTAGTGCTTACACTATCCCATATTCCCCCACCTGGAAGACAAATACCTAAGACAAATAATTGACTACCTACCTCCCTAAAATTGACACCTACCTAAGACAAATAATGGAATACCTATTGACTAGTATCCCTTTTTGTATGGAATTTATGGGATGTAATAATCATATTTAGCAAACTCTGTGAGAGCCAGCAGTAGAATTCCAGATTGTCAATACTGTAGCCAAACACTGTCATGGCATCGCAAGTACAATCTCACCACCTCACGGCTGCTTTAGAGATTAACCTACTACTGATACCCCGCAGAATTACTAATTTTGCCACTTGCAGAGCGGGCAATCAGTTGGGAGGGTTGGGTAAGTTAGCTGGAGTATGGCCACGCAAACATGCTTTGGTGTTTAGTGCAGCCAAGAAGTGGAAATCTCCTACAGTGGATCTGCTGCTAGAGAGAGCTTCTGTTAAATCAGCAGCTGATCTGCTTTGGCAAACAAATCCATTTTCAACTTTTGAAAATGCTGTATTTGTGAGCTGGCTACCTTTTGCCCCTCTCTCCCTTGCCCCCTGCAGTTCCAGCTCCTCACTGTTAGAAGCAAAGACGGAAGTGGTTTGCAAACTGCAATGCTGTCATTGGCAATGGAGCTTCCCTGCTCATTCAGAGTTCCCTGCAAGTCTTGTAACATAGGTGCACTAAGCTAAATAAGTAACGCAAATGGGTCCCTGCTATTTAATGAACATTACTTGTACGTGATAAAAGGCTAAAGCAAACTGAAGCAAGTATCTGCAGATTTTGTTCCTTCAGCTTCAGTCACTGTTGTTTCACTCTCTCACTGGAGACAAAAAAGGTAACAGGCTTACTGAGCAAATGCACCAAATTCCTGACTTGTCATATGGCTGGACTTATAAAAAACTGGTCTGGGCTTTTATTTTCTTCAATACTACACTCTGCCAAGAAAAAGAACAATCTGTAAAGTGCATATCAAAGTTACTATGCTTAAAAAAATGCATACAACCATGCAATAAGGCTTCTACGTCTGACTCGAGCAGTGGAAGGCTGCCGAGTTGTCCCTGAACATGCAATACAGCAGGATGTTTACATTTACTTAGCGCACTGTGAAATTATCTGCTGTCCATTAACTTACTCTTAAAGCATTTACCTCCCCATGTGGCCCAGCAGTGACTTGTTACTAATATGCTAGGGCTTTGCCGAACTTCTGTTGAGTAGAACATATTTGAGGTCTGTGATTTTCATCGGCTGCTTTGTCAAGAGGAGGGAGCAGGGCTGGTGAAGGTTCGTTGCTAAACAGCTGCTCCATCCAGCACGCTACTGGCTACACAAAGCACAGTTTGTTAGGTGTGAGGGTCGGCGGCTGCCAGATTAGCTCATGTCTTAACTGCTTAGAAGTGAGAAATAGAGAGCACCCAGAATACCAGCCGAAATCCAAACTTGGTGTTTCCACTGCTGGAAACATCCTCTGTAAACGAAGCCCATAACACCAATATGAAAACCTTTCATTTGTATGTTTTTCTTTCCCTTTCATTTTTGTTCTTCATACCAGTTTTATTAGGATAAGATTAAAGTTATTTGGTTGAATTGGAAACAAACTCTGGGTAGTGACAGTGACTTCCTTTCTCTAGGACTGGTGAATTTATTGCAAAACTCACTTTGAAGCAGTTCCAGTTATTACAGCCCTTTCCAACACTGCAATACCTACAGAAACCAATGGTCCCTCCAAACGTGCAATTCTGCATCTAGATTTTGACCTAATGTATCTGTTAACAAATGAGAAATGGGGGGGGGGGGGAGAGGGGTGAAAGTGGAGGAAGACAAAAAGGGTGAACTAGTAAAGTTTGTTCAAAGTAATTTTTTTACTCTTAGAAAACTCATCTTCTATGCCCCTAGCCTGAGTTTTGAGAACCTTGAACTTCTCTCCCAGTTCTTGCAGATGGTGTTTACAGGATTGGCTAACATTTCCTTTTAAAAATAACTTGCCTGTTTCTCTCAGTATCCAGTGACATGAAGTCAACAAGTTAACTCACAATGAAATTATTCCACATAACTTTTTCTGGGGTATGTATGGTGCACAGAAAACTAACAAGATTCTCTTGAAACCATGTTTTTGAAAACTACTATCTTTCATAAGAAGAAGCCAAACAGGATTTCTGCACAAGCATGCTTCTCAACAGAGAGTCAGGTAGTGTCATGCTTAACCTTTCTTTTCTAAAACTGACCCTTGGAGTCTTTCACTCTCAAATCGACACAGCAAAATACAAGAAATCTCCAGACTTTTATGTACATTCAAACCTCTGCCCTCTTAAAGGCAATGACAGATTCAAAGGAACTTTCCTAAATTTCTCAGATTTTGTGTAGTTGGGATTTATTTTAGACCAAAGAGAGTAACAGCAGAAAATGGGTAGCTGCTTTCACAGATGCCAGGCCTTGCCACAACACTCTCCTCCAATCTCTTTCATAACAAGGAAACTCTCAATTCCAATACAGCTTTGCAGCTCTCACCTGCAGAGAGACTGCCTATAAGATTGTGACTGCAGAAAATGTAAGGAGAAGGAATTTTCCAGCAAGACTACATATTTTGGGTTGACAGAACATGAGCAAGCTTGCACTGCATTTCTTTAGCCAAGGAAAATTCTGAAAGACAGGTGCCAAAAGTAGAAGTATTTTGTTTTATTTTGGAAATGCTGAGACACACTGATAATCTTTCTCTTTTTGCCCTGAAAAGTAATTGAATGTTTAAAAACAAGTCAAGTTTGACTTTAGAAGCTGTTGAGAAATTTCAGAATGTTTTGTTTGGGCTGAACTATCTTCCTCCATCTCTATCCTGAAAAGCCTCCTCTACTTGTAGAACAAAAACTTGTAATCTTTCACCCAGTTCTAGGGCGTTGGTCATGCACTTATCCTAAGTTCTTCATAAGCAGAATGTCTTTCTATTTTGGGTCTCAGTTTCTAGGCTGTTTTTTAAGGCATGAAGCTGTGTCGTGAAAACTGCTGAACACTAATTCGCAAGTTAGGGTGGATGAGAATAATGAGTCAGCAACAGAGGCAAGCGTTGAAAATACCCTCTCTGAGATAGGCGAGTAGGAGGCAGTGGGAGCAATAATCACTGTTGCTCGTGTGATCTCATGGCAGCTGGGAGCCCGATTGCTGCTGTTATGATAAATGACTTTCCGTGTCACTGAAAATTCAGGTAAAATACTAACTAATCTGAAATGCAGTCAAGCTAGATATGATCTACCCTTATAGAATTTGATAATAAAGAGGAGAAGTGGAGAATGTATCAATGCTTCAAGTTTTTCCTCTATACTTTTTAGGAATGTATAACTTAAGAGAGAACAAAAAAAMCCCCAAAACAAAAAAACCCCAAACCCATCACATTGTTTCTGAATGCACTGGGACAAACTCTAGAGCCAGGCGTTTTCTAGAGTAACCTTGAAATGCCTGGCAGTAATTAATCCTGCTATATCTTCACCAGATCCTTGGTTAATGCTTCTACAAGGAATTCTTTAAGTGGTACCTAGGCAGCCTTTCCCTCAGGGAAGAGCTGTTAGAAACATCCCCAGGAGTTGCAGCAAGCCTTGCAACTTCTATTTCTCTGTGCCTGGCAAGTTCGAATCTTAACTATCTAATTTCAGAAGTGTCTACCCCTTCAAACAATCTGGATTATATATATATATGTGTGTGTATATATATATATATATATATGTATGTATATTTAAAAAATATATGTATATTTTAAAAGCTCTTCCAGCTTAAAGGGTGATCAGATGTACAGTGGATGGGTTGCTCCACTATTTGAGCAACTAAATATTGCCTTAGCAATTCTTCAACAGGATTCGTTGTCTAAAAGCATTTACACAGATACCTTCCGCACCAGAGCACCAGGGCACCGCTTGTCATCAGATGTTCTGCACAATAGTTCAGCATTCCTTCAGCCATGTGCTTACATCAAATTTACCTCCAAGCACAAAGCTATTTTTACTGGCATCCTTTCTCACTCTTGCTTTCCTTATTCCCTCATGCAATGATCACTTCCTATTAAATGTGATATTGAATAGCAATGACAATTTTTGTATTAATCCTCAGTCTCTCACTCCTCTCCTTGCACTGGATAGTTAAACCTTATTGGCTTATTTTCATTTGTCTTAGATAAGCACAAGACCCTGACTTGCCAAATTAAGCAAAAACACTGATGGAATTCCAGAAGCTTAAGCAAAGCTAATATCGAAGCATTGCAGCACATCTGATAATTCTGTCTACTCTGTTTTTATGTCTGAGTCACTGATTTTAACTAATGAATTTCCTTACTGCTGTATTTTGAAGTGGTAACAAGTGATGAAGACAGACTACCTACTACTCCTTCGTATCAGTACTCTGCGTTGTGCAGAAGGCCTCACTGCAAGGAGAAGAGCCTCCAATCAGAGTCTCCTTGCTCCTGCATCATCCCTGTTCTGCCTTCTCAATCATTTAATGCCCTATTTCCATAAAGTCTGAGGAGATGCAACCTCTTTTCCATCTTCTCCATACTTGAGTTTTTGTCTCCTCTTCCTGATGTGAATGGAAGTGCACAGGAGGTCAAAAATTAATTCAGCATAGATAAAATATATCTCAGAGCTGCTTTAACATGAAATACAAAACTGGCTTTGGATGAGCATCTTGCCAAGATTCTTACTGAGAGAGAGTGAGTCAAGTTGAGTGTTGCACTATTGCAGTTGCAGGGACTGAAAACCTGAACTGGCCCAATATAATACTGTAGTATGGCATATTGGCTAGTTTTACTCAACGAATTCGTAACTATATGTCTCTGTCTATAAGAACAATAGATTAAATTTTATCCTTTGCTGAAATTTTCAAAGACAGAGGATATAATCCAATATAAGGCACAAAGTTGGAAAACCACAAAATTGCAGAAGAATGATGAAACAGACTGATGAAAAGCAGTAGATACTCTGCTCATAATGAGGTTTCCATGTACTTCAGCTTCTGCACTGGTGAAATCCTAGCCTCTAGAGACTTTTGGATGTAGTTCATACTTCCCAAGAAGCTGGGCAAAAGCATGAATGTTTCCAAAAGAGCTTCTGAAGCATAATGTTAAGGGAACCACCTTGGATGCAATGGACATACCTACTTGGAGTAAATCTACTGATGAAACTCTTGCAGGTGTACTGCATAATACTAGAACACAAACACTGCAGAAGCAAGCATGAAGCCAACAGTATGTATGTAGCCAACAGTATGTAGTAATCCTGACTGAACTCTTTTTTTTTTTTAATCTATGTGGTAGAAAAACTGAATAAAGGATGACCACAGTGACTATGTAATACCTCTGGGAGGTAAGTGCCAGAAAGGCATGGAAATCATCAAGTCTAAAGTGACTGTGTAGTCAGCAACAAATTAGTCTATGCTGGTCTTGACAAAGGAATTCTTTTGGTTATTAGGGAAATGAGGTCCTGGAGCAGACTTTGAAAAGGTGCAGTAGGAGCAAACATCTGAAATATTCTGAAGTAGTCCATGCCGGTTGCTGTCTCCCAGCACAATCTGGAAGGTATGCTTGCAAGGAAAACTAAAAATTCTTTGAGATAATGCCTCTTGTTAGTTTTAATTGCTACTCCCTCTGGTCATGTTCCTGCTGATTATCAAATAAGTTTGTTTTGAACAAGCTAGAACAATAGACTTGTTCATACCAGTTGCTGGTCTTGAAGAAAAATTTATAACTGGTGCTAAGATTAGCTTATATCTTGCTGGAATGCAAGAAGTGCTCTAGCTTAGGGACTAGTTGAAGAGCTGTAGGAGTGTAGTGGGATGACCCTCTGTAGCACTGTCATTTCAAAGTGGTGATCTTAAAAAGATAGATGTTCAAAACCAGCTTCCTAGAACTGTAAAAGCATTGTTTTCTATTCCAAGTATTTAGAAACCTTAGAAATTCTGCACAGCATACAGCTTCTCTAAACTTTCTATTTGAAATTCTTTGCCTCAAAGAGTAAAAAATATGGGTAAAGTGAAAGGACGTGTCAAGGCACCTCTGTTGAATAGACTACAGTGAACCTTGGACAAATGTGGGCTGTGTACCAGAATCTAGATCAGGCAGCATTATGATTAAGGTATCATAGAATCAGTAAGGTTGGAAGGGACCTCTGGAGATCATCTAGTCCAACCTCCCTGCTCAGCACGGTCACCTACAGCATGTTAGACAGGGTTGCGTCCAGGGGGGCCTTGAGTATCTCCAGAGAAGAAGACTCCACAACTTCTCTGGGCAACCTGCTCCAGTGCTCTGTCACTCTCACAGTGAAGAAATTCCCCCTCACATTCAGGCGGAACTTCCTGTGCTTCARTTTCTGCCCATTGCCTCTTGTCCTGTCACATGGGACAACTGAAAAGAGTTTGTCCCCATCCCCTTGACACCCTCCCTTCAGGTACTCGTAGACATTGATAAGATCCCTCCTCAGGCTGCTCTTCCCCAGGCTGAACAGGCCCAGCTCTTGCAGCTGTTCCTCATAGGGCAGGTGCTCCAGCCCTCTGATCATCTTGGCAGCCCTACGCTGGACTCTCTCCAGTAGCTCCATGTCTCTCTTGTCCTGGGGAGCCCAGAGCTGGACACAATACTCGACATAAGGCCTCCCCAGGGCTGAGTAGAGGGGCAGGATCACCTCCCTCCACCTGCTGACAACACTCTGCCTAATGCACCCCACGATACCACTGGCCTTCCTGGCCACAAGGGCACATTGCTGGCTCATGGTCAATCTGTCATCCACCAGCACTCCCAGGTCTTTCTCTGCAGAGYTGCTCTCCAGAAGGTCAGCCCCCAGCTCATACTGGTGCCTGGCGTTATTTCTCCCTAGGTGCAGGACTCTGCACTTGCCCTTGTTGAACCTCATGAGGTTCCTCTCCGCCCAGCTCTCCAGCCTGTCCAGGTCTCTCTGAATGGCAGCACAGTCCTCAGCTGTATCAGCCACTCCTCCCAGCTTGGGATCATCAGCAAACTTGCTGAGGAGGCACTCTGTCCCGTCATCCAGGTCATTGATGAAGAAGTTGAACAGGATGGGACCCAGTACTGAGCCCTGGGGGATGCCACTAGCCACAGGCCTCCAATTAGACTCTCTGCCACTGATGACGACCCTCTGAGCTCTGCCTTTCAGCCAGTCCACTCATCTAACCCACACTTCCTGAGCTTATCTAAGAGGATGTTATGGGAGACAGTGTCAAAAGCCTTGCTGAAGTCAAGGTACACAACACCCACTGCTCTCCCCTCATCTACCCAGCCAGTCATTCCATCATAGAAGGGTATCAGATTGGTTAAGCAGGATTTCCCCTTGGAGAATCCATGCTGACTATTCCTGATCACCTTCTTTTCCTCCATATGCCTGGAGATGACATCCAGAATGAGCTGTTTCATTTCCTTTCCAGGGATGGAGGTGAGGCTGACTGGCCTGTAGTTGCCTGGGTCCTCCTTCTTGCCCTTTTGAAAGACTGCAGTGACATTGGCTTTCTTCCACTCCTCAGGCACCTCTCTAGTTCTCCAGGATCTTTCAAAGATGATGGAGAGTGGCCTGGCAACAACATCTGCCAGCTCCCTCAGTACCCATGGGTGCATCCCATCCAGGCCCAGGGATTTGTGGGTATCTAGCCTGCCCAGAAGATCTCTAATCCTATCCTCCTCAACCAAAGGAAAGTCTTCCCTCCTCTGGACTTTCTCCCTCACGTCCAGGCTACAGGATTCATGAGGGCTGTCCTTGGCAGCGAAGACTGAAGCAAAGAAGGCATTCAGTAATTCTGCCTTCTCTGTATCCCTTGACACCAAGGCCCCCGCTCCATTCAGTAGCAGGGCCACATTTTCCCTAGTCCTCCTCTTGCTGCTGATGTATTTGAAGAAGAAAAACACTTAACGACCAATCTATCATATCATACATATCACAGAATGGTAAGGTTGGAAGGGACCTCTGGAGATCATCTAATCCAACCCTCAGCATAGCCCATACAGGGATTGAACCTGTGACCTTGGCATTAGCAGCACCACGCTCTAACCAATTGAGCTAAAATTTAAGTAAATTAAGCTTGAGACAGCATAGTCGTCTGGATATGAAGAAACAGCATATTTATAAGGTTGTTACTCCATGCGAGTTGGTTCCTGTTAGGCCTCTTGTTTCATTTACCCACTCACTCGCTGCCCTGGCCAAGTGCTGAGTCAGATCAATAGGGATTCCAGCCATTCTTCAACCTTGGATCTCAGCACAGATATCTGAATTAGCTTTAAAAGCACTGTAAATTACCTCCTTCCGTGCCTCTGGGCAAGACCAAATTGCATCAGACATAAGAAAAGGACTCTATGCTCATAAACTTAGAAGCTGAGGAAATAATTTAAGAGGAACTTATTTGTGCTCATACCTATTGATATGTATCTCCTTATCTATGAGGCATCTCCATTACTGCTTCTGTGCTCTCTTTTTGAAGACTTGACTTTATGTTTCAACCTCCCTAATTTTAATGTACGACACCAGAGGGAAATTCTTTATTGATATTGAAGTGGAGAACTGTTGCCATCATTTCAAATTTAAGCTACCAGTGTGCCCTCTTTGTCAACTCCAGGCAAGAGTGTCAAAATTTCTTTTTATAATAGGAAGTTGGCTGCCATAATTCTGTAAACTGATTAACAAACTCTTAATCAAATATAATAAATGCTGAGTGAAGAACTGAATTTCCTATTTTTAACTATATGACTTACTTTACTCCAAACAAAAGAGAGGGTCACTCAATTGCATGTTCAAATATTAGAAATTCTCCTCTACAGTCAGTAAAAAAGCTGCTGTTGTTGATCAAAAAGCTTTAAGGAAAATAAGATATTCCTTTTTATTACAGAATGCTCATGATGTCTTTCTCTCAGGAGGCTATCTTGATTCCTTTTAATAAAGATGCCTTTGAGGAAGCAGATGTATATAGATGTATATAGAGGTATCACAGAGGTATATAGCGGATTAAGCTTTCTCTCCCTGAAATGCAGAGGATTTATAGCTGAAAATAGCCTTGAATTATAGGCATTGTAAAATTAAAAGGAGATTCTACTCTGAAGCAGTGTTGCATGACTATCTTGTAACCTGAATAGTGCAGGACACAGCAGAATAATTCTACTTTTAGTCAGTTTTTATTCGACCTCCAATTTGGGGATCAAATTTTGAGCCCCAATTTGGGCTAGCACAGCTGTGTCCCCTGATATTTTTATGTGGTGAGAAAGATCTACAGCACTAGTAGAAGCTCTGTCAGAGACAGYAGAACCCAAAGTTTTCTGCTATCCCCAACGATGTGTTGTTGGAATGAGTTGGTGCTCTTCATGCTCAATGCTTTCATACTGAGATGCACAACAGAAATGTTCTGCCTAGACCACCTCCAAACCTTCGCCCTATACACTGACATAGCTCTCCCTTGCCATTTCAGTGGCGAAGGATCGGTCCTAACAGAGTTGGTGGCATGACAGCATTTAATTCAAATTAGCTGTGAAGTTCAGGATGTATGAAGGCATGTCGTAGTCTGCTGACTTACTCCACAAGGATTAATTTCTCAGGAGTGACAGGTAACAGGGAGGCCACTCAGCAATGGGCATCTCTGCTGCCTGCTATGGCAAAGCACTCACTCTTCCAGTAAATGGGCAGATGCCAACTGATAGAAACAGTTCTGCAGGGGTCACTAAAGCAATATTAAATATCAATTCATACAGTCAGAAGCATTTTTTTGRGGAAAAAAAGAGTCCTATAAAATGAAAAAAGGGGAAAATTATTTAGACGCCCCATGAGGGCGTCTTGAGATGGGGCTCCAACTGATATCAAAATGGTAATAATGTGAAGTACAGGGTGATCCTTGTCACTCCGTAATATCTGTTTTATTGTCACAAGCTAGACGGTCAAAGCTGCTCAAAGAATCTTTAAACAACAGACAGCTCCAGACAGTCAAGCCCTATCTAATGTAGTATCATTACAACGAACAAAATTCCTCCATAAAGAATAACAGTATAATCTACAGTGACCCTCTGCAATTACTATAGCGTTGAACTTGGTTCATTTATACTACATATTTCATTCTGTAACAATCAGCATAGCTACTATGGAAATAGAAGTTTCCCAGACTGAGGACTTTGCCACAAAGTAGTGCATGAGTTTTTTAAACTGTTTCTTTTTTCAAGCCTATATTCCATGAATGGAGAATAAATGGATTTTAAATGCTGTTTTATGCAAGTAGTAGGACCTGATCCAGTGGCCTCTGAACTCAGTGCAACTCAAAAGGTGTATTTCCCTTGAGGAAGAACAAGGTGTTTCCCTTTCTTTCAGGCCCTTTAGTTGAATGATTTTGCTTCCCTAGATATCCCACCAGAGGACATGGAAGGATGCATTACGTTTTGAGACTTCTCACTCTGACCATGTCCAACTTCACCACCTAAGCAGGTAATGCTATCCAAGCAAGAAGGCAAGAAACAGTACAGTTCTACATGAAGTGCTCTGCTTTGCTTTGTTGAACGTACTATTGCTTTTAATATCCAGAAGGTAGTATCTTTTAAAGAGTACTATCAATTCTCAACCTTGCTATCTGCAATCATGAAAACAAGTTGTATGCCTTTTTTTGTAAGACTGTTTCTGTTACTGTTTTGTCCAGCAAAACATTCCTTAAGTTCCATTTAAATAAGAGTCTTTGCTTTTTGTCCTAAATTCATACGTTACTTATTTGAAGGCTGTTCACAAAGGTGCTGTAATCTTCCCGGCATGTTTACATTTCACAACAATGTTCATTTGGTACCTTTTACCACTGATGTAGTTCTATGATAAACAATTGCATAAGTGGCATTTATTTATTTATTTAACTTGAAATACTAATTCAAATTAGGATTACAGTTCTTTTCTGGAGATCTGAAGAACTGAAAGAGCTTAGGCATCCATGAATTTAAGAGACTTTACTGTGTTACTGTATGCTGTGTAAAACAACCCAAGGTTCAACAACTATATAGTAGAGATGGACAGAAGCTTACATGTATGCTGTTGGCAGCTTTGATTTTGAATTCCTTTGCCAAAGAGCTTTCGAACTTTTTGATTTCAAGCTGAGAGTCTCCCTGCTGGTTGTTTGCCTAGAGCAAGTTTATAAACTGCAAAACAAGCATACAGCGGAACTAAGCAAAATATCTCAAAAATATTGGTACTAGAGGRCATCTCAATAATCTCTCTTTAACTAGATGTCTTTTCTTTCTCCTGCTCCTAGAAAATCTGATATTAACATCATCAAACATTTATTAGCTATTTCTGTGACAACACTATGCCATGCCACAGGAGATTATGATTTCCCTTCAGGACTAAGTAGGCTGAAATAAATAGATTGTAAAAGAGGAAAGAGAAATTCAGTTAGTGCAAAAATGGATATTCCATTTGAAGTTGTACATACAGTCTAAGTCCTTAGCCTTCATGATAGGAAGGGCATTTTTGGACCTTATGTTTACCAAGTTGGTGAGAAGTCAGGAAGTTCTTCAGAATGATTAGCAATATGAATTTGACATGTTTACTCAACTCACTTGATCACCAGTAAGCATATTATGAGAAAGGAATGAGTTACAATTCATTTCTACCTGAAGAGCATCTGGGGAGGCAGCAAAACATCCAGCAACATATATGCAGTCCTGCTGGCAGTGGCAGAAAAAAACCAGAAAGTACAGATTTGGAAGATGTTGTGAGAAAAGTCTTTTTAGGCTTACAGAGGAATGGACTACAAGACTTCAAACAGAAAAATACTTGCAAGTTATAGTTTTGGCA
Organism: Rhea americana; assembly: GCF_003343005.1. Lineage (NCBI taxonomy): Eukaryota > Metazoa > Chordata > Aves > Rheiformes > Rheidae > Rhea > Rhea americana. The sequence continues at coordinate 255,619 of NW_028186483.1, forward strand.
GAGTTTCACTGCCTTCCCTTTTTCCACTGCAGTAAAGAGGTATCTCTGTTGATAGCTGTAACGACAGTGGGGACTACAAAGGCAAGTGGGAAACTAAGCTGCGTGTATATCAGAAGTGTTGTTTTGACAAGCCTACTCAGTGCTATTTGCATATTTTATTTTCTAGGCAATTGTAGATCTCATAATGGAATGCTACCAAGTCAGTGGGAAGAAGGATTGCTAGTTTCAGCTAATAAAAAATCCCAGTTTACTGTAGATTTCTTTGAACAGTTCTGTGGGTGTATTCCTGGAATTATTTCACTGCATTCTGGCCATGTTACATACTTTACCCACATGAAGTAAACAACCAAACTTGCACATTATAAGAGTGAAAACAAAAAGTGGGTGAAAATCCTCAAGTGATGATTGCTCAGGAGAAAAAATAATGATGAACACTTCAGAAAATGACCACTGAAGTTGAATACTCTGCTCCTCCTATTATTATTTGCAATGTTTCAAACAATAGTAAATAAAATTAAATGAATTCCTCACCACCATATTTTCAACAAATGAAGTAATACTGAGCACAGGAAAAGCTGGGACAGAAGCTAAAATCAGTAAGTTCCATGTAGGGTCCAGACAATGATAGTCTCAAATCTTTGAAAGAACAAGTGCATGAAATTGCAGGAGTTTTAATTAATCTGTCATGCTGATGTTAGTATAATCTGATTAGATAACAGCATCTGATATAGTATCACATAACAGAGGATTGATCAAACTGAATAATTATGTGGATTAGAAGAAGACCTGAAATGCTTATGGAGCTGGYTCAAAGAGAAATGCAATCAGCAGTGCTGAAAGGGGACACACTGGGCTTAAAAGAATTTACTGGTGAGGCTCCTTAAGATCAAACTGATTTTTAGTGTTTTCATTAATTTATTAATGAATTATTATGGTTAATTTCATTAACCATGTTGCAAAGGGTACTAATATGGAGATTACATATACCAAGGATGCAAATCTAGTTAGCACCAGGAGTACAAGAGAGGATTGGGATTTCTTACAGAGTGAACCAGTTGACTTTGAGATTTGTATAATAAAAATGAGATGAAAAAATTACAAAACACCAAGTTAAATAAAGGGGACTAACAACATGAATTACCACCATCAGCTAAGAACTCATCAGTTGTTAGACTGGGTTTATTAACTTGTTGCCAAATGATTGACTGGCAGTGTGATGCAGCCATGAAAAAAGGAAAATGCGCTTGGTGGATGGGTCTGGTGAGGCATTTTTGGTAGAGACTGAGAAATATTGTTGCTATTTTAAGGCCTTGTTAAGACTACAGCAGGAGTAACTCTGTAAGTGATCAAGAAAGAAGCTTTCAGTGTAGCCCTTGTTCAGTGCAAAGATCTTCAGTTGACCAAGCAGTACAGAGCACCCTGACTATGCATGAGGAACCAGGAAGAGCTTGCTTTCCTTAACAAAGTCAAGGCTCAGAGGCTGTTCTTTTTCAGCATAACCATGATTGGAAAAAAACAGAGGAAGAAGAGATGTTTAATTTAAAAGACAGTGCTGATGTTAGAACAAATAGGGATAAATAGCATGTGGATACATTTTGGCTGTAATTTAGAACAAAGGTCTCTAACGACTGAAACAGAAGACTGCCTTCCCTCTACAGGTAACAAGAACAAAAAGGCATATACCATGACTCTTCTCATAAATATGCAATTTGAGCATCCAAGAGTAAGAAATCATGAGTTGAAAAACCAAGGAGGTGCCTTCATCTTATTTTTTTATTTATTTGCACAGGCACTAATATCCCTTGGATCTCTGGTCCTTTTCATCCCTCATTCTTTTTGTACAACACCTAAAAGGAGGACCAGGGAACACTCACCAACAGCAGCTTTTAACSGAGTGGCCTTTTCTCCTTTGGTGCAGGATCCCCCAAGGCCAACTTCAGCGGAGGGCTCCACCTTAGGTGCTCCCAGCCCCACACCTCAGGAGTTTTCCTCTCTTTCTCCAGTGACTAAAGAGGGAAACTAGCTTCCCTGAGCTTCAAGTAAACCTGTCTGAATATCCGCCTCAGTCGCCAGAGCCTTCCAATATACCATTTTCTTCTGTGGTCACTGATCACAGCATAACCCATTTTTCCCTCTCGCTCTCTTTCAGACATTGAGCTTCTAACACAAAACAGCTGGGCCAGCCTAAGAGGCAGCATGGTGCAGTGCTGAGAGCCTGTGTGTGTGTGTGTGTGTGTGTGTGTGTGTGTGTGTGTGTGTAAGAACTCTGTTTTGTGCAGTCTGTTGGGTTTTTTTAGTAGCTGTGCTTTTTCTGCTTGTTATGACACAGCATGGTTACGACTTCCTCTTTCTTCAGCTTCCAGTTTCTTCTTTCTCTTCGACATTAACAGGGCAAATCTATAGTCTTTCAAAGRAGGCTTGTAAGAGAGGAGTGGTCACAACTGCATCACCCCTTTTTTCAGTGCCAGATTAGTCTGTCCAAAAACTATCTATCACTGCATCTGCTTCTCCTGTCTGTACACTATATTCATGTTGTATCAGCCCGCCAGCAGCAGAGTACTGTATACTAAGGGTATCTCTTTTTTTTCTTTCTTTAATCATGTCAGCTTCAGTTTTTATTAGCCTTGCCACAAGTTATCTCCTTTAGCATCAGTTAAACAAACATTTTATCAGTGTCACTGTTTTTACTTTACCATGTATACAAACAGAACAGATGAACATATATTAAAAGATATATCAGAGATAACTACTTGTGCACGGCAGGCCAAGATAATGAGAAATCTGACTAAGGAGTTTACGTGGTATTTTTTTAAAAGGGAGATATCATATGAGGGTTTTGCATTCAATACAGTGCTCAGTCTTGGAAGAGTACAGGCTCAGAACCTTATTACAGTAGAAGAGGGTGATAGGATGTGTGTCCTTCTTCCCCTGTTTAAATCTCAGAAAAACCTTAAGTGAGTACAAAAGGGGGAAGGCAAGAGAGATCTGCTGTTACTAGGTGCCTCTTAGAATCATTTAGCTAAAAGTGTAGAAAAAGGGAAGTAATTTATAGAACTAAGAAGTCTAAATCTTTTTGCAGTTTGTGGCATGTCTACCTCTCATTAGACACGATGATCAAGAATTGGCCTGACATCCACAGTGGAAGGGCCATCATCAGTTGGTCTAGATATGAATGATAAGATGTGTTTAAGAAACAGAGAAAGAGCACAGGCATAGAGATGAAATTCAGAAACGCCTGAGACAGCACATTGTAGTTTATAGTCTTAAGTAACTTATTTTTGTTGGTCGGATCTGTTTTCCTTGCACAGAAATGGCTTGGAGTCAGACTAGAAAGCATACGGGGAAAGGAAGGTCCGTACCAAGGGCTGCCCCATGTGAAATGCATGCTGCCATGACTCCAGTTCCAAGAGGGACCTCTTCTGTGAGCCTACCAGCTAGGTATGAGGCAACGCAGGTGTGGTGTGCCTTGAAATGATCTGAAGTCTCTTCAAGTATTTTGACTTCTGTCAAAGAAATCTCTGTTCCAAATTTCCCAAAGAAGAACTTGAATGCATCATTATCTAGGCATAGAACTAAAATGGCCCTGGGTACTCTGGAAACTCAGTCCACTGAAAAGAAAAAATACTTAAAAATAAGAGTCCTTCCCATGCTTTTAGGTGATCTAAAATATTACTTTCAGAAAACCTAAATACTGTGACAAACCTGGCCAAAATGCATGAAAAATGGCTGCATTTGTTTTCTGGACTAGCTGCCCTGGCTTCCCCAGGGTTAGATCAGGGATAAATCCCCAGTGTCCTCAGGGACTTCCCAAGTCACTTTGAATATGAGTAGAACGAAGTATCAAGGACGATTCTTCATTGCCTTCCACCTTGTATCACTATGTGCATCTGGATAAACTGAAAAGAAGCAAGCTTTCCTCATGAGGTTATACGATGGAGAAGAACTGAAATGGAAAATTAAATAAATCATTCTGTTTTGACTTGTGAGTAATAACTGCTGAAGCCAACCTTTCCGCACAAAATGCTCTCTTGGTTTATGCGGCCAGGATGTTTTGCCACCAAAATCTAGGTGGAGTCAATTGAAATCTGTCCTGCGGGTTTTGTGGGACGTTAATATATTTTCTAAATTTAACACACTCCTGGGCAGAAGGCTTGAATTCCTGAAGATAGGAACTCCTGCACTTCTTTCCTTTTTCTTTTTTGCCAAATAGACCTACATGGAAAGGTTTTTTAAAATTTTCACTTCTTTCTAGCACAGGCCAATCAACAAACCAAAGTTTATTCAGTTTGCCCTTTTGGGAGGTGTGTCCATCTGTATGTCTGCAAGACTGAATGTCAGTTTGCCCTTTTGTGAGGTGTGTCCATCCATATGTCTGCAAGACATGAATGGCTTTCACTGCTAAAGTGAGGATAAAAATCCTATAAATGTGTGCAGGAAGGAGAAGCAATCTTGGATAACTTTTGAGTAATTAAAACTGCATGCATCATCTTTATTTTTTCAATCTTTTGAAGAAATATGATGAGCTGTGAGCAGTTCATTGGGGACAGGAACTTTATTCCACTGCATTCATTGCTGAAAAACTCATCAGCACATGAATAGTTCAAAGAATCATACTAAAAAGTGACAACAGGAAAGGCCGAACTATGATTTGTCTGGCAGTGTATTTCCTGATGACTAAGTATTCACAGGACATGAGTGGAAAAATCTGATACTACACTTGAAGGCCAGAGGCCATAGTCCAAAAAAACAATCTCCTATAGCAAGGAAAAGGTCATTAGGACGAAGATTTCTTTTACCTTATGAAAGCATCTTCAGTTTTTCACGGGCATAAGGATAGGCATGACTTTAAAGGGCAGTTCTGAAATGTGCATACAGCAATTTTGGCTGAGAATGAATGAAAACTTATGATTCTATTCTCAAGAGATGTAAAGCCTAAATAGTTTCAAAAGATTTCTAATATAGATAAGAGAGTATCCACTCCTTCAAGTGAATACAATATAATGATCTAAGTAGTAACATAGGTTCCACACAAAGAAATTACTTTTCCCCATGATTAGGAAAGTTAAGTATTACATTTCATCTAATCAGAGGTGGTGCTGTGATGTACTAATAACCAAGCGTGAAAGTGATAACAGATTGCATTAAAAAAAAGAGCCACTTTAATTTGAAGTAAAAATTCACAAACAGAATCTTATTACAGATTCTGACAACGGTTACAAAGTCCTAGCCTGTGAGTCAAACCAAACACTGGGGCTTACGGCACTGCTCTCAAGCTTTGTTCAAGCAAAGCTGAATCTGAATGGGAACAACGTGAGCCACTGCTGAACTGAAAGCAGAGCTGAAATGGAAAACAAGATGGTTTGTCTTCATCCCTGGGGAACACTCATACATTTATAGACCTTCCTGTTCGAGGTGAACCGCTCAGATCTCTTCTCCCTTATTAGCCAAGGAACGAGAGGATATGAATACTGTCCTAAAAAGCTAGTAGCTTTTCAGGTGGGTAAACAGAAAACAACGTACATACTCCATGTAACACTAAGAAGCATTGGAAGCTGGAGTACAGCCTTACTTACAAGTATTGCAGTGTTTTCTTTTAATCTTCTTGTTCCCTAAGGACCAGCTTTTGTAGGTGAGGGAGTGCCTCCTGCGAACTCGCACGCTAAGTTCAAAGGGCTGAATAGCACCACCATGCACATTTATTTTTAAAGAAGACATAATGATAACTGAAAATACTGTTACCTTTCTTTTCTGCGGATGGCAAGGTGAGGAAATGAACTGAGGGTTGAGGTGCGCTGACTGAACTTTGSACTTGTGAGGGTGATGAGCCTACAAGAGATGTGTGTGAATAGTTCCATATGCATCAGAAGTCTTTTTCAACTGCTATATTTAAGTATTTGTAGGTTCAGCAGCTGTTATGACTTTGTATTATTGTAAATGTATTTAAACTTATTTACTATTTCACTCGTCTTGAAATACAAACAAAAAGCACTTAGATGAATAAATTGGGGCACTACAGCTTCCACAGATCACTCCATGCATTTTTTTTTAGAAATGTATGTCTGTCACTTATTTACAATCCTATCCTACAGTGATAGGATTGTAATGAATAGCCTGACATTTCCTAAAGGCAGCAATGAATAACTGGGTTCATTTTATTCATCCACTACTGCACAGTTAAAATAAAGCACAAATAGTTGCTCTGTTTAAAGCTGCACACAAAGAGATGAAGTAGATTTAGAAAGTCCTTCCATGTCAAGTGGTTCTTGAACCTTAATTGGTTTATAAAGCATTCTGTGCCTAATGTAAAAAGAGAGGGCACTTGCCAATGAAACTACCATTTTAATTCACCCATCACTGTTATGCTATATAGCTCTGGTAAAAGGAAAGCTGGAGGCAAGAAAGGGGAGATGAGGTTTTTTATTGACAAGTTCAGCCCTGCATAGAAGAAACTGTTTGGGCAAGTTTTCTTTCACTTTCTCTTTCAACTACAGTAAAATCTTTTAATCAGTGTTACCATATCGCTGAGTTATATGCATTGAATAAAACATACCAGGCCTATTGCTTTAGAAGCATCAAAACAGTAAGAAAAAAATTCCTATACCTGACATGAAACAATCCATAAACTAGCCTAAAAAAAGACAGCTTATATGGTTGGTTTATTAACCCCTTAAAGTGCACTTTTCATGCTTTAAAACTGAAGAGGGTTGTCAACTTTGGAAAACTGAACTGTTGGTGTAACCACAAAATTCAAGAATTATCATTTTACAAAATGTCAAATATTGCAAACTCTGATTACAGTGAATACACAAGTAATACTGAACACGATTTTTTTCCTCCTTTCTCTCAAGTGACCATTTATACAAGGGAGTAATTTGGGCTAAAATCTCATCCCTGTAAAGACAACGACAAATTTCTCATCCTTTAAAACAAAACTCAGACTGTCATTTTGTTTGGAAATATGACAGAATTAGTACTTACTTGGTTGGCTATTACCAGGCCACACAATCAGTTTATATATTGTTTACTTTCTTATTAAGAAAGCATATGTCTGGCATATGCTTATATTAATTAATCAAATGAATTCATTGTATTACTTCCTGAACTCTAGAATAGAGGCTGAACTCCATTGCTAGAATAACTTTGCACCTGCTTCCTATGCAAAGATATCTTGCTTTGGTATTTTTATTTAACTGAATTGGCTCATTAGTGCTAAGCCAAGTCCTCACAATCTGCACAAGGAATGAAAAAGAAAGCAAGCGCTCTGATACTGTTATTGAGTAACTTCACCATCTGGACATCAGGTTTGGAAAGGAGTTTTTCTTCTTCACAAGCATTCAGGTTCATACGCCTTCTTACGAGGGGCTAAGCCTTTTAATTGATTTCAAAGTTATCTAACAGCATTTAAGAAATGTGACTTAGTGTCTTTTAAGCTGACTCTTTTGATGTGCATCTTAGCAGTGTGCTCAACTGGGATCTCCTGGTACAAAATTGATTACTCTTTTTCTTCTTTTTTTTCTGTTTTCTCTTTTCTGTTAACAAGCTTAGACGTTTGTTAGAGGCAGCTCATTTGTAATTAACATGGCAAGATCATCACTTTGTGGCACTGGTTCACTGGGAGATTTACCTTACCGAAAGAAACCAAATCCAAGTATATAATTATGTGATGTTAATTGCCTTCAGTTAAACAGGCAAAATACAGAGGTTGAAGAGAAGCAGCTTTGGAAAGTGGCAGCCATCCAAATGGCTACCATTGCTGTCTTTTTCAGATTTCTTAAAACTACTGCCATGGTAAAAGCCAGCACTCTGAGCGATCTTTCCAAAGCTTTTGTATGCACTCCATTAGGTATTGTACTTGTCAGTACAGGGGATATAAATTTTCCCTCTGAAAGAATAAATCTTTCACTAGTAAAGGAGAGAGAAGATATGGTTTCTAAATGAATGATTCATTGTTGGAGGGCACCATCATGACTTGCTGGAGTTGCTATGATACCACAACAGCAATGCCAACTTGTGATAGTCCTTAATGCTTTCTGGAAACTTAACAAACAGAAAAGGCATTGCTGAGCAAAATTATTTACTTATGTTTAAACAGGAGGTGTGTATTTACCGTGGAGCTTCCTTCAATCTTCCACCTTCCTGTAAAGGCTGGCTTGAAATCAGTGAGCCTTAGTAGCCTTTTTCTCCCCCCTTTTGGTTCTGGGGGACTGAAGTAAGTAGAAATCGGCAGGCAGTGAGCATTGAGAAAGACTGCAGGATGCCCCAAAACAGTAATTTAACAAACCCTCTCACTGTGCCTGCCAAAACTTGGGTTTGAGCCTTTTTTGATTAAAAAAAAAATATTTTCAACAACCTTCTGTGGCATTGGAAGCATATGTGGCTTTGCCAATTCATGTCTATCTAGAAAAAGAATGAAAGAATACCATATATATTCTTTGTGAAAAAGTACAGCAAAGATAGATGGGAATAAAGTTGGAATTTCTTTTTAGAATTCCCGTGTTTAAAACGGTAACTGTATTAACACCAAATCAGTTTTGTCTGAGAAGCACAAATATTTCATCTCCCACAAACTGAAACCTTAAACAGGGGTTCCACAGAAGGCTAACAGTGCAGAAGAGGGAACTACCACTAATGAAACATTGGAGCACCTTACTCACTTTTAAAAATGGGTAGAGGAGTTGGGAGGGCTCATATTGGCAGGGACAGAGAAATTAATTGCGAGCATACAAATTTGTGATGCAGTGAACTATGGAGAAAATATGGAACTGAATTACTACTGGTGCTGAAAGAAACTTGGTCCAAGGGAGTCTAGGACTATCCTGGGGAGATGAAAACTTTGTACGAGGAAAGAGTGTTGTTATATTCTTCTCATAGGCTGCAGACTTTATGAGAAAGTGAAATAATAGCAGTAATTAATTGTCAGAGAATCATTTCACAAGGATCACTAACAATTAAAAGATAACAGCCTCTARATAAACATTACATAAGTACGCACTTCTCTTTTCTTGTTACAAAACAAACTTGCTCTTCTGCCAGGAGCCTGTAGTGCATGCAGCCTTTTTCTTCTTTCTGTTGAAGTATCATTAGTCCTCTTAAGCTCAGAAGACAGAGAATACTACAAAAGGGGGAAGTCAAAGAGGGCTGCTATTAAAAAGCCTTTTGCTCCTATACTATGTATAGTATGATAGAAGCCTACGTAGGAGAATGGCTCAGATAGGGGAATGGATACCCAGCCCTTACGAGTTAAATGTAGGAACTGAAGTGAAATTTCCACTACGAAGATAAGTACTAGCATATTACATACAAATACTTGCCAACTTAATATATTATTAATGTGCAAATAATATTCGTGTGTTTAATTCCACGGGTTATCCCTAGGCCCTCATTTTACTATGTATTTTTCAAAATAAGAGACTTTTCTCCRTTTATTGCTATTTCCTACTAGTGATGACTAATTCAAAAAATCTAATCAAAGTGATACGAAATGACCCAACTAAAAGGTATGAATGGCATTACACTGAATACAATACTTCAAAAGGTACAGCTTGGACCCAAATACATGGAAACTGCTGGTGACTTGGCTGGTAGTTTTGGAGTTTGCTTCTACAGCTGAACAGACAGAAGTTTCTCCCTTAGGCTGTAGGATATTCTTTATAAGTCACTTCATGGTCTTTACCTTTGGTATTACAGCTTCTGAATAATCTGTGCTACTGACTTCCTATTCCTTTGCTGCTTGATAGTAGCATCCCAGGAAAACAAAGTAGTTAAAAGCAGACTTAAAAGGACTGAAAAGAACACACTAGGAGCGTCAGGAGGAAACTATTCTCTCTGAAAGAATGCAAAACTTCTCTAGGTTGTGCTCTGCCTCTGTTTTGGCCCAGCCCAATGGAGACTCTTGGGGAAATCCTGAGGGCTAGGCAGAAAAAGGACATGAAATGATGAGAGTTGTGCTTGTTAGTCTTCCTCCTAAGACTGCTTTCCACTTGAGAAAAAAAAAGGGAGGGGGGAAATAAAAGAGGAGGGAGCACTGTACATAATAATACAGATAGAAATATGTTTATCACAGTGGTCATTCTGTTGGATTTGTGCTGCAGTCACAGGGACTGAGTGGAGTAAAAGTAAGCCATAACACTTAAAAAAGGGTAAATCCTAAGAAGTCATTCCTTTGAGTGTGCACAAAAGGCTCCAGGAGAAAAGCAATTCTGAGGCAAAGCTGTGCTGTTCCTATACCTTTCTTAATACAGCTGGGGGGGAAACTGCATGAATATTTTCAGTAGGAGCCTTGCGGACTGAGATGGGAGAAAAGGCAGTCTTCCTTCCCTTGCTGCCAGTATTCGTGGACTGCGCATTGCAATATCCTCCCTTGCTGGCAACTCTTACTGCTCTCCCCTGACAGAAGATTAAATGTGAGATTGGCACAATATCTGAAGAGGGCAGCGAAGTGACACAGCAAAAAAAAAAAAAGAAAAAAGAAAAAAAAAGAAAAAGAAAAAGAAAAAAAGAAAGAAATAAAAGGATCAGGAGCAAAACTTGATCGACCTCTGCAGCAGCAGCTCAAATACAATTTATAATGGAAAAAAACAACTCCTTGCATACAAACTGCTCAGACTGTAGTTTACATCTACAGGTAGCTCAGTTCAGAAATAACTACTACTAGCATTTATTCCGTTTTGCCTAGCTTAACAGGAGTGTCCTCTGACAACAACAGAGATAGCAATCAATTTTCTTCAGCCTGGAATTTCTGTCCAGTCAAATCTTGGCTGCCTGCTAAATAAGTTTCATTACTGAGGATATGGCAAGGGAAGAGAGAAAATAAACGGCAACAACCCTGACGCTGGAGGAGACTAGGGACTTGGAGGAAAGGGCACCTGTGACCGCGGCGGCAGGCAGAAGCAGCTCCCCAGGCGCCGTGGGCCCGAGCAGGGGGCAGTGGGGACTGCGCGGCAGCCAGGCAACTCCCAGGAAGGTGCCACTTATGGTGGACACAAGCTAAAAGCGTTAACATGACATGTCCCTGTGTCACCGATCTAAATCCCGAATGTCACAGGGGAACCAAACAAATATTCACATAAGCTGAATTAGGCCCCAGGCGCAAAGGAAGAGCTCCTTATCTAAGTGCTGTCCTCTCCTCGAAAGTGACACTGGCTTCTCGTAGATTTAATTTAAATATCATTAAAAAAGGTCAAGGGCTTTGGAGCGCTTCCACTGCTAAAAAAAGCCCAGCTCCCAGCCAGAGGCCCACAGATACAACCCACAGCGAGCGGCTTGTACGCGCAGGAGTGCACACAGTCAGTGAGCAGAAGGAAGATGCAGAGATCGCGTTAAAAAGAAAGATCAGCAAGTGATAGTGCCTTGCCGAAGGACGAGTTGCTTAACAGAGAGAAAACACGGCCTGGAGTTTTTAAGGATGTGGCCTGAAATAAAGAAAGTGGCTCCTGTTTCTAGTTCCTGCACTTCATTAAGTCCTATAGGAGTGGCTTTGCTACGTGTACAAATAAACCACTAAGTGGAAAATGTAATTGCTTTACGGAAATAACACCCAATGCTTTCCTTCACTGTGTGGATGTGGTTAACTAATCACTAAAACAGTGATTTTCAGATAAGAGTGTGACTTACACACACATACACATACATACACACACTCATATGCAAGTCTCTCCAAGGCTCTTTAAAGAAACTGGAGTGCATCAAATTTACATCTGGATATTAGATTTTTTTTTCTTTTCAGAATAAAAGGCCATGCATGTCCGGTGGACAACCTATTCTGAGTCCCTCAGTCTCAGGTTCTGAAGTAACAAATATTAGCAATTTTCAAAAGAAGTTGCTCATACTAATAATGTAAATTTAACCCTTATTCACACCATTTGACAAGCAAAAATAACACTAACCTACCTCAGAGGATATTTACTGGGTTATCTGAGGTGTGTTTTGAGATGGAGTTACATGTGCAAAGTATAGGCCTAAGTTTATGGGAAGTAATCTGTCTTCTGCACAGTTAAGGTATTTAAAGGCAGAAAATCGCTGTACGGAATGCTGCTTTGTGTAAAAACAACAGCAGCAACAACAACAAGACAAATCCAGTGCATTCAGCATTTGTGGGGTTAARTAATTTGTAAAAATGGCATTAAGCCATGCTCTTACACCTGTAAACCTTCAGGTATTTTCTGAGTCTTGTTTCTGAGGTGACCAACCACATAATTTCTGTGATACACATATGGAAACAAACAAAGTGACTTTGGAAAAGAAACCAAAGTGCACTAATAAAATTGATTATTTTTTTTTAATGCATACTCAAGCTGACATTCCAGCCAGTGTTCTTCCTGAGTACAATTAGGAGAGAGGGATTTCCCCCCCTCCAAAAAAAAAAAAAATCTTCAAAGAATGAGGCACCCAGCTGCTAGCGGCTCTCAGCAGCAGCAGCCTAAATCCCTCAGCTGATGTTGGGTCAGGGCATTACCTTGCCAGGCTTGTTGTTATTGCCATGCTGCTGAGCCCGGCTGGCGCAGGTTATTCTCTTTTGGCAGGCAAGACAGTGCTAGGGTTCTTTCAGTCTCTCCCAAACAACTGACTCACCGCCGCAGATGTGTTGTGTAATTCCAACAGCAAGAGCCATCCCAGCGCTTGTCAGCCGTGCCAGACCAACCAGCCCTGCCGGGAACCAGGCGGCCACCCGGGCAGGTAGAGGCTCTGGCACTGCCCGTTCGCAGCAGGTGGAACAAAACAAGTGCCTCTCCCGGCCTTTTCGCAGAGGAGGAAAATATTCAAGAGGAACTTCCAAGCTTTTTACTGTTTATTTTCTCCCTCTTAAGCTCCCAGTATAAATGTTGATTGGTTTCCCATGGAAAGAGCAGAATGCACAGCAGAAGACTGGGTGGTAAGTGTGAGGCTGGTGAGTGCTGGGGAAAGAACTGTGCCCAGAAAGTTCAGAACAAGTTGCTACCTGATAAATATAAGCTTGAAAAATGAAGCATATCCCAGGGCCTGAGGGGAGAAGAGACATCTTAGAGTTGCCATGCCCCAAGGCCATGTGGCCTCCACCTGTGGATTCTGTTTTGCTGTGAGCCCTATCAGCACAACACATGAAACTGGACCCTACCTACAAATCTCACATTCAGTGTCTTGCTGAATACTTTTTCAGCAACTAGGAATGTTACATATGAACACTCATTGCTCTTTTCTTTAAAAYGCAGATGAAAAACATGAACATTAGTCAAGAAAATGTTGGCCACCAGCATGCTGATCTTGCTGCTGAACTACTGAATGCAAGACAGGTGGCTAAAGGGACTCAGTCATATCATTCTCATTGGCACTTTGTCTCTGACAACCTTAAGTCCACTTATGTCAAGAGAAAAATTATTTTGGCTTAAGCTAACACCGGACCATGTCCTCTATCACTAAGTGAATTTATTTGTTTTCTTCTGGAGTCTTCTGCATTTGCTTATGCCTGAAAAAGTGATTGCAATAACTCTAAATCCAGTTGTGAGAATAATGAGAAGCACAGACAGCTTTCATGTTGTGCCAAGCTACAGAAAGGTGCCTCTCCTGACAGCATCTGCATGATACTGGAGAGAGACACTAACCCTTAGTATCTTCTCAGTCCAGTGCAAAAGAAGTCCAAGTAAAACAAACMAAGTGTATGCAAAGGAGGAAAGGAAGTGGTTTGAGATGAAACATCATAATACGGATAGCCCATGTGTATGGGGAAAAGAGCAAGATTGGAAAAACACATTGCAGAACAATGCTATAAAGAATTTGTACTAAATCAATCCTAATGCACTTCTAAAAATAGTAACCCCAAGTTGCTTGAGATACCTATATAAATATACACATATCCAAATGAACAAAAGAAAAATACTTACAAGAGGTCAAACTAGTTGTCTTTACCACATGAAACCATTTAATTTTTCTAATCTTCTTCCAACCTGAGTGGACATAGTTAGCCTATTAACATGTGCCTACAATCCTCTCTTAAAACGTATTTATCTTTCCAAAACAATATGGTTAGTAGACCTGTAACAATGTTTCAGACTCTTCAAGGGGAATTTATTACTTATTATGCAGCTTTAATGATTTAAATGCTGATATAATAGTCCAGGAATGGAAGTAGTATTTTCCAAAAAGGTTACAGTGAAGTACCATTGTGATCTGCTTGTAATTGCTTATTATCCTAGGGAATTTTATCCAGACTGGTAGGGTGAATGGTTTTCACCAAAGGAAAGAAACTTAGGAGCAGGGAACAGTATCAATTTAACAAAATTCAAATGAACAGCAACTTACACTTTCCACAAGGCATCTGAATCCTCTCAGTGTTAGTATAAATAATTGCAGAGGTTCGGCACATGAAGCAAGAGACCCTACTGCTAGAGTAGGGCAAGAACAAGAATCAGGTACTGTTTATATACATGTAAATAAGGGATCCTGTTACCAGGCCTTTACAGTGCAATGTCAACACAAATGCTGTAGCTAGGGAAAGGAGAAGATCAAGTTGGACTGTACAGGAAGTCAGCTGGACATGAGGCCAGGTAGCAGTGTTGTATCCTGGGAAGTTTTTGTACATGCCAAAAATATTTGAATCATATACGGGATATGCTGTAAAATAATGTATGTTAATTTAGATGCATTTTTCCTAGTGATCATCCTGCTGATTTTTTTTTCCTTTGATAATATCAAAGAGATATTGGAGAAAAGAATTTGTGTCTTGGAGGAAGTAATAAATACAACATTGATGTGGATTTAAATGAGCTGGTGCAGGGTTTCTTGCATAGCAGGCTGAGAGGTCAGATGCACAGAAAGTCATCAAACAGCATCGATAAGATACTCTGTGAAAATAGGTGAGATTACAGAGGAAAAATGTTAAAAGAGTAGGCAAAAATGACAGATGACTATGATAAACCAGGAAATGAAGAAAACAAGATTTGCAAAGGAGTCTAGCAGGTATGCAACATAGCGGTAAACTGATACAGACTAAAGGAAAGTAAAAGGTAAGAGGAAAGCAAAGGCCTTAAGATTTTGCCAGGGAGTAGACACTGCAGATGCTGACACTAACTTCAGCGAAATGAAATGGATGTTTCTAGTGGATTCTAGAGATCATTTATGAGCTAGTAACCTTGGAGAAGTCAGCTGTTGCAAATGAACAGTTCACAACACCAGCAGGCCAACAGCCTGTAAGACAGTTGATGCTTAGGAGAAATCAGGAAAGAGGGAGGGAAGTAGATGAAGATGCTGAAGGAAGGTAAGCAGAAACATAGATGAGTAGGAAGTATGGTGGGAAAGGTTGTATAGAGTTGCCAGTTCTATCTTGATATTGTTAAATTTCTGCTATTGTGTTTCTTTCTTCTCACCTGAATGGAGATAACCAATGTTATCAAAATGACTGGTGGTTTTGAGGAAGAAGTTAGAAACCCTCACAAATAAGAGCTTTCATGTTCTTGGAGCTGAAACCCTAAGATTATGATGAATGATGGAACTTTCAGAGCCCTAAGATAATACATAAAGTAGCTGCACAGCCTTTCCTGATGGACTTGGTTCAGCTGGGGCCTCTCCAAAGAGACAAAAACAAACCAAGATTATACCACAAAAATCAGCTGAAAGTGAGATGGAATGGTAATTAAGGTAAGAATGGGAATTAAGGTAAAATGGAAGCATTATTGTGGATAACATCTCTATCTCTTGAAATTTGAACATGTAGGCTTGCATATTGGCTAACCTAAAATCTGACTCTGAAACATCAGAAATAAATGATAACACCAGCATGTGAAAGAAAGAACAAAAAGCCCTTCAAATTTGGATCTACTTGTTATTACCCTCAGCACCTGTGTGTCCAGTCAGCTTTAATGTTTATTTTTTTTTATTAGATGATGATACAGTCTTTTCAAGATTCCAGTGTTTTATGCTTGCAAAATGCTGTTTGGATTTCAATATGCTGGACTTGTATCTCTTTATTTTCCCTTGATCTGGGATGGCTCCAGGAGTGAATCTTTTTTCCTTCCCCCAGTAACCCTCAGACTTACTTGTTTCACACACATTTGGTGTATTAATCTATAATAAAGTAGAACTTCATGGTCCAAGTGTCCAGTCATAAAACAATTCCTTCCTTTCTACTCCRACACCCCTACCTTTACATATAAACACATGCATATCTATCCCCATTTGCTTGGGCACTAGACTTTCCACTTTCTATGCGTCTGCTGGTTTTTTAGTTTGTAAGCGCAGGAGCAGATAACAGCTGAGATATAGCACAGAGATTTTGCCAGTTTCTATTACACTTACTTGCACAAGAAATGAACAGAGTGAGACAAAATAAGAATTGCTGCATGTATTGCCCAGCTTTGGGAATTTTTCCTTTTGATCATTGTTTGCCAGGGGATTTATGGGCCTTCAGGGTATTCAGGGACCTTCACTGACACAGCATGGCCTTCTTCATCTCTTCTTCTCTTGAAAACAGCCAGTGAGATAAGTTCTTCCTGATAACCAGAGCTCATCAAAGTTTAGTGACCTTCCCTGGACGCCCTTGCAACATCACTGCTTGCAACTTCATCCCAGTATGGATTGTGGATTAAGATAGCAGAAGGAGTGATTAGGCTCACAATCCAAATAGAGTTTGCTTTATCATAAAGATGTTACATAGAGTTCAAATTCTCCAAGGTGGAGTTCACAAGTTGCATTTTTCCCAACAGCTACAAGTCAGAAATCCCTTCTCCAGTGTGCAACAGGCAGCATTCATGCTCATAATGAGAAAAGAATGGGCAAAAGAATGGGTAACACTATATGCCATAGTTAACTTGAGCAATGTAAACGCAGAGCTTTCCTTTTGGTATGATGAGCAAAAGGGAAAACGAGGTATTTTACCTCCCATACTACTTTGTATGTTTTTTCCTCAATCTGAAAGAGCACATAAGCAGTAACACAAGATGCTAGATGAATGATTTAGTGCTGCCTTATTGTACCCGATTTGGGTCAGGGACTATCTGGACCAGATTTGTAGTGACTGCAGCACAATCAGACCCACAGTCCTGTGGCTCTGTGGGAAGCACACTACTACCTCTAACCATTGCAGCACAGTACAAAGCCTATATTATTTAAATGTAGCATCCACAGAAGGATACGTGTTTTCAAGGTGGCATTTTTTTAAAAAACTCATTTTGTTTCTTTCTTTAAAAGAAAGACACATTGAATTTTGGCAAAGGGCAGTTCTTACTAGTTCAGTGGATAGCAGGACATTGGTTGTCACAAATCATAAAGGGAAACTTCAGGGGAAAAAAGAGGAAGTAAGTCTCAAGACTCTCATCTCCTAATGCACTTAAGCAYGTTTAAAATACATTCACATTCTGTTTTTTAACATTCACTTTTGTTGCCAGATATAGATTCATTCTACTAGTAGCAGCCTGAAATATAAAATGAGCTAAAGGTTGAAGCAGGTCGAATCAATAGAGTAGATTTTATCACACACAGTGATCAGCTAAATTTGCTTCTATGTAACAGCTTGCAGCCCATATACAGTGTTTACATACTGGTTCCAATTTTTTTAGATCAGGTAAATATTCACTGAGCAGCAAGGAAGAAATCAAGCAAAGCAGCAAATGATGTACATCACTAAATACAATTCCACATACTAGGTAAAAGAGACGAAATAGCAACAGTGAACTACTACCAATAAAGAAAACTCTGAAAACAGAGTTCTTAATTGTCATAAACTTCCAGTGGTGAATTATCATTCATCTTTGTTTGCAGCACTCCTCTCTCCAGCTCTTAATACCTTGGCTGATGATCTACCAATTGAACCAATTACTTAAGTGAAAATTAATTTTAACACTAATGAGTTTATTTCTACAGGGAAGGAGCTGCAGGGGCATGTGCTGTCAATAAGTCCTCTTTTGTTTTTCATCCAATTTCCAGATGATCTAAATTTTGACTGTTTTTGCTGCTGAACTTGTCAGAAATAGCTTTGGGACCCAGGTGGGAGCAAGACTGTCAGCAGTGTAAACATCACTCAGTAGTTCCTAGAGGTGGATGGCAGAGGGCAAGAGAGAAGGTGAGGTCCTGTGCAATTAAGAAATCCTGGGATCTGGAAGGGAAGACAGAATTTCTTTAGGATTGTGAAGTCCTCTGAGGCATGGATTTTTACTCTTAAATGACACCAAACACAAGGTTATGAATTGCCAAAGTGCTGACACCTAACCTGAAACTACAGCAGCAGTCTAACTCCTTGGAGTCCAACCGAAGGAACCTGTGATGAGGTGGCAGCCCCTGTAACATCAGGTCAGCTTGATATTTAGAGATTTCATTACATTTCTTTTCAAAAGCAGCACAATTCAGACGCATGTGATCAAGAGCATCTGCAAAGAAATTGGAGGCAGATGTTTGCTAGTAGGCAAAGCACAAACATTAAAAGCAATGAACTTCAATGAAAGGTCTTCAAGCTTTTGAGGCAATCTTTTTGACAACAGCTGCAACAGTAAATGAGGGACTACTCTTGCAGTATCATACCTTCTAAAAAAACTTAGAATAATAACAGTCAATACTTTTCTTTTTAAACGGAAGATGCCCAGTTTTCAGATACTAAGAAACCACAGTCTAGATGATCTGAATTGTAACACAGCATTAAGATATGGAATACTGTAACTGAAATAAAGCATAGATTCACATTTATAGCTGGACTACTGATGCCTAACAAGGATTTATATAGTGATTCACATTGCCTATACCAGAATCAGGCTTTGTCAACTAACCCTTATGTAGCTGTAAGGTAGCTAAGGCCTTTAAAAAGGGATGAATATAGATGTTTTATATGAGCATAGTTCAATGCATGAATGACAAACTACTCATTGTGACCACTCTTCACAGCATTTACAATAAATCTGTACATTACTATTTCTTCCTTAACTCACATACAGACACACACTCATGTACGATCACAGTGAAGTGATTGTTCAGCTGGAATAGCACATCATGAAAACTAGGGCTGATGCAGGGGAAGGCATATTGCATTTCTGATGAGAACGGGCTACTTCGAATCCCATGCTCACTGAAGTATCTTTCTCAGGATTGAGCAGATAAAATCTTTCTGCTCAGTGACACCTATACAGTACAGGAATAGATGCCAGCCTTCACCTTCCAACTTTGCTCTGGTGCCTAGGATTTCACTACAGTGTTCAGAACAGTTACCTTACATGCCTCTTCCACTTCGTTCTTCTCTTTTAGATTTCAGGCTTTTTCTTTTACTGTAGAATTTCAATGTCTGTTACGTAGTGAACATGCAGACTTATAGACACTAAAGGAAACCTGAACATAAAAAGGTTATTTCATCACGATACCTTGACTAATTTATTGAGTTTATGTCCAGAGAATTTAGACTTTGAAGACAGCATAGTTTCAGCATTTAAATAAGCACTTGTTTTGATCAAACATGTTTGATTTGATCAAAAATTTGTTTTGAACTTGGATGAATCAAGTAGATCACTTGAACTGCATGTGGAGGGGTTCCTTTTTTTTTGAGTGAGACTGTACATTCGTAAAGGGTCATGTCTTCTCATCATCTTTAACTTTTTTTCTTTTTTCTTTCTTTCTTTTTTTTTCTTTTTTTTTTTTTTTTTTTGGAAACATAATACTGCAAGTGATCCTATTTGCCCTCCACACCTTTGGTATAACCTTTCTGCTCCTGAACTGTTTGCGGTTTATTCACTACTGTTAGTAATTTTGCTTAGACTAACCCTGTTTATTTTCTGTTCCTGGTATTGCTTTTTATATATTTTTATTGAAACAATAAAACACTGAAATGTCATTTCTTTATCTACCTTCAAAAAAGAGGAGGAGTAAAATGAATCTTCCATAGCTTCAAAACAGCCTGTGAAAGCTGCCTGTGTCTTGGCCCTAACTTGCTTTCCTCCTTTTATTGAACTTCATTAAGAATGAGTATGGGTAGAAGCAGTTTTGTTTGCTGCTCTTCTTTAGGTAATAAATGTTTATCTGTAGAAAACTGTGGAAAATAGAACTGATATCAAAAAAGGGAGGAAGCCAGGAGCTTTCGTCTTAATGCTTAGCTAGTTCTTAGCATTAGATTTTCCAACTGCTCTGATGATTACATTTACAGCTTTTTTTGGACACAATCACATGTACTTAGAAAGTTAACTTTGAACTGTACATGTCTGCATCAGTTAAATGACTCACTTGTCTGAATCTCTGGTTTAAACCTATGTAAAGTTTTACGGAATTAACATTAAGAGGGATCATCTGAATTGTATTCCCAGGAAGCACCTTATACTGCTACATACCAGGAATTAGCCATTTCAAGACTTTTGTGCCCCTTTCCCTGAGCTTGTTTCTTCCTAGCAGACTCCATCAAGCTCTGCCAGCAAAAGCACCTTCTTGTGATGGATACCCAGTGAAGGCAGATGCAATGCTTTCTTATCTTGCTATAATGACAATAATGGTTTCTCCAAAGAAGTACACGTGAGTTATAAATGAAGACGAGGCTATTACAGCAGGAAAAACAAAGAACATCCTTTACCTTCTTTTGTTACTTTCATTAAAATCTGTGAGATTTTGCTACTCTCTTCTATAACTGACATCCTGCAACCTCACTTGGATTATCTGCTAATAGTTTATTAGCAAAGATGCCTTTTCACATACTYCTGATATCTTTTTTTTCTGATAGTTATGAGTGCCAGCTAGCTTCTCCTTCATTACTGAGTACTTGGTTGACAGCCAAAGTATTACAGTGTCACAGTCAGTGCAAAATACACATATTTTGAGGTACTAATACAATACCAAGTATGTCAACTACTAGCCTGTCTATTCTTTCCTCTTTTTCTCCTCTGAAATGTCATTAATATGCAATAGACACTGGGTAGTGATTTCAACTTTACAATACAGGAAACAAAGGATGCTGAATCATGTTATACAAAGAAACACACCCCCCTCACTTTTACTACAGTATTAACTTCTGAAAGAAGGTGTAGAATTGCTGGAGTCTCTGGCTTTGATTTTACAGGAAAAACTGTAAGGGAACYAATGGTGTCATGCCCTGTAGAAGAAAAATGGTGGACCTTCATCTTAAATCCACATTCATCTGACTGGTTAGCAGACTGCTGTTTGAAGACCTGCATTTGTTTGTCTCTCCTGATCTTTTCTTCCATTGTTTGAGTAAAGAGAGATTTGCTTATTGGCATATCCCAGGCTCTTGAGTTTTATTCTACTTTTTACATAATAAGATCTTTGTCCTCAAAGCAAAGAAATGTGATGACTATAGCTTTTGTTCCAAGCTCTGGGCTGAGTTCTGGGGCCATTAAGACTCTTTCCAATTGTAAGATCTCATTCCCTTAGGCTTTCTATGTAATGGGTGATAAAGGACTTGGAAAGAAAATTTATTGCCTCTCTCTCTTAAATGCCTGCCTTTTCATCCTTGACAGTAGTGATGGGACCTTTACTACTGATGCTATTCGGTTTCTCCTGAGTGTCTTATTCTTTGGTGTCACTAACAAGATAAGTTATCCTTTCCTAAATCTCTTTCTCCTGTTCACTTTCAAGGGTCATGTTTTTGCCTGGCTTCAGTGTTAGTGTGCAGAAAGTTCCCAGCAAGCATATGGAAACACTACCGACTGTCTTGGATTAGGAGTCCATTTATCTGATAGAGATCTTCGGTTATCTCTTGGTGTGTATCAGATGTTACAGACAGCCAAAAAACTTCAGCAAGCCAATAAGAAATACAGCTGCTTTTAGGTCATGTCATGCGATATTCATCTCCCTTCCTCTTCCCAGGGTTCTGCAGCTCTGTTTTCAGCTTGGAAACTCACCCTTATGCACTATATTCACATTTCCAGTGAGGATAATTTCTGATGATTTCACAGTTCAATAATGACATTGA
Source organism: Rhea americana (assembly GCF_003343005.1). Lineage (NCBI taxonomy): Eukaryota > Metazoa > Chordata > Aves > Rheiformes > Rheidae > Rhea > Rhea americana. The sequence continues at coordinate 277,478 of NW_028186483.1, forward strand.
GTAATGGCTGCAATGTCTCCCCGCAGGCTGCAGCAATTTCTGTTTGCAGATGAGACCGAGATCTATTTCCAGATCTTTATTCTGCTTAGTTAACAATGATATAGCAAATATTCAGTTCATTACCAGCCAACACAGAATGCAAAAGATCATAGTCTTTTTAAAAGAATGAAGAAAAAAGAAAGTTTTCCAGAGTCTAAGGACACTGCTGTCTACCTGTGGCTATGGAGAGCATAATGACTCTTCGAGGAGGAAATGTATTCAATGTAATGCCAAATCTGCACCCATTTTCCCAGGCATGTTGTCTAGCAATGAAGAATGATCACTAGAGATGAAAAGGGAATAGCTATGCTGCAGAAAGTTTTCAACCTTACTGGGTCTTGGATGCAAACTTAAAGTAAACAGTTCTGTCACTTTATTTGTGGAAGAAAGAACTCTGCTCTGATTAAAAAAAAATATAAAGGTCAACAGTCTCCATTTCTCATGGGGGCACAAGCTGAATGCAGCTGGAGCCTGATATTTTCCTCCACGAGACAGAAATTGCTCAATTGAGTGCACTATGGGAATTCCTGCTTTCTTTGGAGGCATCCAGAGTTGGAGATGGTTGGAGACAAAGACTACTACTTTGCAGAAATTTTTAAGTGCCAACACTAATTAATCCCTCTGTATTCTAGGGACACAGAATTCACAAATCCAAGAACCTTGCACACAGGCCAGGGCCTACGGCCAGTCCTGCAATACAAATGTCGCTTAACAACAGTAAGAGCATGGGATTGCAAAAAAAAAAAAAAAAAAAAAAAAAATCCTTGGGAACAAGAGTGGTGGTAGAATTCACCCCTCTACTCCTATGGCAGTGGGGAGACTGAGACAAAACTTTTGCCTGACCCTGTCACTGGCTTTACCTCCTTAGGACTGTTGAACAAGCAGTAAGGTCAGATTGCGCCAGCAGGTGGGTACAACACACCTGATCTGTCCACTTGCCTCTACCTACTGTAAGCAGAATACTTAGACTGTGCTCAATCAGTGCTCTGACACTCACAAATATGTGATATAACTGCAAAGAAGTAACAAGCCTATATAAATAATAAGCCAAGTATAACAGTCTAGCCAAATTAAATTCCCTTTTTCCATCAAATTTGGTTCAGCCAGATGAAAATACAGAATAGATTCTGAGACACAGGAATGAGCCTCGAAATATTTCAACATTTACTCTTTTTACTGGATATCTTGTGCCAATCCCATCATAAAATCATTTTAAAATCACATTTTTGATTAGCTAGAGCAATACAAATATGGCTTTCTTGGTCACTGCATTTAGGCAGAGACCAACAAATTGAATGCTCTCATTTCTAATGCCACACTTCCGAACATATCACATCTTACAGAACTTGTGGTAGGTGTTTTTCTTTTAATGCATCACTACCATAATAGTGATTGCTTCACTTTCAGAAGGACCAGAGTAGAATAATTAAAAAAGGATGGTAATATACAGACTGAGATTTTAAAGTGGCCTACAGGAGCTGGGCATTTCTCTGTCAGCACTCTCTCTCTGGATGCTTTCCCCTCTGGCATTCTTTCGGCACTCCTGTATTTTACTATGAACGTACTATAGAAGCAATGTTGAAAAGAATTTTCGAATCACAAATCTAACCTGCTATTTGGAATTAGCTAAAGAGAAAATGGGAAAGCATTTCATGTTTTGAGATTGTCCTAGATCAGGATCAATGGCAACGACAAAGCAAACACTGAAGCTTGGCTTTGATTTATCATTAGCACGCAAAACAGAAAAAATGAACAGATAAGCTACCCTGTGAATAGTGATAAAAGGGCACTGCCGAACCATTCCAAATTTTGTTTAACACATTATCATTGAAAACACTTTCTTTATGAGTCAGAATGTACATTGTCTTCTCTTATTATATTTTTCCTCATTTGACTGAACAATCTGCATCCCCAAGCTCATCCCTTTTCTGTCATTCCCCCCCACACACACACACTCATTCTGCTGGAGCAGAAAATGAACAGAGCTTCATTTGTTCACCAGTGCCAGTGTCAGCAGTAATGTCAGCACAGCAGAAGCAATGGCCCTGCCTCCACAGCTCTGGGTGAGAGGACAATTCGATTTCCGGGGATCACGCATCCTAATTAACTGCTGTTCCTCTGAGGGAACAGCTAGTGGTTTTGTGTAGGTCTAAAGTAAGCAATGATTTTTTTTAAAAAAAAAAGGAGTGTTAAAAACAGTATTTAAAAAACACTGCGTATTCTAAGAGATGAAAAACTTTGCTATGAGAACAGAAAAGCATTCATAATTCAGCTTAAACTGTAACTGTGGGGTCACTTAATCACTGGGACAGTATAACCTGAAACTAGAGTACTGCACTCTTGTACATCCACTCAAGTGCTTCCGTTTCTAATACATATATAAAATAATAGTTGTTTGTACCAAGTCTTGCTTGCTTGCTTGCTTGCTTTCCGTTACACAGGGAATGAAAACTTCTAAGGGCTTTGGCTTCCATCCTTTGCTGTGTTCCAGGCATGCATGCAAGAGAAGCACTTTCATTAACTGATTATGTTCAATCTTAAAACTATATAGTTTGTCTCTGATCTTTCCAGAGCCCTATTCTCCTGGTAGTCTGCAGCCTTCTTCAATTTCCAGTTTCATATGCTGCTATCCAGTTTGCTCTTGTTTGGAGGTAGACAGYTATCCTCCCTTATCTACCCACAGAGAGTAGCCTTATTCATGCTCAGCCGTTCTTTGCTGGGAGAGAGAAATCAAACTTCTTTAGTTTCTCCTCCTCAAACAGGATGATGAGGAGTAAAGAAACTAATAGCCCCTCTTTGTGCCTATTCTTTTGAGCCAGCTTGAATTGGCCTTATGTGTGGCCACAACTGTGCGAAGCATTGCAGGTGAAATCTTACTTGAGGCTTGTATTAATATTTCCTTATCTCTATAGAAATAGCTCCAGATAAATCCCCCAATATCTCCATTTTTCTCTCCTTTATGTCATTCTCATGGATTTCATACTGTTCTTCTTCCACAAAGAACAGAAGCCCTTTGTGGTATTACTTCAAGTATATTGCAGTGCCTAGGTAGGAAAATATCCACTGATATTGCTCTGGAGATGAATTAGCTTTAGTTAACTTCAAATCTGTGATATGAACTTTTAAGAGCACTAGGCAAGCCAGAAACAATCTGTTTCTGAAGCTGTTATTTCACTAACTTGCTTATTTGGAATATTTTCTCCTGGTTGGGTGTTTTGATTCTTTCCATTATATTAGTTGCTGCTAAAAAAAATAAAGCTTGTTGCTTTCTTACTCTCCTCCACTCTTTTGCTTCATCTTTTCTTCATCATCAACCTCTCTAGAAATGCTACCATCAGTTTCTGTACAGTTATGAGATTTTCATAAAGATTCTTAAGATCACCACTGACTCAGCATACATTTAATTTAGAATGTGTCCCGGGTCTGACTCACACCATACTATTCATGCTATTCATCCTTAACTTGGAACAAACCTTCTGGTTTAGTTGTCGGCCATGTCTGAAAATGTCTGAATCAAAAGTATATATAGCACTTCAAAGATATTTATAAGGATAAGAATGTTTATAAACATATAAACAAAGTTCCTAGAGATGAAATTTTGATACATAAGTTCATGAAGGTTGCATTTCTGCCTGAATCCTACACTGAACACCTACTTGACAACATCTRGAATGTTCTGCACAATGTATTGATGCACACATACAAATGACAGAGTTTGACATGTTTCTCCCAGATTTCCTACAAGGATTGTTTTTGAAAGAGCACACCAAAGAGCAGAACAACTCTGTGATCCAAAAGAGGCTTTGYTGAGATTAGATGTTCTCAGCTCTTCACTCTAATATCTTTATCTCTGACCTTGCAGATAGGAAAACATCAATGATCAGCTACAGCAATGAGACCTATATGGCAGGATGATCAGGCACGTGAAGAATGCAGGCAATGCTATTCTCCTCTCTGATCCAGAAATTGGCTTTAAGACTTAGTGAGAGAATAATCACTCTGACCTTCGTTTGCAACATCCTAGAAAAACAGTGAGGACAGCAGGTATTTACCACGTGCCATCAGACAAGCATGCAGGGAGAAACACTGCCCTGCTTCCCTGATCGAAGAACATCCTACTGGGGAGGAATCTGAAACCAGCAACTGGGGTGAGAAGGTAAGGGAGGGCCCTAGCAGTGGCAGAGCAGTCACAGCCACAGCTTGCAAGCCCTGCAATGTGCCTGACAGTGGAGAGAAGAAGTATCCGACCTGGACTGACCCAAACCTGGCTCTGACATGATGGGATGTTGAAAGAGGAATAAAGATGGCTCGCTACAAGTTTCCTGGTACCATTTTTGCATGTTTGGAGGAAGAAGAGGAAAGGCAGGAGTGTTCTGCTAGATAAAGTCTTGTAGGTTTACAAAGCACACATTTAACTTGAAACCTGCCTGGCTTATACATATATCAGGTAAATACCTGTTCATGTGCTTAACTCAGGCCTAAATTTAAAGCTCGTGAACATGAAAAATATTTCAAGTTAATCATTTCTCTTGCTGAACCACGACTCTTGTTTACAAGGAAGGAATCTCCTGAGGGTGATCCATGGGAGCTTTGCTGTCATTATCACAGTGGGCTGTTTGCCTGCAAACATTAATGAAACATGCTCTGGAGGAAGCCCCCAGAAAAGCACACAAAAGAAAAATCAGATTTAGGAGAGGACAGAAGGGAAGCAAATATCTGAAGATTAAAAAATGACTCTGGAGAAAACAGCAGCGAATCTATGACACTATCAAAAAAGAGGAAGAAGCAAAGGAGAGGCTGCACCAAGTGTTCAGGAGCTGTCCAGTGCCAGAAACTGCAGCAGCTCAGGACCAGGCTTCACAAGAGTGCTCAAGTCATTGCTGAAACCAAACGAGGCAAACAAACTGTATTTTAAATAACTATATATGAACCACTAAAAAGCCAAAAAGAGATGGTAAGAGATGAGCTTTATGAGGCTTGATCCTTTGGGGTTCAACTTGGCAGGCTGCAGAAGCCAGACTGTTGGTTATTGTGCTGCACCAGTGTGCTGCCACACAGGGATTCAGCAGAAGGGAAAAAAGGATTGAATTGTGCACAGCTCCCTACTTTTATATCCTGTTTCTCTCTTTCTCAATGGGACGTTTTATTTCATTCACAAAGGAATCACAAAACAAAGGAATATATGCAGAAGACTTGAGGATTATAGAATCTTATCTAACCAAAAAAGAAAGAAAAAAGCGCATCGGTATTTGGTGCTAAATGTCATGAGACAGAGGCGTTATTCTTTATGGAGAGCAAATGAGAGTTGCTTATATTTGGAGCTGTCTTTGAAACCAACTCCCAGATGCTCCAATAACAATCTATTGCAAAGCAGCTACTAATCCTTTTTTTGTAATTGTTCCAAGCTGTTTGTACATCCTTCACCTCAATGCTGTGTCAACAGCTAAGTGAAACAGTATTTATGGACCCTAATGCTATAAGCTTGTTATAGTGAAAAAAAATCCTAATATCCTTTCTTCTATCTGCAGTCATAACCACTTCCCTGAGCACCTCTCTGACTGGACAATTTGTCTTTTTCTTGCCATAGCACACCATAATCAGAGCTCTTGAAAGATAAGACCAACTTTTATGGAAATTGTTATACTTACATATAATGGTTCGTTTTGAACTACAACTATTAACACTATCTGCTTGAAAAAAGGTCAAGGAGATGAATGAGTCATGTTTCATCCTCCACTTATTTCTTCAGTTCAGTGCAGATTATCCTTCACCACCAGCTGGACTATTATTACTTTAACATTCTTCTTGGTGCTGGTCATAGAGAATCTGACAGCCATTTTGTTAAGCTAGACTTATACTGGCTTGACACCTTTGTCTACTTCTTGTAGACTTTTACTTCTTGACTTCCAGTAGGACAAGTGAGGAAAAAATCTCTAGTTCGTTATTCAGCAAGATATCAATGATGAAACTACGGCCCTGTAGCCACTTTGTATGCAAGAGCCTCCAAAAAGCTTCAATGACTTGAGAGAAACATTTGCTTGACATTTGGACTTTCTGGGATGTTCTAGGACTTTTGACGCAAAAGTTCTCAGGCTTTTTCCTCTCATGTGGCTTCCCCCTTAATCTAAACTCTCTCCTTTGCCACTCCCTCATTTCAATTTCCCCTTTAAATCAGTGGATGTACACAGGCTACAGCAGACTTCGTATCTGCAGATCACTGCAAGCAGAGTGAATCCTTGGAGCTTGGGTGTAAATATGCCACTTAACATGAGGTTTCCTGACTAAAAGTCCTCAGGCAGGAATTGGGCCTTTGTTAGCAATTTGCTTTTTAGTGATGCAACCACCCACAATGTGGTAGGAGCTTTCAGTTCACAAAAATGGCATGCCATGATTCCAGAAAGCTAGCCCACAGCTAAATAGGCCTTTTTAGGACAAGGATTCAAAGATCACCAATAGGTCAAGCCTGTAACAAAAAAGTGTCAAGCAGGCTACCTGCAGGAATTTCTCATAAATTTATTAGAGAGAAATGTTGGCATCTGCACAGTATTCGCAGAAAAAGCACACTCCTTATATATTACAGTGAGGGACATTTCTGGAGAAAGCTCTTCCAAAGACTATTACAATGCTGGAGCAGGTCCTAGCCAACAGACCATTGATTGCATCTCAGAAGGCTCATATAAGAACAAGACGGTGAATGCTGAAAGGTCGTCATGCTTTCATGCATTGAAATAGAAAGCTCTGAAGCAAAATAACTGCCCACAAGTATATAAAAAACACTGGCGCAGCAATCGGGATTGCTGTCAAGGTCACACATAAAAAGATGAGATCCATGTACAAAACCGTTTGTTCAGAAATAAAACAGGATTTGCACATGCAGTCAATGTAATAGAATGTAACCAATAGTGTCTCAATATGAAAAGGGCATATCAGGTACACATGCAATTACCTAAAGAGTTTCATGCACAGCTCTTGTCCTTCTTCGCTTAATTTTTGCCCTTGCCTATAGACTAATACCTAGTCAAGACAGTACTTGGCGCCACTCAGCATACAGTTTTGCTATAAATGCATTCTATTCTTCCTGCTCAGACACAACACACTAAATATACGTGTGTGCTTGTGTGTGGGTGGGTGTATGCATGTGTAGGTCTTTCATATTACAGAACATGAAAAACATATTTACCTATGGCAAGTAGAAAGCTTTTCTGAATGACYACCTTCACTATCTTAAGGATCTGAAAAATGTTTTGTGGTTTGGACTTCCTTTCTCTTTTAAAGTAAATGCCTAAGATTGTGAAACCATCATGCATGCCTCAGCATAAGCACAGGGGAAGCTGCTAGTGTTGTTGTACTAAATTTGTGGCCTGACATTTCCAGTTGTTTTGTACCACRTACGTGCAGAGAAAAATGACGAGAGATGTCTCTGGAACTGCAACAAAAACAAGGAGAAATGGAGTTATTTTGATGGGACTTCAAAAACCTCTTAACAAAAGTTGACAAAAATTAGCATTTAAAGGCTAATGACCCAGCTACTCAGATCAGCTAGGAAGCAGACTAGTGAAAGGAAGATCTCTTCCCCACCAACTGTGAAACAGCCAAAAGACTGCACAGTGGTGCTAGCAAGTGGGAAAAGCAGCTGTCCTTCTGAGTTCATCACATGAGATTTTCAATTCTAGCTGGTGCAGTGAGTGGTAGGATTGAGCTCCTCTCCTAAGCAGGTCTCTTGAGTTACGGTGAGTGAATTGTAAATGATACTAGCGTTCAAACTAATTTCCAAAATGCCACATTGGGTGAGGATGAGGGATGGACTGATGGAATAAGTTACAAAAGCCAATTACAGGGAGAGAGCAAAATGGACTGACTGACCAAGGCAGTTGTGATGTGAGCCCACAGGGAAGCCCAGAATGGGAGGCAGAGGAAAAGCAGGAGAGACGTGTTTGCCCACACATTCCTTCTAGAGGTTCAGACTGGGACAATGGCTCTGAGGGCTCTGAGCCTTTCCATTCCTCTGCTGCTGGCACATTAACTGTGAAATCTGCTGGCCCAGGATTTCTTTATGCACTGAGTCATGCAAAAGTTGATAACTACCTCTAATCAGTTACAGTAAAGAGCTGTGCTGCACGTTCCAGTCTGGTGAAAAGGCCACAAGGATGTCTGCATAACTAAACTCTCTTCAATATTTAAGAGACTACCAAGCAAAGAAAATGATCCACAGAACTGAACTGAAAAGGCAGTCTGGGTGCAGGGCTGGAAGATACTGCATGTACTTCATGTTTCTGCAGGATCTGAAACACCTTTTGTAGTTGCTGAGTCCATAACTGCATCACCCTTCTAGATTAGATTGCAATGTATATCTTTGAGGAATATACGGTTCCTAAGTTGCTTGCCTCCCTTGCCAGAAGACTTGTGACTTGTGACTTACCCTGTACAGTGCTCTACATTGATAACAATATTCTTTGCTTTCAGTGATTCACTGAATTTGAGCTCATATAAAATGGAACCACCATCTAATACCATCTAAAGCACAAGATTTTTCACGCCAACATAGTTCAAAACTAAGTAATGTATGAGATGGAACAACTCATGTGCTTTACTTGGAGAATTATTTGGAAACCTTTCCAGTCTAAATTTCCCCAATCTCTCTTTTTTTCTTTTTTTGCTCCTGTCCACGTTTTCCTGTGCAGCACAGACCTAGCTAACGCTATTTCCTCTCCAACATGATTATATTTTCCATATAATTGCAGACAGTTATCAAATTCTCTTTTTGTCCAAGCCACAAATGCTTATTTTTTATAATGTTTCCTCTAATATAACTGAGATTTTTTTCCACATTAGCAGAACCAAAAATGTGAAGTGTCTTCCAGAGCTGTAATGTTGCTAACTATTCATTTTCTTTTCAAATGTGCTAAATGCTTTCTAATTGGTAGATGCTGACAGAGGAAATGGTAAAGATGGTCTCATGCAACAGTCTGCCTTTCATCTGCAGAAGTACAGACGTAAGATCAAAGGCTCTCGTGTTCCTGGAATATACTGGTATACCATCAAAATGAGAATCTTCACAATAAGAAGGGAACTGCTTGGGGCCAATGACAGAGAGAATCAACTTAACTGGTCATGGGCATAGAAACAGCAGCTGCTGCTCACTGACAGGTTATAAAAATAAGACACTGATCACTGATACGCAGCAGAATGAAAGTGAGGTAAACACAGACACAGCACGAGCATGAAGCAAACAGGAAAGCAAGCCTTATAAAATCTAAATATAAATCCTCCATTTTCGGGGATGTAAATGTCAAATACTGTCATTAAGAAACCGGACAGGAACAGTGGATGCAGGGACGCTCTGCCCTTTATGTCCACACATGCAAACCATCTGACTCTACCATGGGAAAAAATCAGCCCCAGATGGCATGCATCAACTCTTTCTTAGGCCAATGTGGGTCAAAGTAGAGCAGTTACACAAACGCAATAAAATTCAGATACAACCTGCTTCTAAATTCATTCACTAATTTAAGAGCTAAGAAGGCAAGAAGATAGACAAAAAGACCTGTTCCCTGCCAAAAGCCTTTCAAATGTATTTGTCAGCAAACTACTAACATGTGCCTCAGTGTAGTGAGTTTTCAATCTATGTCTTACAGAACCCTGTACTTTAAGGGCTATTTACAAGGAGTCAGAGAAACAGGATCAAATAAATGTAATCTCAGATGTGCTATCCTGCTTGTGTGGACAGCAATTTTTTCTGCATCTCCACTGGAAGATTTTCTGGGTTCTACAACTTGAAAAAGGTTGGAAACCATTACCTTAGCACTCATCCAACAGTAATGCAAAACAACCATGTGAAGCAAACTGTTTGAAAATAAGTTGCATGTTGCATTTTTTTCATGCCAACTCTAACAATCTGGACAAAGCACTAGCAACAGTAAAAGCTGAAATCTTGCGGAACCACCATTCAGAAACAGTGCTACATCAGTAAACAAACCTGCAAATGCTGAGCAATAGAGACTGCCTTTTCTCCGAGAATGACACTCCCACCAAATCTGAAACAGTGAATTACTTGTGTACTCATGGGAAAAGAATTTCATATGGTGCACTTGAGATTCCAAGGTAGGGTAACAGTGATAYATATTTTTAAATAACTGCTTTATTTCTCCTGCGTTTCTCATCTCCTTTTCTAGCACGTTCTTGAAAATGGTAGAGAAATCAATTGTGTTCACAAATAGCAAATGGTGTACTTTAACTCTTTTTGGAAGACCAAGGCTTGTTTCCACCTGGAATTCTTCTTGGTTAATGTTTCAGGCAGGCACTTTTATTCCATTGTATATCAGAAAGGAACTAATCATGGAAAGCTAGGAAAATCTTAAACAGAAATGATACCATAGATCAGAGAGAAACTGGAGAACTGCAGAGATTTGCTGTTTCAGACACAGAGGTTCATGAGCAATTTAGATCTCTTGTTCTTATGGCAGTTCTTTTTTCATTCACAGGCTAATTTTTATCTAAAAAAGCAGCAGCAGAGCTGAAAATCATAGCTACATGAATATCACGTCAGTAGGAAATCAGGCAAGCAGAAGGAAGCATAATCTGATGATCTAGCTGTATATTAACACTCTGGCTTCCCTCTCCCCAAATCCACAGGTTTCCAAGTACAAGTGTGATGAGACACCAATAACTAGTTTGATTAGCTCGTTAAAATCTAAGGTTATTACAAATTTTCTATGCAACATTTGAACAAATACTGATCCGATACGCCACTTAAACTGGAATTTAGCCTAGCAGCAATATATACATTATTTAAGAAAATCACAGATTTCTGAAAATTGCTACAAAGTAAAATCTGGCATTGGTTATTTTTATGCAACAGAGGTTGTTGCATGAGTTGGCAGATATATTTACATCTTCTATTTATACAGCAACTTACATCCATATTTTACAAACATAAAGAAACAAACTTTTCAATTGCCTTGTGAAACACATCACTATCCCCAAACTAGCAAAATTGATGCTAAGACAGATGTGTATGTCTTGTCTAGAATCAAGACAGAAAGTCATTTAACAGATACTATCTGCAATTTCAGAGCTGGTGCCTCACTTTGTACATAAACACAACCATTCATTTTCTTACAGTCATAAGTTTGCTCATGTCAGGTAATTCTTCGTATACAATCAGTTTGTCCATTCAGCAGCAAAATGAGTAAAGATTTTAAAAAATTAGGGTACAGTAAATCAAACACAAATGGAAGTCAGCTCTCCTGTTGTTGTGAAAATGCAACAAGAAAACACAAACCAAAAAAAAAAAAAAAGAAAAAATTAAGTGGTCAGTTCAGCTCAAACCTGGAAGTTTTACTTTTGACATTTCTTTCTATGATAAGGAATACAGTGGCTCAATTCCCTTTCAAAGTTCCAGTCCTGAACCCGTATTTTAAAATTAGGTTATAGGTATTTTCAACTTTCTTTACTAACACTCCCTGGGTTTACTAGATTTTCACTCGAATATGGAGAAGAACCCAGGTCCCTACCTGCAAAGTAAGCAACGTGACAAGTACAGTGTGATCCTTTTCAGTCAAGGACTGTTTAAGTATCCTAAGCAAACTGGACTGTCTCCAGAGAGAGCCCTCCATCCTAGGGATTGGGAGCCCAAAATGCCAGGCAGACATCATAAATGCATCTGGCCTTCTGCTGCCTGGGGCAATATAATGGTAGGGAGAATTGTCTCTGCCATGCAGACATGAAAAGTTTTATTTTGCATCAACCTGCTTGGCAAAAATCATATGAATTCATGTTTGTTCAGTTTTTAGATGAACTATTTTAGATTGTCTTCCCCCTTTTTCCCTCCATCCCTTCCTGGAAACAGGTTAGTTCTACAGTTATACAGTTAGCCAGCTACTCCAAACATGCTTAACAGGTATTATGAGATATAAAATCTGCCAGTTCTTAATTGTGAAGTGTAAGAAAGTCCAGAGGATTCATTATATTAGTGCTGACAGAGACATGGGGAGTGGGCAGGCTGGAAATGGGATGCAGGAAACTGAAGAATTTTGTGAAGGAAAGAAAGGGTAGGATGCAAAAAGAGAAGATATTGACAAATGAGGCGTAACACAGATCTGAGCTGTAGCTTATATATTCTACAATATGGCAACATGGAGCACTGCAAGGGATGGACATCTCATTCTAAGGTCCATTCTCACAATTTCTAGTATCATCTGAAACCCCCACCAGAACTACAATCCCTCTATTCTTTATTACTTGTTTATTTGTATTGTGTATGTTATCAACTGTAAATATATACTGGTTTAGCTTCTGGAAATATGTGCTTCTGTAACCTTTTGAGTTAATACACTGCTGAGATTTAGCTTTTAGCTGCTAATACGTCTTATTAGAGCTTTGACTTTTTCCCAGATGTTAGTATACGTTGCTTGTTGTGCAACTCCCGTAAATGCTCTGCATGGCTGGTGAATGGACTGTTTGGTGTCTAATGCCTGTTGCAATTAATTCTGACATATAAGCCCAATTAATTGCTCGTGTAGTCTTAAAAATGGGCCATGTGATCTACAGAGCACTTAGCATTGTCACTGCTAGTGCTTGGCAGATGACAACCTAGGAGCTAATGCTGCAGGGCTCAGGCTGGTACATAAGAGGATGTAAAGATGCATTGCTCAGAAGAAGAAAATCTCCAGACTTCAGTGCTGAGGTACAAATCTTGGAAATGACTCCTCTACTTGTGTGTGGTTCATTTTTTCACTCTATGTGGTACCTTCAGATAAGCACTCACGTGGATTTTCTCACTCTGGACAGGGAAATTGAATGTATTTCACTTTTCTTTCTTAGCAGCTTCCCTGACAATATCTGGCTTGCAAATCCTGCAGGATGAATTCTTTCAAAATACTACCACTGATTTTTTTTTAAAAAATCTGTTGATAGTAGACTTTGTACATGTTTGTTTCTTCAACACAATTTGATCTAAATTTAAGTTAAAATTACCATACTACTACCATACTAATAATGTGGTGGTGGTAATCACGTATAGTCATAGTCTATACCAATTATAAGATCTTGTTAGATTTCTTGTTTATGTAGTACTAAAGTCCCATCTGATTTGATTTAAATGACTCACTGACCTCTCACAATAGCAATCACAGGAATACTTTGTACTCATATAGCACCTTTCATCTCAGAGCATTTCTGAAACACTAATTTTCATTACATCCTTGTGACACATAGGTAGGCGTTTATGCACACTTCAAAGACAGGTGAACTGTGACACAAAAAGGTTATGTAACTTGGCCCAAATCCCATAGGAACAGTTGGGAATATGAGCTCTCCCATTGCTTTTTCTAAACTTCCAGGCAATAACACCTACCCCCGAAATGGTCTTCATAAAGCATTAATCAAAATGTTTAACCTCCTACTAGGTTTGCAAATGCCACAGACAGAAGATAAGCTCTCTAATTCTTTTTGATACATTATTCATGACTTGTTCTGCTTTCCTGACAACAGTTTTTTGCTTAAGCATAAAAAAGAAATCCATTCAAATAGGTTTTCAAAAAAAAAGCTATTTATTTTTTAAGCAATGACTGCAAAAAAATTCCAATCAAAAATAGTTAGTATTGTCTTTATGGTTTTTCGATTTAATCCCAACTACTAACTCATGTGCAATGTAGGGCAATTTCTCTGCAGGACCACAGCACCCTAGTGATTTCAGGAGAAAGCGACAGTAGGGCTCCATTTGCTTGGTTTTAGTTTCCAAGAACTACATGCCACTGAATAAAATTATGTCTGTGCAAACAATGGTTATGTCTGCAAATAAAATTGCCCAATCAATGCCTACTGACACCAATTCAAACTCATAATTCGAGGCCTAGCTATATTACCGCTACACAGGAAAAAAAGAAACCCTACTGTTCCAGTTGATAATTAAGGAACCTCAGCAGACAGGCTATCTAGTGCTGATAGTGTTTTCAAAATATTGCTATCTGTCTTTTGTGACTCTGTGAGTAGCAAACAGGGTTATCAGCCATATTCGCAAACTGTATTTAATCCTGCCTGAGGCTGGCCATGCACTTCTAAGCAAGTTAGTTAACTAATGTGCACCACGCTTCTCCCCGTTTGTAATAATGCTCATAAAAATGTACACATAAATCACAAACTAAGACAGCACAACATACATGAGCAGCTTTGAAAAGGTGTTAAAGGAAGATGAATTTGGCTGGTGATGGTTTTTTGACTGTAAGGGTAGGTATGGTATTATTGCTGGGTGAGTCTTCTGAGGGTGAGTCTTCTGAGGTTGAGTGAGTTGTTTGAGGTTGCTTGTCGCACTCCATCGTGTTTATTTATTTCCAAGCAAACACACTCAACAATTTTTTTTCATGGAAGCTGGCATTTTTGATGCAAACTCTGATCTCCAGCAGCTGGGCTCTAAATAATCACTAATTACTGTGAATTTTGCGATAAAATGTTAAGAATTAAGAATGTGCTCAACAGCAGAAGGGAAGTAAGACTCTTCCTTCCAGTGTTGTTAAGCTCTTTGGATGAAAATGCTGTGGTGTGTATATGTGTGTATAGATAGAGACAAATAAATAAATATACGTACGCATACATGTGCGCACATACAAATCTTGTGCAGCGAAGAAGAGATGAAYTGAAATATTTGGTTCTATTTTTCTGGAGGCCTTACTCTAAGAAGAAAAATTCATAAAATCTATGTAATATTGTAAATAAATTTTATGAGAATTGGGCAGTAAAAGGAAACAAAAATAGGTTAGAAATGGTTTATTTCTTTAATCTTCTGTTAATTTACCTTGTCTACCTGTTTTTAGTAGAACTAAAAACTCATGTATTTTGTGCAAGAAGATTTTATGAACTGAACAGATGAGATCAGCTGACTAGACGGGAGTAACTCTGTAATATAGCTTTGTCCTAAAGGGTTATTGGATTAGGGCCCAAAGGCCAACAGAAGACTGACTTCATTGACTATAGCGGTTCTGGAGCAGACTGCAGGAGACGAGCTTGTTAGTTTTTATGAGCATTGCCCTAGCATTTTTTACTTCCTACAAACCAAACAGAATTGACATAAAAAACAATCGTATAGGACAAGGACAACTGTCAAACTGGCTTCTACAAATATTCTATAATTTTACTGCAAATTTCACATTAGCCATTGAATAAAATTATCGAAGACATAGAGAAGTTTCTCAAGCTAAAAAAAGTTGAGATTCTGTTTTCTTCTTGTTTTTCAATCTCAGTATTAGGTTTTATTAAAAAAGCTCTGATCTGAACACTCTGCTTTCAAACACTCTTCCTGCCTGAGAAAGTAATGTATGAATAAAACGTATCAATGTATGAGTAAGACATATCAAAGTTCATGACTTACAATAATCCTTAAAAACCTAAAAAAAGTTCCTTAAAAATAAGACTTCTCTGTTCAGGCGAGGCTCGTTCTACCCTAGTTTTATGCAATGATCTCTTATAGTTGACTTACAGTTTTATTCTGTCTCTTCTACAGTATTGTTCAGAGGCGGTAACTTCATTTCAAGTAAATTTGACTAACTTATATTAACATTCTTAGAAATCTTTCTTATCTGAAGCATACATTCACAGAAGTAGGTACTGAAGCCTTCTCAGAGCTATCTGTTGACACAGCCATTCTTTTATGTTGCCTCTGTTCAGCTCTGTTATTAAAATGATTACAATTTTGGAGCAAAAAGGTGACTGTCTCAAGAGATCAATATATTTTCAGCAGCACAAACCTAGTTCTATTATCCTACAAATCTAACAAATAACTGCACGCATTATATACAGGAAAATAAAATTACTATCCTTGTGTCTAACAGGATCTTTTCAGTCTGGGAGTCACTTTGTCCCTGTCTCTGTTTCCTGATTCCTGTCTAGGTAAGTCTCCCACTAGGTTGGTGCAGAAGGCATCCTTCCAGCTCCCATTTCTGACCCAGAGTTTTCTGAAGGAGTCTCCCTGCTCCCTAGATTTTTCTCTTTTTAATTAGGTACCTCCAAAGCCTGTCAGACAGGGAATAACCCCAACTCTCTTGGAGGGCCAATCCCAACCTGTGACATAGCTATCATCTAAATTCCCTTTTGCAAGCTATTTACTCCACAATGCTGCAAGAGTTGGATAGATATATGCTTGTAAGTATCATCCATAAATCAACATTCCCACAGCGTAACTAGAGACCAGGACACTGGTGTTAGGCCACACAGAACAGCCCTCATTTATACAACTGTAATTTCTTTCTTGAGGGAAGGGCTCCTCTTTTGCTAAGCCACACTATTTGAGAGATGCTTAATAATTTGCTTGCTAATATTTGCAGCCTGATCCAAGGTATACTGAAGCCAATAGGAACTTTTTAACATGCTGACATTGACTTTGATTGAAGCTGACCTTGTTTGAAGCAAATTGTATATATGCACCTGTCACAGTAAGTTTTCTGAATGGACTGCTTTTGATTTAACTTTTGTTGCACATTAGTTATTAATACTTAAGCTACTTTTCCTCCTGTGTATCTCCTCCCTTTCTTGAGAGGTTTTCTTTTCTTGATCAGGGTTTATAGAAGACTGACTTAGTAGGAAAGTATGCAGTCAATAGACAAGGATGCTTTTAAAATATCATGGCTTATCTAAACTTACAGGACTACAAGATTAAAGCAACTATGATAAACATATCATTACAGTTAACTATTTTTTCCTACTGTAATGTTTTTTATTTGATTTTTCTCTACCTACATGTGGAATTACGCACTAATTCCCCAGGATCTTTGCTCAAGGAGCAAGTGCACGCTCTAGTTAGAAAATACCAGCTAACTGGCAAAACCGATTGACTTATGACAAGGGTAAAAGCGACATGGGATACTTATTGTGGCTGTCCAGCTTAACACTTGTGAATAAGCATTAGTGCAAACTGCCCTACTAAAAATTTCAGTGCGAGGCCATGTATTCCAGCATGACACAAACACTGAACCGAGAGACCGGAGCGCTCCCCACATCGCAGCGCTATGGCAAATCAGCATCCTGAATTAAAAGCTCAGGGGATGAAGAGCATATGTCAAGCACACGGGGTATTTTTAGTGCAAATGTTGAAAACTGGTATCAGGAAGAAGAAGGGCTGCAGGTAAAGGCGGCTGGCATGGAGGGGATTTATTTGGTGCCTAAGACGGCAGACAGCCTTAGGCAAGGAAGAGCATTCAGAGTGGGGCTAAAACGAGGATCTGCTCGGAGCCAAAGGAGAGGTGGCGGCGGCAGCAGCAGCCCCTCTCACCGCCACCTGCCCTGTCCCTGCCCCAGCACYGGTTTAAATATCCTGAGTCCCCGGGCTGACCTGGAAATTGCAATGCGGCTGCTCGCCCTGCGCAGAAGGCGAAAATACTGCGCTGTGATTTCACCTGAGAAATCAATTCCGCGGCAGAAGGGGAAACAACAAAAAACAAATGCATTATGTAATTTCGGATTACATAATCCTGAAATACAAGGGAGGGGAAAAAAAAAAGGCAAAGCAAACCAAACCCCAAACCCCACGCATCCAAACAGCGCTCCGCACGGCCCGTGCCGGTGAGGTCCAGGGCGGAAAGGCGGGCGGAAAGCGCCGGCGAGCACATCCCCGCCGCCCGCAGCCGCCGCGCCGGGCACCGCAGAGCCGCCGGGCCGGCGCCGCGGACCCGCCGCCCGCGGGGCCTCGCCGCCGCGGCGCGTTACCTGCTCCCCGAAGTCGATGGCGATGTTGGTGATGCCCAGGGGGACGAGGAAGCGGATCAGGGGCCAGTAGTTAGTGAGCGCTGGAAATTTCACCATAGTCCCAGCTGCGCGGCGGGCCCAGGCGCATCTGCCGCGGCGGAGAGGGCGAGGGAGGCCGGCGGCGGGGAAGGATGAAAGGGCAGAGGAGGGGTGTGCGTGCGAGCGGGCGCCTGTGTGCGAGTGCGGGAGAGACAGCAGCAAGGGCGGG
>NW_028186483.1:296927-375445 GCF_003343005.1 Rhea americana
GGGGGGGGGGGGGGGGTTGGACTAGATGATCTCCAGAGGTCCCTTCCAGCTTACCGATTCTATGATTCTAAGGGAAGGTTGACAAATACTTCAAAAAGGCAGAAGTCATCTAAGGAAAAACACATCTGTATCTGGTCCATAGAGGAGTGGTAGCCAGCCTCTCTGGCCCAAAGACTCCTACTAAAATGTTCGTTCCATGTATTTGGAGAGTCAAAAGGAGGTAAACTCAGAAAATGCGTAGCAGGCAGATGACTGGCCATGAGGTGGGGCTGGACTAGGAGAGCTTCTGGCTCCCATGGTGACTTGGCAAAGTCAGCCTCGGCTGTTGCCAGAGATTTTCTCCTTCCTACAGCTGCAGTTTGTCTCACCTAGCAGTGCTGGGGCTGGTACAGCCTTCACGGTGGATATTCAGGAGCTAACTCTAAAAATCATGAGGCTTATGAGCCATATGAGAGTCCAAACCTGCAAACTGACTGCCTTTGGCCTGTAGATCACTTAAAATACCATAGGCATGGAGGAGGCATTGAAGTCATGAGACTAAAGTGGAATACATGGAGCAGTGTAAAGCAGGAGAGCATCATAGGCTGAAAAGAAGAGAGTAGGAGTTGTTTTTGAATGCATCAGTATGTCTTTGCGTTAGTAACATCAAATCCACATCCTCTGAAGGAAGATCATCCTCATCTTCCTTTGGAGAATAATGTGTTCCCCAAGGTATAAACAAAAGAGTAAATCCAAAGTTTAGTGCCCCAGCACAACTTGTAGCTGCGTCTGTATGAATGAAGTGTGATTATTTCTTAGGGTGGTATTGGGAAATGCAAACTAGGTTCCTTTCTAAAGAAATTGAACTGGAAGCTCTGTTGTGGGTGTGTATCTAATAATTTCCTGTCCCTGCTGGGAGGCATAAGGCTTTGAACTGGYGATTAGTCCATAGCACTGTTTTGAATCACAGCCATGTTGGGGAACATTCAGTCCAACTGATTCTCTGGTACTGAGCTAATCTACTTGCCAGTTTAGATGCAGCCTGTTTGCAAAGTTGCAGAAAGCCATGTCATAGGTCTCTTTTTTTGAAGGAAGTCTCGGCTTTTGAAGGCAAGATGGGATATATTTCAAAGAGTTAATTCAATGTGTAATTCTCTCTCCTTGGATTGCATATGAATTTGGATATCTGCATTGCCAGGAGCTAAGTTCTTTTTGATAGAACTAAGTTTCATTTGGAGTGAGGTGATTCTTCATTCTTACAGGCCTGAGCACAACTTATAGCTGAAATTATGAAAGAACATTGATTACAGTTCCATATTTTTACATATTTTCTAGTTAAAGTGTGCCTATTTGGTTTCTTTTTTAATATTTAGGGGAAAGATAACCTTTTGTACTGCTCTTGAGTCAGAGAGAAATAAAGGAAAACCCCCTAAACAGCTTGTAAATGTATGATTTTACTATACCATTTGAAATTTTCAGGTGAGCTTTTTTGCTTTTTTTTTTTTTTTTTTTTTTTTTTTTTTTTTTTTTTTTTTTTTTTTTTTTTTTTTTTTTTTTTTTTTTTTTTTAAAAAAAATATTTAAAGTTTTTTTTTTTTTTTTCATTAATCATCCTTGGAAATACAATGCTTAAATAATCTTTTTCTCCCCAGCAGTGACCCCTTGATGAATAAGATAATCTATTCAGTTTTAGAATGCTTGTATTGAATATTTAGTGGTAGTTTTGGATGTATGTTTTATTGAAAGAAATGCTTAGGGTTGTTATATTGTCAAGTGTGTCCTATAGGAGAAGAGGCTGTGAAATAAAAACATATGAGGTTGAAGTAGTTATACTTGCAATATAATACTACATAAACTNAGGACTATCTTCTCTCATTTCTGTGCACACACAAGCCACTGCAAAATTAAAGCTTCCTAAATTAAAGCATTTGAATGCCCAGCATGTGGCTCACACGTAGTAACTATCAGGCATACATACATAGTGATGATTTTGTCACAAAATTATGTCCTGTCTGGGAAATAATGAGACACCTGAGTAGTTTAATGGAGTATAACAGAAGCCTACCCATTTGGGGATTTATTATGTATTCTTAATGTAATTTACACCCTTTTTACTCTAGTAGATACTGGATCAGGCCCCTTATATGTGTAATTAATTTCCTTCTGATTACAACTTTAGAGCTCTGATTAACTTCTAATCTTTCAACTACCTAAAGCAATAGTATGGCTTTAGCAGTTGTTTATATTTACTTTGTAACCTGCACTGGAATGTCCTGGGAAAATGTTAATATAATCGATCCTTTCTG
Organism: Rhea americana; assembly: GCF_003343005.1. NCBI lineage: Eukaryota > Metazoa > Chordata > Aves > Rheiformes > Rheidae > Rhea > Rhea americana. Next base: position 299,212 of record NW_028186483.1, read on the forward strand.
CGTCCCATATATTAAAAATATTTAATATATTGTTAGACTATGTTGTCTTCGTTTCACTCATGTCATCTATTTGTGGGATGATGGTAATTCTTTGATGCTTTTTCAGTCCAAGTCATAAAAATCAGTCCCTCAAATTCATTACAGAAATTAAATTGTGTTTGGAAGCAAAGAACAAGGATGTCTCTGACATCTTGAAGTCAATGGTTTGCTCAGCTGATGAGCTGAGTAAATAGGTCATTCTAGCTGTCTTGAGCAAAAAGCAGTGATTAGTAATCGTTTTCTTTCTAACATTTTCTGTTACATTACATTTCTTACTTATATGCCAAACACTGTCTGTTTGTGTAATGGAGTAATAAAGACACACAGAGGACAGCAGGAAATAATTAGATATCATCTCTCTACTTTTGTTAGAAAAATGAGCTAGTCCAGAAACTTGAAATGATTCAAATCCAATCTTGAATGGAGGCAATCACCAGATATGGAAGTCCATACAGAACACGTTCAGTTCTGTAATAGATTCCTCTGCTGTACATTGTAGTATGGACGATAAAATATATCAGAAAACTCCCTTGTGTCTGGTAGCCAAATGTGTCTGTAATTACTGCTTAGGCAATAGGGTCAAAGTCTGAAGGTGTCCTCACTGACAGATCTGTATCAGGGCAGTGTGCATTGGCTTTACTTGTGCTGTCAGAAATCCCACGTGCGAATCAGCACATGAGCTTTTGCATGCGTTGAAGTCTCAGTTCCTTCCTGAAATCAAGGCAGGCCCCTCACCACAGAGCCAGATGATAGAAATCTTGTGAGGACCCTGCTATGCTATTGCCTTCCTTCGGGAAGATGCCTCTGTTTCCTTGCTGAGGCTACTGCTAGTTACCTACTGCTGTAAAGAAGTCTTGTTCTTTTAATCACTGTGGTTGGTCTTTCTATCCACAATTGGCTCTTTAGCTGGCACTCCTGCTTTYTAGAGCCACTCTTCCGAAACTTTTCTCCTTCAACTTAATTTTTTTCCGTGCTACAGTCTAGCTATTGGTAAGCATTCACTCTGTAAGGATTTTGAACTAGTGGATGAGAATTTGTGAGCTGTAAGAGGACAGACAACTGTTTTTCCCAACCTACAGAATGGCCAATGATTCTGATCTCTGAATGGCCTGGGGCTGGAAGAGAGAGCAGATGACTAGTGCATTTTTCTATCTCTTATCTGAGAAAGCATCAGTGGAAGGATATATGTACAGCCATGTTTGGCTTTTGTCCTGAGTTATTCTTCCTCTGTGACAGCTGCCTCTTGGACATACTTTTTAAACTGAAACTGAGTCTGATGCTTATTTCCAGCTCTTTATACAACAATAATTAAAACAATAAGATTACCATTAAAAAAATGTTGTCAAATTATGACTGAATGTTCAGGAAGTGCGTCTTGTATACTCACTGGAAAAACATGCATATTTAGTATTGAGGAATAAAAAGCAAAATTCGTCTGCCTGCTGACCAAAGCAAGGTTTTAAGGAATCTGCATGACCCAGTGGAGGAATGATGCATCCTTTCTTTCACAGGGATTCCCAGTTATGCAGAAAGCTTGCTCTAGGGGCCTAGGAAACAAGTACACTCAGCCTCTTATTTTCGGGCAGGGTAGAGGAGAGCTTCTCCTTCCTTCTCTGCTTAGGTATAAACTAGGCCTATATTACAGCAATTTCTGTAGGCTTATTCTGCTTCCCGAAGGCTGTCATATCAAAGGCTTGGAAGAACTCATCTCATTCCTTGYATAGGCAGCATTAGAATCAATGGGCACTACATTTTTGTGCTATGTGCCTGGTCTTGTTCACACACCAGCTGGGCTTCTAAACTATTGCAGTTTCTAACTGGAAAGAGTGCAGAAATGCTGTAGGAAAAGGCTATAGATTTGTATAACCTTTTATTCCATGAAAGGATAGAGTTGAATTAAAGGACCAGAAAACAGCTAAAGGAATCGGGGTTGTCAGTCAGACAAGTGTCTGAGTAATCCAGTAGCAATTTAGCCACAAGCTAGGTGTTAAGAATAAAAATGGTCATTACAGTCATCCTATGCCCCCTTCCTCGGGCCTGTCTGCTTTGGTCTCAGCTGACTTGTCAGCTGGTAGGACGGATGGTGCCTCTGCAGAAAGCCCATGTCTTTCTTTTTCCCTGCACAAGTTCCCGGCAGCTTCCAGCAGAGCTGTTTCCCAGTTTATGAGGCAAGGGAAGCTTCCTATTACTACTTAATAGACCAAGATAAAAAGAAAGTCAGTTTTCTGTGGCACAAGGAGGCCTGTGTCAGTTAGAAGTGCCTGACTCCTCTCAGATAAGAATCAAAATGCCGTCTCTTGTCATCTGCAGCAGGGGACCACTATAGAACATGTCTTCTACCACAGGACATCCAGCAACATGTGCTCTTTGTTTACCTTTTGTCTTCCCAACAGTGTACTTGGATGTCTGTTCCATTGCTTGCTTAAGCTTGTAACTTGGGGCAGTCTCAACTCGATGCATGATTTGAGGGCCTGGAGTTAATTGCCTTATTTTACCTTTTAGGCTTCTGGTCTGAGTCCAATACTGCTTCTTCCTTTGCAGTGCTGTGAGGCATGTGACTGCAGCAGTTCTGGACTGAGTGAACTGGTGGGAGCAGCTTGTCTCAAGCTGTAGACAAGCAGGGGAAATATCTAGCGATGGTAATGCCCCACTGCAGCACCATTAAGGCCTCATTGAGCCATATCTTGGAAAATTAATCTCAATAGCTCCTTTTCTAGTTCTAGTTGCATAAATGTTAATACTGCATTACAGGAGGCTAACTGGGCCAGACTCTGCCTAAATTAAGGATTCCTCTTTTTGAAATGTTTGTATTGTGGCATCTGCATTCTCTAGAGACTTCAGTACTTACAAACCCTGTGTATTGCAGAAAGGATTATGCTGGCCTTACAGCAGGCCTTAGGCTCTGCCATTCTTTCATAAGCAGAGGCAAGAGAGAGAGAAATCTCATTAGCTTTCTCGTAAGCAAAGCAAACGTATACAAATATTGCATTTTTTCAGCATAGAGGAAAATTAAGTCTTTAAACATGGTTTTGTGTATGTTGTGTGTAGTTTCTTTTTCCCTCTCCCTAATTGCTACAGTGGTTTGGGAGTGTGGATAGATTACGGCAGGTGAATGGGTCTTATGCTTAGATGAGTTACGGGATTACAATTTTATCTTTAATGGTAAAAAGCATTTAGAGATGACATCATACAGTTTATTTAATGATTGTAACCTGTACMTCCAAGTATTTTGAAAGAAATATAAGGAATCACTTAAAATATTTTCCAAACCTTATTTCTAGTTAATGTATTAGGATTTATTTACATGCTTAATAAGCTTTGATTTGCCTAGAATTCAGAATCCATTTTTATGTACATTTGACTTCTTTATGCCACGCATTAGGACATTCTGCAGCCTGTTTGCTTCTCACTAAAACATCTGGATGACCTATCATTTGCTGTTGTATATATATGAAATACATCAAGCACCTAACTTTACTCTTATTTTAAGAGTTGCGAAGGTTAGTCTTTGTGGTTCTGTGCATTTTTAAAACAATAATCAGTATTAAGCCTTAGCTGTCTATTGAGATTACTGATGTAGTTGAACACAATTTAACTAAAACTTGCAGGAAGTCGTGTAGAATTTGTGTTCCAAACTTTCATATTCTAAATCCCTTTATGATGTAGAGCTCATTGACTAGATTGATTGTTGAGAACATGTTTATTGCTTCAGAAATATGCATTCATGAGGTTTTGATTGGTTCATGCTGCCCAGTTTTCTTTAATGGGGGTCAGTGTATCCTAAAGGGGTATCTTGCCAAGTGCAGCTTAAATATGGCAAAATATGAGTCATTACAGCAATCATAAAGATAGCCTCTGTACAAAACATATAGTGAAGTAATGAGTAAGTTAACATATTTGTAAATAGATAGTAACATGCAACTGTATAATCATTATTTATTACTATTTGTAGGACTAAAAATGTTATAAAATATTTATATCTAAAGTCAGGATTTCCAGCATATTCTAATGCTTCAAAGTAGTAGTAATTTTTATCTTTAAAATGTACAATACAATTCTTTGATGTCTTATAAACTGCTACTCTCTGGCCATCTAAATATAATATTTAATAAAATTTGCTTATTTTAGAGAAATGAGATTTTTTTCTTAACTTCTTTTTCTCTCCTGGGATCTTTTAATAAATATTCGCTATTCCTTTCTGGAATGAGCATTCTATACTTGTATAACATGGATATTATTAAAGAGGATACAAGTAAATATTAAGAGGCCAAGAGAGCTAATTCATGAAACTATAAAAACACTTTTCTGTGCTTACATTGCCCTTGCCATCTGCCAAACCTAAAGTGCCTTATAAATTTAAAGTTATCCTCATGTGATGTATGTAGAAGAAACAAGAAATGTTCCTGTTCTACAGATGGTCAAAACAGAGGGAAATGAATGGCTTGTGCAGATTAGGTAGTGGCTAGACCTTTTTGCGTCTTCTGATTTACGCAAGTTGTTCTGCTGAACCTGAATAAAAAAAGAATTGGCACACGACAGTCTAATCCATCTAGTTTGTTTGTAAGTATTTGGAGAACAAGAAGGACAAGGAGAAAACCAAGTATAAGGAGATATCTGTGTGTGCATAGTGGTCTTATCCAAGGTCTCAGACATTTCTTGTTCTTTTATAGATAAAGTTGTATCACTGTCTTTTTCTAAGACGAACTGAAAGAAAAGAAAAATAGCCTCAGCCAAAACCTGAAAACATTTCCTCCAAGGCGTGGGTATTTTGGATTCTTAAAAAAGTAAAATAAAACTCTGTGTGATGGTAGAAGAATACAAGCAACTGTCATGTTCCAATTAATAACTTACATCACTTTTCAGAATTCTTACCACTGAAAAATGGAATGATCCTTGATCATCTCTCTTCTGTGCCTCCAAGATGTTCACTCCTGTCCCCTGATAAACAAAAGATAGATGATGGATAATTGAAGAAAGTCTGTTCAATTTGCTGTCTCTGATTAGGCAAAGTTAACATTGGCCTATCTGAAGGCAGTTGGTAGATTGTGTGAAATAAATGGTGCAAAGCTAAAAGCAATTCAAGCTTGCCTAATGTAAAAAATCCTATTTTTATACTATTTGTAGCTCCCTCCAGAAGTCAGGGTGGTCAGGACCTCTGCAAAAGAAAGTGATGGCAGAGAGATGAAAGAGAATTGAGTTTGCATGATGCTTAGTACTAGAGTTGTGTAGTAACTGACAGATTTCAGCAGGGGCTCTCTCTGTCATAAGTTCTGTTATCTTGATTGAATGCATTCCAACATATATTGATGAATATGAGATTTAAGAATCACTAGGAATTTTKTGCACTTCTGTTCAAATCCAGTATGAGAGCCCCTGTGAGCCCATTAGAAAGGTGTAGGAATCCTTTATTTCACAAACAGTACAGAATAATACAGCTATTGGCATTTGTCCTTCTCCCAGCATTTTTGCTGTCATTTTTTTTCTCTAGTTTCAAAATGGTAGTATGAAGCTAACAGTTAACTTGGGAGCAGTGCTGGCTCTCAGGTGTTGTGAACATGAAATAACTTCAGTTCTGCTGAGATTCTTTCAGAATCTCCCAGCTTTCCCGTCAGATTTCATGAATAGGATTCACAGCCTTTCTAGGACGTGGAAGACTAAACATTTTGARTTTGATTATCAAACATTTCAATTGTTTGCTTGTTTTTCAGGCCCAATGCAGTCAGTTTTCAAATCCTCCAAGACTCCTGATGTAGACATATTGTCTAAACTAGGTGTGTTTTTATCTGGATATAGTCAAAGAAACTTTTCCCACATTCAGCTGGAACAAAACTCTGATGGCTGAACCACACAGTGTTAAGATAAACCTAAACATAGTCTCAGTCTTTTCTGCCTATGGGAATTCAGCTTATCATCTTACGCTCCTGAAAATGTGTTTCTGTGGCAAGAAAGAATTGTCATATCCAATAGAACTAAAAAAAAAATCTACTCAATGTTATTATTCCTTTTAGAAGATAAAAATTATACACTGAATGGTTTCCCTGTTAAAACTATCTCAAGAATATTGTCTGAGTTCCTGATAAACCACAAAGAATTTAGTGTAGGCCCTAAGACAAACTCTAGACTCCATCAGCATATGCAACAGTTGATCACCAAAATTTCTCCTCCTTCCTAGGAAAAAAGCCTTCCAGCAATAAAGAAATACTTTGCACAAAAGCTGTGTTAGACCTGAGGCAATCTTGAACTTGCCTTGGAACTTTGCTGTTTATTCACTCTGCTAAGCTGAATATATGTAAATTTGCTGGGGAATGGTGGGCAATAAAATTCTGTCCCGTGTGCTTGCTATAGCCTGCAGCTTAAAGTGGTAGAGTTTTGTTGTTGTGGTGCTTGTGGGAAGTTTTTTTTTTTTGGTTGTTTGTTGAAGGATGGAAGAAGACCCTGTGCAGAAGGTTACCTGTTTTGAAATATAGACTCTCTGAGGACGATATGTTTCATCAGGCTCTCTATAAAAGAGCTCTATCGGTCTACAGTGGCTGCTGTATGAATAGCCAGCAGTGAATGCAATTAGCAAGGATGATTATTAGTAAATGCAGTTAATGGACATCTCAAGGACTGAAAACAGCAGTTTAATGCCGAAATTGTACTGAGGCTTCTCTTTGTACCTGGAATAAATAGTGGAATCCTCAAAACCAGAATCCATCAAAGCCAACAGATTTGTCTGCCCTTCAGTTGAAAGCCACTAAAACCATTCTCCATCAGCATGGTGTCACCAGCCAGGGGAATACCTTTCTAGCTATTCAGTGTGGAAGGAGGCACACTAGGTCAGGACTTCTGCCAATGTACGCCAAAGGATGGCAGTCCCACCTGCTGCTGTTTTCTCAGGTGTGTCCAAGTTAATGTTATCCCAGTAAAATTTGTTTTTCTTGCAAGTGAGAAACTATTGGTCATTGTTAAATGCCCAGACAATATAACTTAGTTTCTACCAGATGCTTTTACAGTCCTCAAATGCCTAGCTGCTGATTCCTGGAGAACTCAAAAGAATGTATGAGATGTTTTACCCCTCTGTCAAAATATAGTTGAATATGGTCAGCTGGTTTAAAGGGTGCCAGGCAAGGAAAAATGGATGGGCAGGCAGGCTGGCAGCAGAGTATTTGTTTAGGAAAGCCTTCTTCAAGCTAAATATGGCCAATGATAACTATGCATTGAAGAGGTTAAGCCTGCAAGTTTTACTGGGCCATAAAATAAATAAAAAAAGGCAAATCTTCTATTTTTTTCGTTTTTATCAGACCTTTTACATCTACTTATTAACTTATGTAAAAGCCGTTGGCAAATTTAAGTTAGGTTTTTGGAGAGATGTAGCTGATCCTGCTAATGGATCACTAAGACCTGCAGATAAAAGGCATTTGGCAGGGGGGAAACATGATCTTTGACTGGCCCACATGAATACCTGGAATACACCATTAGTTTCAGTGCTGTCTGCATGAAGTTAATCTCACTGTTCAGTTTAAGCATTGTTTGATTCACAGCGTGTCAACTGCCTATACAGCTTCTTTTAACTTAGGGCTCCTTGGTAGAGGAAGATGTTACGGATAGAGTGAGCTAATTTCCCCACTGTAGGTTACTGTCGTGTGATCTTCCAGCTTTGGGCAACGCTCCTGGTGGGTTCACATAGCCTCTGGGCAAAATGACAAGGTTCTGTTACGTGCTGCAGAACAGAAAGTGTATGAATAATGCAAGCAGGCTTTCTTGGTCTGTAGTATTTTAGAGTACTATGTTTATATATTTTGACAAATTTAGCTGAGTCTTAATTTTTTGTATAGCTCCAGAATGTGAAGTGTTTCATTTTTGCAAAAATAATTGCTTTTGTAGCATGAGAGCAATCATATCTCTCTGTTAGTAAGTTAAGACTTACTAACAGATTAAGACTTGTCACCAACAAGCTAGCAATCGCTGCTCATTACCACTGGGTGGTATCTTAGCTGCTATACTCAATTTCATATTTTAGCACAGAAAGATCACTCTTTTTATCTGCATACGACATTTTAATTTTTCAGTTAATAGTAACTGTGCTGTAGTCCCTTCTGTTTGTGTGAGTTAACACGAATGGATGAAAAAAATGCAGCTTTGTGAGATTCCTCTACAGCTGTGCGCTCATGTACTGCTGGGCATTTCTGTGGCAGCAGTGGCAGTCGGGGACAGCAGAGTGTTTCCTCCATTGCAAATTTACATGGATTTTCTAGGCTTTGAGCATTTCTCCTGGACATGAAAAAAAATAAAAAGAATAAACTGGGCAAGGGGATATTTTGCACTATGGAACAGCATTCCTTACTGGATAACTTTAGAGTGGTGGAAAATTCTCTCCAGTACTTCTGTGCTGAACTCTTAGGCTGTTCAGAGGCAGTTATTTGCAGCATTAAGCCTGGGACTGATCACTTGCTCATAGTGGTCAGATCTACAGAATCTATCTTTGGCTTCTGGTTGTTGATATGGTTCAGTGGAGAATAGTATAGCTATTGTGAGGAAAACGCATAATTATGAAACTTTGCTATTTGTGTCTGTATAGGTAATTCTCAGACAGACTTGCCACTTGACTGCAGAATTTACCTTCTGGAGATGGATCAGATCTTTTATTTATTTATTTATTTATTTATTATTTTTAAATGCCTAATGTTGAATTCTTTATGTGCACAGCACACTATCACTGATGTCATTGGAGACAAAAGTGTACAGGTACCTTGAAGAGATAGAGTTGAGATATATTTTCTGAGTTTTTCCACCTGACAGCTCCCCCAACTAAGTGATTCTTCATAAATTGATCTTTGTCACTCTGTCAAGCAATAGTTTAGTTTTTTTTTAAAAAAAAAAAAAGTTAAGATTTCCTTTTCAAGAACAAATCAATTGAAGCATGACCAGTTCTCCACTACCTGAATATAAATTCTTGGCTGTGTTTTGAATATGGAAGTATTTACTAACATGTACAAAATCAGTCCATCAAGTGGGATTCCCAGTTCTGCCAGATGTGCATGCATAACTGGTCAAATCATTCAGAGACACCAGATTTCATGAAATAGTCTTTATTAATACTTCATGTGAAGCTTGCCTAATTTATTTGCCCTCTCTTCACTAGGTCTGACAGTCCAAGTCCTATTGCAATTCATTGAACAAGCCTCAATGTTTCTTCCTAACATTGCATTATCCCTCATATATATCTAGACATCTCTCAAACAAAGGAATAAATAAACAAAACCACATGGGACACTTCGGATGTGTTAACATTAAAGGTAAGGCTTGATTCTGCTGTGGTTGACCGTTACCTTGATGGTGTAGGTGCTTTTGCAGAACAACCAGCTACAGAACATTTTTAAATGAACTTTTCATTAGTAAATTTGTCTCACATCTAGGACAAACTCCTTTTATTACAGGACAAATATCTTACTAATTCAGTTGGCTAATGTGTCATCTGGGGAACTCTGTGATAGTTGCTCTCCTACTTTACTTAGTAGTAATCTTCCAATTTTGGTTGCAACTCTGGCAATGACTGGAGGCTGGAACGCTTGTGGCTGTCTGGACCAAAGATGATAATCTTTCCAGGATATGGATGAACACAAGAGGTGTGGTTCTTCTAATCCATGTATGTTGTTCATTTATCTGAGAAAATCTATAGGCTATTAAAACTACCGTGAGGACATTTAACCTAGATTTGTCCTTTATGTGTGCTTCAGCCATTCCAAGCTTTTATTCCATCTAATTGTTGGTGGCAAAGTGTAGGAAAGCATGGCATTTTTCAGCCAATTTTGTAGGAAAGCAGGTGATACCTTTTATTCAAAGGCAGGGAAAACAGTGCATAGGATGCTGAATGTCTGCTTAAGGGAGGAGTCCTGCATGGTTTTTGGAAATTGAGATCACTCCTCGGGAGTCACAAAAGTGGACCCCAGACTGGTGAGTTAGTGGAAACTTGGTACAAGTGAGGTCTCCAGTCATTTTGTATAGTTGTTTCCTAAGGCATCTGTAACTGGTTTCACAGGTGGGAAAAGGGAAATGAGCTTGGCTTGTTTAGTTAAGTGTAACACATACATGCTTCTGACTGAAAAGTGCCTAAGTGCTATTAAACACAGTGATAATTTGGAGACTGTGACTCTTTAAATGCACAGTATTAAAACTGTGCCTGTGCTGTTTTTGAGAACAACTGATGGCAGTCGCCACAGCAGTAGAAAGTGCTCTGCCAGGATTGCTGAACAGTCGTGCTCTGTGGAAAAGATTTTAATTAGAAAGAGTCATCACAGTTAACTGAGTAAAAAAAACCACTTGAACAGTGGGAAATAAAAGAGCATTAGTGAGGTTACACTGCTTTCAAAGCTCTAGATGTGACATACACATAATATTTCCTCAGTCTGTTGACAGTCAGTTTGGTTATTTGCCTATGTCAGCGTAAGCCTTTTGTTATACTTCTAGAATTTGTATATACTTTTAGAGCAAATAGATGTAGCATCAGGGGATGAATATGGAACATCCATCTTAGATTTAATGCAGAGCCTCAGATACATGGTAAAGGGACTGAAATAGCTACATTCAGTGTAGGTGTAGGTGGATGAGTGCAGCCGTTTACTTAACTGTCTGTTTTATTTCAGACTGAGAGCCATCCTGCATACAGAAAGCTCCAGCCAAGTAAATGTAATGTTTCTCTGCTGGTTGCAGTTTATTCTGAATGCAGCAGCATTTTAGGTCACTTATTTGACTCTGCTGCCTGCACTTTTTTTTCACTTGGGCTGTCTCTGAAGTTGTAGATGAGTAAGAAGCTCTCTGCCAGGCTTGTGTAATTCATGCACGGGTACTACACTGATTCTGCAAATATGTTGTTGTAATACAGCATCCACAGAGTCATTTATTTATTTCACTTCTCAGAAGAACTACTAATACTCATATGCAGATGTAGTGTAAAATGTAATGCATTTATTATTGATTATTTTTTAATTTTGTAATAGTGGAAAAGCTTATCAGTKAATAATATATGTTTGTTTTTTGTTTCCCCCACACACACTGCCAGAATGTTGGGATGCAGAACTGCCCAGCTGCTCAAAGGATGGGGAGCTGATATCGGCAGGGGCTCCTTGTGGCAGTGGGGCCAGGCTTCACCATCAGGGCTTGTCCCACCACCCTGTGAGGGAGCAGGTCCTGGGGGCAACTGGGGTGGTCCCAGCCCTGGGTGTTGGGCACCATCATAGGATAAGYGCCAGACCAAGGCCAGGTGGGTACCCATGGTTCTGGGTCGGGTTTTGGGTGGCTCAACTTACAAAAGCAAAATAATGAGACTTGTAGTTACTGGACATAATTTGTGAATATTAGTTAGTTTAACAGAGTTTTACATGTGATACTCTTTTTTAATTGGCTTTTACAGATTGTTATCAATTCATCCTGGTTACACTTCCACATTCTAAGTAGAAACAATTCTTTCTAATCAATATCCTGATTTTCTCTTTTATCTAGGAAGGAAGCAATGATCTGCTGCCTACAAGTTTGCTTGAAAGGAGTCTGGGAGCTGGATCAGACTTACAGCTGAGCAGATTAACAATTTCTTTTCTTCAGTCTGGCAGCAGGTATGTTGTAASTGAGTCCATACTTTGCAAGATGATACTTTATAAAATAAATGCACTGTCAAAGTTAATTAGTTACATTTGATTTTACAGTTCACCTCAATGATGACAACCTGCCAGTAGTGAGAAGGGCTGAAAAAAAGTCTGCGCTCCAGCTCGTGGGTTTTATGAACACATGAAAATGAAAGCTTTTGGAGAAGGAATATGAAGGCATTAGGTTTGATTTTTTGCTTTACTTGTTATTACTGTAATATAAATGATATTTAAAAGCTCTGAGAGATTTTGGCTGCATTGGCAAGTTTCAGCTGTCTGTCAGCTGTCTTCACTTAATAACATCTCCCAGTCTTGTAATGAAGCCATGAATGCATGGAAACCCCTGAACTGTTACTGAACTGTGGTTGTCAGAGTGAGCATCATTGCACGTATCACTTCTGATGGAATGGGGAAAAGACTGTTCTTCAAAACAATCAGTGAAGTGTGCCAGGATGCTTATCTCTTATCTTATGAAATTATGTAAGTTTGGGCTGAAACAACGTCAGTGAATGAAGCAGAGATGGTCCTYTATGTGCCACATACCATTTCTAACAAAAACAGCACATTTACTATTTATTTCATAACTGCCAAACTGCTTGGCAAGGAGTCTAGGACAGATAGTTGCATATTGATAACATTTTTGGTCATCCTTTTAAAGATAGGCATGCTATCACCACATGGAATAAGGTAGCTAAAGTCTCTAGGAAAATTCTCACAGATGAAGCAGGGTGGATTTTCTCTTTCTGCCCCAGATACATTTACTAAACTAACTAAATACAATATATAAAGACAATAGTCACAAATGCAAGAGATGGCAAATATATGGCAGCACTTACAAGAACAATTATCAAAAAATTATGGTATTATAAGGATTACACTGGATGTTACTTACCTCTCAGCAAAATCAAAAAAAGTAGAAGCACCTTCTTTTTAGATGTAGGACCTAGTACATCCTTGGACAGGATAATTGGTTCATATTCTTTCAGGTCTCAAAAGTAGCTTATACTAATGATCATCATCAGCTGAATTGCCAAAGAATTGTGTTGTGCTTTTATCTGCAGCTAAAATCAGATGTGCTGTTTTACAGATGTGAAATCTGGATTTTATGTGTGCAGCCAACAAAGGCTCTTTGATATTGCTAGCCCAAAAGGTTGTTCCTGGACAAAATAAAATCACATCAATAGAGGTAATGTCAAATGCTAATAGATTTTAGGGTATTCCATTTGTTCTAACTTCATTCCATTTCTTCCAGAGTCATGAAACACCTAGGAAGAATAGGCAACTAACTGCTTTACTATTCTGCTACTCATAATAGCAGAATTCACTGAAAGTTGAGTGGTTGGTTCTCTAAGGTCCCACATGTACTCTGGTCATAAAACTTCAGCATTATCAAAGTGTTTTGTGAAACAGTACTATTCCAGGAGACATTTATACCAAAATATCTCATGTATACAAGTTACTGGCACACCCATCCAAAAGCAATTGGGATGAGAATGTAGTCAGGGCCTGAGATGCCTGTTTTAAGGTGAAAATTGTTCTAACGGTCTCCTGGAAAGAGAGGGGAGAGACAGGTTGTTCCAGGGATAGAGTTGAGAGAGGCTGAATCACCTTCTTGAGGTTCTTGTTTCTCCTTGTTGATTGTTTAAGGAGTCTAGCCATGTTACTCATCAGGGTTGGAGTCACATCTGTGGATTTATAGAGGGGCATTACACCTGCTTCATAATCTGAGCTTTCTTTTATATCTGTTCTTAATCAGTGAATTCTCTGTCTGCCATGGGGGAAAAATTGATTGGGGAAAAGGAGGAGAAGGTACTGGCTGATGTAAATTGTCTTTTTCTGAAGATTTCAATGGACCAGTGTTTAAGGGAACTGTCATTACCTTAAGACCTGCCTCAACATTTGAACACCTTTCATACTGCAGTGTGAGCTGCAGTTGGCCCTGTATTTGGCACCAAAGAGAGGACAACTGCCTCTTGCATCTTCTGGTGTGTTAGCTTTCTGTCCTCACATACCTGTCAGCTCCACAAGGTAAGTAAATCGGGCTCTACGTTGAATCTAAGCAGTTTGTCACCACTTCTGAGAAGCATTCTCACTGAAGCAGACAACTTCCCACTGCTTTCTTTTAATGAGGTGGCCACATCCTCCCCATTTACTCCCCACTGCCTTCCTCCCTTGCAAAACTGCTGCAAGAGTAACCCACAATTACCAGAAGCAGACCCATCATTACATTTCCTTCAGTCTGTGTAAATACTAATTTTAAAACACAGGAAGTCCTTACATTGTTGTCTAACTATACTTCTTAGGAAGGAGATAGACAGGCAGGGGTTAAAATGTAGGCAATTGATGCTACTATCCTAACAAGCTGTTTCTCTACCAATAACTTTCAAAATGTAGTACAAATTTGTCCTTGCTTATGTTGCTTCTCCTTAGACAGTGAGGTAACTGTCATGAAGAACACTCAATAATATGTAATGGTGCAGCCCACAATTTTCTAAAAAAAGCTACAGGTATGTTTTTGTAGTTTCAATATTAAAAAACCCCACTTTTATAGATCCTGGCAAGTCAATTCTTTGTTTTGTTATGATTGCTATCTACACATCCCATTAATTTTTGGTGCTGAAATGCTGAGTCAATAGCCTGAAGGTAAAGTGGATGCTTTCTCAGGAAAATTGAGAGTATTTATTTCTCCAGTAATTGTTTTAGTAAATTTTCCCTTTGCAGTTTGTCACTCTTCAACATATGGGTATAATTAGTTGTTTATGTAGTCAGAACTGAAGGGTGGATTTCAGTAACTTCAACCTTGTAACTGGGGACAGAATCTGGATTGACATGTTGCTATTACAAGATGTGTATTATTGAAGAAATTTTGTGGCAGATTCTTTATGTCATAGAGTGGCTGGAAACAGCAATTTCCAAAGACATTGACCTTCAAATGTTTTGGAGGATTCAAACCAAATAAGCAAAACATGTATTTTAAGTGAATTATTTTCTAGCAGAGGATGTAATTTTTCACTTGTTGCTATATTCAATAGTTCTTTTTTAAATTAAAAATTATTTGGAGTGCTGCTCATCCTATCAGGTTGGTAAGATAATCAGCTACTTGGGTGCTTTTGGGTTCATGCTCCATACTGAAGAGCTATATAACTTGCAATAGTAACAAAAGGATAATTGTGTATGGTGTATAACCATGGGGCTAGGTGGGATAGAATAGTCTTTCTTGAGCTTGATGTCTCAGAAGTTTTTTTTTTTTCTTTTTAAATATAAACATGGGTCTAACCTTACTATTGGCTTAAGCATATTTGTTCTCTGATAATTGCTGAAAGAGATTTTAATGTGCTTTTTTGTCAGAGATGTATTGTTTTCTTCAAGACCAAAGCCAGCAACAACAAAGAAAACAATCCAGGCCAAAACAACAGAGCAACTGGAACAGTTGGTAGAGCCCTGTGATCGGAAGGTAGAATATAATTTTCCTGTGGAGTGGAGGAGTGGAGGAAGGGTAAACTATGATTTTCCATTGTGATAAATTTTCGGGAAGACCTGGGCTCCTGGAACTTTTTTTCAAAGTCAATTTTGGGGATTTACAGTAAATTTAGTAATCAGGAAGTAGAGTCATCCTTCCTGATTTATGATGAAATGCAAATATCAGCTCTTCAGTCTCCTGAAAGTCGTATGACTTGAGAATGTGCTATGAATTGTTGGCTTCTAATACTGAAGAGAATAATGGAGGGTTTTCAATTGAAAGGTCATTAGGTTCACAAGGGCTGTATGTTTTATTACAAAACAGAGCAAAAAATGTTATGCTTGTGTCTCTTTGCACAACCATATGCCTCACATGTTCTCTTAATATTTTGAACACAAATAGATTTTATCAATTATAAGTAGCACAAAGACACTTACTTTTCTCTTATTATTACAGTCATTATAATGACTGTAGTGCTTTTATTTATGTTCTGGTTAATTTTTAGGTTCAAACAAAGTTGCTAACTTGAAAAAAAAATGGAGGAAGGCTAGTATGATGAATTGGTACCTGTGTAGAATATATGAAAATCATAGTCAACACTGTTGCATCAGTATGAAATGGGCTTCAAGAAGTATTTATATCTGGCAGTGTCTTAGTAGTTCCCAATGTTCATAATAAGAAATAAGGGTAGTATATCTGGTAAGATGTGGTAGGTAAATACTGAGGTCTTAATGACTGCTGTTTTACAATTGATTTAAGCTCAGAAGCTATGGCCTCTTTCACACCCAAACCTATCCTAAGAAGATCAAAAACACAGCTCCATTTAGTAGAGTTCACTGGAAACTTGACTGTTGTGTAGATGTTTGCCATTTCCTTCTATTTGAGGAAATTTGTATGATACACATTTGCTTTCCAATATGCAATATTTGGAAATATTCCAATATTTGACAATCCATCAAAAGGCCTATGTAGGCCAAGGAATGTATGTATATGTCAACTGTTTCACCCATAATTCTTATGTTTTTTTTTTTTCCCTGAAGCTTGCTTAAGAGAAGCACAAAGTTAGTACTTGTGGGTGTGTAGGGGAGGGGAAACCTTTCCTAGCTAGGACCCACATGTCTGGAATTCTTTCTCCATTGTCATCAACTGGCCAAGTAAATATCCTGTGTGGGATCCTTTGCAGAAAAACTCACAATCTCTTCATTTCTCTTTTTATCATGATTTCCCTATAATTACTATTTTGCACAGTTTTGACGTAAGAGAAAAAGAGGACAGTATTGTGTGTTTAGAGTTTCCTCTCAGGTGCCACTCTGAGGTTCCCTAACATAATTACTCTGATATCATGTAGTTTGATTAGTTTGTTGATGAGAGTCTAGCTAATATTTATTAAGGAAAACCAAGAATTTTCCAGGAAAGGTTGCTGTTAAGTATTTGGAGGGATTGTAACAATCTGAACCTTTGCTAAGTTTTGAATTGACATCTCAGCAGTCTCACTTATATTCAGACCTCTCTGAAGAGGTCTGGAGAGCATCAGTAGGACATACGATTTTCTGCATTTTTGCTTATGCAAATCTGGGCAACATTCACTGAAATCAGTGCAAGTAGTGTTCGTGCGGTTTAGATTTTACTTCTAAATTCTGGCTTCTCTGTTTATTTGCTTTGAAGAGGAATACGATGGGATGCAACCTTATTCTTCTAAATTTTTACAGTTTGGTGAGTGAATGATATTAAGACTTGGGGTTCTACTCCTGCCATGGGGTTGGCTGTTTTTTTTTTTCCTCTTATAGCTAAGTGCCAGGGTGAGTTTGTACTGCCGGAGGAATAGCTGCAACAGAGGGAATGGACTGAGACAGATTAAGATTTTTGTTTTTCAGACAGGCCAGACTTATTTTTGGTGGCTTTGGCTTGGTCATGTTTCAGAAAACTCGTTCCATAAGGGTTTTTCCTGCCTTCAAAACCTCAGTTGTTTTAACAATAACAATAACAAATTATAAATGTCTTCATCCGTAAGGGAAATAGCTGCAAGTTCATTCTGAACTTGATTGAATTGAAAGGCTAACACTGTATCATAAGACATAAGAAGCTGTGCTTGTGCTTGTTTGCAAACATTGTCCAGAAATGCTGCTCTTCAGCCCTGTGGTGATTTGGGGACAGCAGAATACCTTGGGTACAGAATTTCAAAAAAGACATGTCTTTACAAGTAATATGGAAGTAGGGTTAACTCTAGGCTGATTGATTAAGGGAAAGGGAATAAAGAGCTTGTGAAACCTAACTCAGGAGATAAGCTTGAATGAATTGCTGTTCTCAGTTTACTTGCAGATGGATAGATAGCTAAAATAGAAACCCAGCATTTCACCTGGTGTTCTAGAAAGGCTAAAGATCGGACAATACTCCAGTTTAAAGTCTGCTCCCTGAAGAAGTCCACAATTAATAATGTTGTTCCACAGTTTTCTGTATTGTTATTTGTTTAGTCCCTATCTGATAAGTGTTCAAAAAATTTAGTTCTATGGAATAAGGGGACTTAGGCCCTCAGCTGTGTCTGTTCTTTTCCTTATATTATCCTGAAGTGAAACTGTATTTACTCACAGGGCAGCAGTAGACTGGAGTGGAGGTGGAGGTGTTACAGACCTTGCACTGCTGGCTTGAGAGATGCAGTTAATATACTTTAATGAACAGAAACATTGCTGGAGCTTAAAAAAGAACTTTGGACTGAGAAGCTGTCAGTCTGATATTCCTTAATAATGGCAAGGATTTAAAGTCTTTGTTTTTGCATATGTTTATTTTAGAAATGACCACCACAAGAAGACAGTTGGTAGGTAAGGAACAGAGACAAGGTGTATATTTCATATTAGAATAATAATAATAAAAAACACAGAAGAAGCTACTTACTTCTGGAACTCATTTCTCATTTTATTTTCCTGTCTATGAATCAGAAAGAAAACACAGAATTTTATTGAAAATGTAAAGTAAGTCCAGATGTTTATATACAGTAATTTCACGAGAGTCTACAAGGAAGATGTTATCCTGTCAGATTTATTCCTATGAACACAACCAAATAGCTCATGCTGAGTAAGACCAGGGCTTCCGTTCAAACAGTGGTGGTAAAAGCTGTGGGACTGGCATCTCCTGTATGAAGGGAAAATTTCAAGGCTAATGCTCATAAAGTCTGTGGAAAAGTAATACACTGGGCTTTTTGTGCTTTAGAAATGTATAATGATTTTTTTTTCTTAGAGAATTTTATGCTATGATGTGTTGCATTTGTGACAGTACTACAGAATTTTTCTAACTTGATGTAAAAGCATGTCAGAGTATTGCCTATGGGTAATTTTTCACTGTTCAGGAGAATTTTTTTCCTTTGAATCCACCTGGATGAGGTGGGTGTTGGGCATGTAGCCAGATGACCAGATAATGTCAGCAACTTGAGAGTCCTCAAAGCTTGAGATACCTGTTAGTGCTTRAGACACCTGTCAGTGGAAAACTGTTGTCTGACATGAAGGAGAAACTGAAGCAGTAGAATCTGGAGCTGCAGTGGATACATTTCTACCCTATTATCTTTGCTGAGCCAGACTTCATCCCTTGGGAAGATATTATCCAGGGCATGTTTGTAGTGATGTAGCTCTTCCTGTAACATACCCTGATATTTTATAGTAGCCTTACAGTGGATCCTATGGCAAGCCAGTTTGAAAAGCAGATGTGATTGGAGGAGGTGATTCTCCTCCTTCAAGAGTCTCCACCTAGGACAAGCACTGATGGAAGAAATTAAGGCAGCCTAATGTATTTAAAACTGTCTGAAAATCCTGTACTTTAATCAGACAGCCTCATTTATTAAAGGAGGATTTATCAGTAAGGAAAGACTAATAGTCTTGAGCCTATGTCATGACAAGGTGAAAACGTCCATAATAAGCTTTTGTTTGTAACCTGTGGTTCCTCACACCCCTCTGATGCTGAAATTTTATGCATGAAAGTGAATGCCAGTTAAACTGCTTGAAATATTATAGTTAAATGAACTCCTTGGGGCAGGAATAAACGTGAGGGGACTGCTCACGCACTCTTTTTCCCTTCCTGCCTATAGTCCTGATTGATTCCTTGATTG
Organism: Rhea americana; assembly: GCF_003343005.1. NCBI lineage: Eukaryota > Metazoa > Chordata > Aves > Rheiformes > Rheidae > Rhea > Rhea americana. Next base: position 318,425 of record NW_028186483.1, read on the forward strand.
TGTGCATTGATGCTAAAGTGCTGTCTTTAATTAGATCACTACATCCTGTTTTTCATCCTTAAGAGAAAGAGATTCAGAATCAGCAGTCCCAAACCTGCTGTGATCCCAAAGCAGTTAATTACTATTGCGTCTGAGCTAGTAATGAAAACTACGTGCATTTATTGTATTTAAGTGACCATATCACATATTTTATTCATATACATTGACATATAGTGTCCTAATAAAACACTTTTTACACAGGAATTTGCCAGTGAGTTACAAAAAAAGTTTCTCTCTGAGAGAGGCAATTAAGTTTCTTAATAGCCAGGCAAATATTGGAGATGGCCTTATCAGCTACCTGAGTGCACTGACAGACTTTGCTTTCTCTTCCCCCCACACTCTTGCATGGCCCAAGTGAGGAGCTGGTATACTGGGATCAGGGGAAATAGGTATGTCTTCTAGTGGCCATGAGTGGCTAGAGAGGCTTGGGTGTGCAGCAAGATGTTGAGGTGTGCCTGGGCAATTCCAGGTTCACAGGAAGCTGTCACACAGCTGTCTCAGATTCTTTTATTTTCATTCCCTTTATAATGCCAGGCCCCATATATAAAATATTCAAAGCCTGCCAGTGGGATCTTCTTGAACATTTCTGTTGTGTCCTTTGAATAGTGCCCACTCCACAAACATTTGAAGTCAAAGTTGTTCAGTAACTTGGAGTATTTGCATAAAACCTGAACATTGAGAGCCATTATATAGCATATAATATGTTCAAAGCATGGCTCTCCCTCTACAAATTCATTTGTTGCTCTGTGTGCTGAGCAATTTTTAAGCCAGACTAAAAAGTCTCCTGTGAGTGCTTGGGCTTTACACTTTCAAAAATTCTAGTTTAAATGAATGTCGTGCATCCCACAGGGCTATGTTTAAGATGGGCATATCACTTCCTTTTCCAGCACAGTATTCAGTTGCCTGAAGCAAGAACACTCAGCCTCAGTGTGATTTTCCCTGCAACTGGGTCTTCTGACTGCCCATCACTTATTTCCAGGAAACAAGTAAGATGACTAGATTTGTCTCTGAAAAGTTCATTATTTATAGTACAGATAAAATCTTTGAGGAGATAGTTTTACAGTTAAGTGATCTACCCTGAAAATGTAGATATTGACTAGTAGAAAGGCTTATATTTTGTATGGATTTCACAGAGATGATAAAATGTACATTGTTTTTACCCTTGTGACTGTAGTCCCATCCCAGCAGGCCTAAAATCTTCCTGAAAAGCACTGAGTATGACTTTCAAAAAAGGAACAGTTTTGTTTTTCTTTCTAAATCTGGAAGAAAGATGCCCCTAACCTTACTTTGTAGAAATTATTCTATCATTTGTAAGTTAATCTAAACTATTGAAGTCTGAGGAAGAACCCAGTATGGAAGAGGTAGCTTAAGTTCTTGTGGCAACTGATGAAAGGGTGTTAAAAAAGAGAGAGGTTGGGTAAATTATACAGCTGCACAGCACTACTACTTGTTCACTACTACTTGTTCTACTGTGAGAACTTGTCCATGTCCTTAAGATCTGGAAAATGGTGGAGTCAATGGTGGAGCCTAGACCATTGATGGATACAAACTGCAGCAGCAGTATGAGAAAACAGAGCTAAGCACTAGGAGGACAGAGGAAGGCTTAAAACTTATAGGGATCTAAAGCCTGTAGAGACTATGTGAACAAAAGTTCCAGGTAGAGACACAATAGAGACAAACTGAGTAAAGAGAGGCCATAGAGATGTGCCTCTGGCAGTTGATTTACTTGAAGTTCCTTTCGTAGTAGATAAACAAAATCAATGTTTCGATGTTTAGAGACGTATGCTCCTTTGTTTTCAGGTATTTTTGTGTAAGAAGTGCTACTCTACGTTTATTTTAGGTCTAAAAGGTAATTTGACACTGGTCGGTAGTGGTATTTTTTTCTACTGCTGGCTCTTGCCCAGATGAAACATTTTATACTTGACACATTACTCAAGAAACAGAAGAAGACTCTCTCCTTCACTGGTAAACAGAACCTTGTTTCTTTTGCTCAATGTGCTCTTTACTACCCCTGTTTTTCTTGCAGCATTTAAGTAATTAGGAATTATGTAGCCCTAATGGCCTTTAAKATGTCTTCTGCTTTGGTCAATGCCATTGCATAAGCTAGTCTTTCCCGCCTTCTGGTGGCAAATAGGACTGTGACTTCTTCATATTATGGAATAAAGCTTAAATTAGTTTAGGGAAAAGACTGTACTAAATAATGTTTTCATGATTTCTGTAACAAGCTCAATAACCTGATTGTAAGAGGTTATAGAGGTCACTGATCTAAAAAGCAGCATATTTGTAAAAAAAAATCTACATAACTAGTGCTTAAAAAATGGTAGTCCTTTTAGCTTAATATTAATGATTCAGCATGTAGATTAGCTGCATATAGAATTTCTTTTGGCAAACATATTTAGTATCTGGTAGTGTAGTTCAAAGTATGTTGTAAACACTTCTGTGTTTGCATACATCATCTGGAAATAAGATATTTTTGTTCAGAAAGGAAAGTCATTTTCTTCAAACTATAAAGAATAATAAATTCCATTTTCCAAACTCTCTCTCATGCAAAGAATTGAAAATACTTTCTAACATTGTCTAACTGGGCCCACTATAAACTTCTTAAACAGATAAGCATTACATTGCTCTTAGGAAAGGGTAAACCAATTCAAAAAGTTTCAGTTACTTTCCTGTGACTGTATGGCAAGTCAGCCAGCTTCTTGAATGCAACCTGAAATGCACTTCTGAAAATGCTGATATAATTTTTCAGAAATTTACTGTAGTTCTTTTTTTTTTTTTTTTTTTTTTTTTTTATTTTTAGACTAGTTTTCAGATTTATGACCCTTACATAAAATTCCCATGCTAACATTTTGTACAAGTTGAAGTCTTCTGGCAATTGACTTTTCCAACATGTTATAATAGTTACGCAGTGTCTGATGACCTGACATGCTATGGAAATCTTTCATCTGGTCATAACAAATGGTCCTCAAAACCATGTAGAAGTAATTCATCTCTTTCTAAGTATTTAATGATCTTGAGAAGAAATTGTGCACAAATTCCACTTCAGAGTGAGAAAACTATTATTCGCATATGAGTTCTGTTCATTTCCAATCTCATGATGCTACTCTCTTTACTCATAAGGGAGATAGATGTCTGTACCTAATTTTTGTGCAGTTTTCCAGGATCTGAAGTAGAGCGCACCTACTACCAATGGTTTCATCTAAAAACTTTAGAGTTGCATACCTATTGCTTTTCTTCAGTTTCTCCAGATTGTTTAACTTAAGTTAAACACTTTTATTGACTTTCTTTTCCAGGAGAATGATTAGCAAAAGAAGTTGTTCTAATCCCTGTGTGGGGTAGAAAGACCTTATCCCAGGACTGGGTGAGCCAGGGATCTGCTAGCCAGCCTGTGGCAAGTTACTTACATTACACTGCTGGAAATGGGCTTTGACTGATGTGTCTAATATGCACAAATGTTAGATATGATCAGGGAAATGCTTGAATTTGACTCTAGACATAGGAAGGAAACAGAAGAAACAGAATTTATGTTGCAGGCAAAGGTTTCTCAGTCCCTATCTTTTAATCTCCCAAATTGAAGTATTCTGGCAGAGAAAATAATCTTTTGATTGCTTTTCTAAAAGAAGACAATCAGAAGTAGGCAAATAAAATTTCTAAAAGCTTTATAGCTACGAATCATCTCTGTACTGTGCACACAGTGGGGCTATTCTGTAATGTGCTCCAGAACGTTTGAAAGTAATTTTCAGTGTGCAGGAAAGATATGTATTTTGCATTGTTCCTTCTTCATCCTAGGTGCCCCTTCTATAAAGGACCCACCAGTACATGAAAATTGAACAGATAGGACGTTCTTCTCCTTTTAATGCATTGAATTCTTAATAAAAACAACGCCCACAGCTCCCACACCCATATACACACACAAACTAAGCAACTTTCATTTCAGAAATCTTTCTGGTACATTAGAGCTTCTTTTATCTATGCTATTCCCTATTTCCCTATTTCATTGGAATTTTCCCTATGCTGCTAACTTGTTCCTTAAACATCACAGGTAGAAGAAAGAGAAATAGATATTTTGTTAAGAATTAAAGATGGCTTACAAAAGCCAAATTCTATGGTCTGCAGAGCAACGGGAGAGCAAATATTAAGCTTTTGGGGATTGCTTCTTGTTTCCTAAGGACCTCTTAAAATTCATGAGGGATGTTTGTGTGGAGGAATAAAAGTAGAATTGTTGTTGTCTTACAATGGACTGGTGGAAAGAAAGAGAGGAAGAGTCTTGACTCCTGTTATCTGAAGATATCTTGGGGACACTGAGCAGGAGACTGTTTTATTCTATAAAGCTAAGACAATTAACTGTGGTCTTCAGCTGCTGATAGAGTGTGTCATAGAAGAGATGGGAGAAACTCCTGTTTGTCTTGATAAGAAGCTTCAAGTAGAGTCATGAGCAGCTGAAATGAACAAATGCTGGCTTGTGTTGCAGAGATATTCTCTATGAGCCAGGTCCAAGCCTTCTGTAAACAGGTTCTCATTTCTGTAGATGTGAGGTAAAGAGTTAAATCATTTTTCTGTGCTTGAAATCAAAGCTTTATATGAAACCCGAGGTGACATCTTCTTATCTTTTGCTGGCTGGCCTGCTTATCTTTGTGTGGTAATAGCTGTAAAAATTTAAAATCATGTTAGCATTCRGTTGATACCTGCCTACATCAATTTACACCTACCTTCAGTGTAGGCTTCAATAAAGATGAACTCAGTTCTCCACTGAGTGCTTACTCTCAGGTTTCTATCAGGTTTCAGGTATGAAAAAGCAGGGCAGAACTGGAAAAAGGGGTTTCCAAGAGGAGCTGAATAGCTCCTGGGAAGAGAACCAAGTCTTGGCAACTTGCTAGGAATTAAGTTTCTGATTAATTGAGGTACTTCAATCTTGTATAAATATAATTTACATGCTTGAAGTTAATGGAGTTCCCACACAAATGTCTGTATTCTTTAACTGAATGAAAGTCAAAATGTCTCTGTTCCTATGTTAATAAAATGATGAATCATTTTATTTTAACGTTTATCAGGAAAGTTTTARTGATTTGTTACTTCTGATGAGTTGACTGTACAGTTGGATGAACACCTGATTTGGCAATGAGTTGAGAAGCACACGGTGTTCATTTTTTCCCCCAACCCTTCAGTTTTTAATTCTCTGTATTACAAAATTCTCAAAAGCGTAATTGTCAAAACAGGGATTCATGCTGGGAAAAAAGATTACCAATCATTAAAATCTCTTAAAAGTATTGTAAGATTACCAATTATTGTCTGAACAGAAATTTAGTCGATTCTTTTGTTAACCAAAGTTTCTAAGGCCCCTGTAATATCATGTAGTCACATATGTAGGGACAGCACATACCATCTAACTTCTGTCACTTTGGTTGCCTAAAAATAATGCCAGTTGTCTCATCGTACTATTCTAGAAGGAGATGGAAAGTTGCTGTCCAAAAGTGGTGCTGTAATTAGCCTATTATCATGTACCATCACCAGTGAGTAACTCTGTCTGAACCTCTTCCCCTGGAAAATATTGTACTGTTAACATCTAAAGATCATCACTGTAACGGTAGTGCTCTTGGTGATTTCTTTCCTCCTGACATGACTCTAATAGTTTCCAGAACTCCCTCAATATGATGGAAAAACAGTGGAAAAAACCTGCAATGTAAAGCTGTTTATGTGCAAGGCCATCCCTGATTCTGTGAATCCTATGCAATGCTATAAGTTTTGCAGAGGCATTGCCACTGCATAGGTTGAAGATTGTTTTCCATGTCTTACTGTCCCTCAACTTGACAGGATCTGCTTGGGTGTTCCTTCTCTAGAACAGGCCCCTGTTCCCAGTGATGTCCTGTTCCTCATGCCACTCTCTTTCTTTGTTTCATATTTTAATATGTTTCATGTCYCTTTGTTCCTGCCAGCTTCAGGGTTTTGGCCCTGCACACCGGGTGGGCTTAGCACAGAGTTAAGCTAAATGTAACTTTTTCTGTGTTCTTGGGAGCAAACAGTTTAAGAGAGTGAGCTTTTAGCTTCTGGGATAGGAGAAAATGGCGCACTTAATGTCCTCAAAGCTGTTCTGTTGAAAAGCAATGATAACTTTTGTTTGAATTGTTGTGATAAACCCCTTGAAAACAGAAATTATTTCATTCTGAAAAACAGTACTTTGGATGAGTGGTCAAAAAAGCCTTTATATTTTCCAACTTTTCATCTCTATTTCTTGTTTTAAAAATGTTTTAAGATTGTTCTTTTAGGCATTGTGAAAGCATAGTCACATTTTCTAAGTCTCCCACCTTATTAAGTAGTGCAGAGTTTTTCACTTCATTGCAAATAGCATAATTGAAGTGGGAAATGATGGCGATGTCTGCTTCAAATGGCCTTTTTTTGTTTATTCTTAATTCAACATTCTGAGCTGAGCGAATCTTAGTTTGATATTTTGAAAGCTTCTTTGAATAGCTTTGCATGTTTAAAAAGTTATTAATAGGAACGTGCTGCTTTCTTCTCAATAAACTCATTCCCCCCTCCTCCTAACTATTATTTTTAATTGATTTTAAAATAAGTAAAGCTTTCCATGTTCTTGTCACACTACCAGACACTGAAGAAAGTACATATAGAAGCACTCTACTCAGAAGTCACAGAGTCAAGTAAGTTTTGTACATACATACATATGAAAGAATAGAGCATTACAGATAACTTAATTAAAACCTTTATCCTGAATCCATATTGCCAGTTTGGAAATATTGTTCAGCATCTTGGTCAACTTAGTAATGAAAAGTTAAATAGACAAGTTTGGGTTTTTCTTGTAAAAGGTCTTTCCATGTTAGGAGGCAGTCCATTTTGTAGCTTTCTCGTTCTCTCATTGAGGGTTTTACTGTATGACCGCAACCTTTTAATCTGTCATTCATGAAAGGTGAATGGGGACTCATCAAATACAGTAAATCCCAGATGTACAAATTGCTGACTGCTTTCTGTCGAAGTATTGTCCTCCAGATTTGGACTGGCAGTTTTACATGTAAGAATGAAAACTCTGAATCAGGTGCTTGATTCATGTGATGGACGTAATAATGTTAGGCGGCACATAGCCCTGAAGCGTTTGCCAATGAACGTTCTTACATGGGCTTGTCAGGATATAACTTCAGTTTTGGTGGATTATTATTTTCATTGAGACGTTGAGACAACTTAATTGACATTGGGAATCTAAAACACTATTTTTCTGTTATCTGTGTCTTCGGTATAACTACATATATAAAAGTATCTTTAAGAATTTTTACAGATATTTTAAAATAAGATTTTTTAAGTCTCTGTGTATTATGGAGGGTAATATAGTCTGTAAATAGTTTGTTTTTTGAAGAATTTCTTTTCCCTGGAAAACTAAAGAAGGATGACTTCTTGGTGTGGCGCCTCTTCTAGACGAATATGCAATAAACCATTCAATTCCTCTTGCTGTTTATGAAGAAATTTGAATCTGCAGAAACAGTACTTAGCAAATTCACAAATTAAATTTATCAGCAGTACAGCCTAAACAAAAGTCAATATAATTGCACTAGCTGTCTCATTCACAATGTCAAACTACAGAATTTTGACTTGATATGATAGATAACTTCTTGTAGAAAAATCTCCCTCTGATTCATTTTACCTATTTCATGTTTTTATTTTTGGGTATAGAAAAATAGCTTTTTGTTGTGCTAAACTATCAAATTGAATAAGACATGGGGTTCTGTGGTAGCTGATTCAAAGATAACAATGTACTGGATTAGAATTTAAAGGTGTGGTAATGTGTTTTTTTCTTCATTTGGTACTTGAATCTAGTTATTAATTAAATAAACAAGAGTACGAAAGTATCCACTTAATACTATTACTTAAYACTGTCAGTGGTTTATTCTACCATCTATCAACCTCTTTATGCTAAAAAAAGRTGACTTCAGTCTTAAATTTGTTTTAACCACAAAGGCTGATCCTCTTGGTTAAGCTGATAACTAGTAGCAGCTATTTGGAAAGAAAAAGCTTTTGACAAATTGATTTTAATAGTAGTATATGAAACAGTTGTACTCTGCAGTTTCTGCACAGAAGCGCTTAATTGCTTGAATAGCTGCTTTGCAATCTGCAGCCATTCAGATCTGTGTGGCCTTCACCTACGCTATCCGTCACTGCCTTTGCTTCCTATTTATGTTCRACATGTTGCTAGCAACGACTTATCAGTTACAGTGCTCAGCACAAACTTGGGTGACCATTGCAAGGCCCTTCCATTAGGCTCTGAGTTGAGTTTCTTCTGATAGAACATTCATGGGGCAAATTTATGTGACCCAAATCCCTGTTCACATCAGTCTGTTAGCAAGGGGCTCCCGCCCCGCTGGAGCAGATGGGTTATGTGATGGTGCTCTGGTTATGCGAGTGGGGACCGTGCTGACAAAGCAGGGCTRTGTCCCGTGGACAAGGAGGCCCAGCTGCCAAAATCATTGTGAGCTTGACTGAAGAAAGAAGACAGTGGTAAATCATAAATCCCTGTGCTATACTTTTCTGTCTAGGAGAGGTCATCTGACATGTGAACACTTGCCCAAAAGGAAAATAGATTCTTTGTTTGTCTGTAGGTCACATCTTGAATTACTTTCACTGTTAGGGCAGTTTTCAGCATCGGTAGAGGTATAATAGTATTCATCACCTTTTCAGCATCTGGCAAGGAAGCAGGGTGCTGGGGGCAGCTGGGGCAGTTGGGACAGCCCCAGCCTCGGGGGGGCATTGGGCACCACCACAGGGCCAGAGTTGGGGCTGGAGTCAGGAGGCCCATGGCAGGGAAGGGACTGATGGGATGGGGTTGGGGCTGGGGCTAGGTGAGGCCCAGAGGGGTGGGAGCAAGGACCAGCAAGGCTGGGGGGGGAGGCCTTGGGGACCTGAAAGGGTGGTACCTGAATCCTGTCTGGGATGGAAGTGAAATGTTACACATTTGATCTCAGTGATTGTGAGGTTGCTGCATGGTTGGTTTGAGACAAGAGAAGGACATTTCTGGGGTACAAGGTCCTCTTTGTGAAGACAGCATTTAATTACTTCAGTTTATTTTCTTTGGATTTAGGTTCTATCTTCAGACTTTCCAAAAAGTCTTTGCTAAGGAAGGTTATGGAAGTATAAAAAGGCCGCATGTGGTGCTTGTATTTTTGGCTTATGAGAGTGATGAGTATTCATATCTGTCAGTTTGGAGTCATGCTGGGAGGCTGGTGTAGCGGTTAACCCTTGAAAGACAAAAAAGGGAAGTGTTTGCTGTCTGGGACAAAACCGGAAGTCTCTCAGTTTGTCACTTACTTTCGCATTGCATGCCCTTTCTTCACATTTATTTCCAGCCTACAAATAAATAGCAGGGCAGCAGGGCAGCAGGAGTTAGTGAAATCACAGCAGCTAGGCTTTGATAAGATCCAAATCTGAACCAGAACCTCCATGTACCTAATAAGACCAGTCAATGCCTTAGCTATAACTGTAAATGCACCTAGAAATGCAAAACATGGATTTTGTGGTGCAAGTGCTCTTTCTCAACCATACTAGCTGCAACAGACATGCGTTCAGCAAGAATGGACCTGCCAGCTGAGTTCAAGAGAAACCCCAGGCAAATGAAGTGTATGACATTTCCAGAGAGCACTCCCTATCTGCAAAAGGAAACTGGAAAGAATCAAAATAACAGTTTTCAAAACAACAGACTGAACCTACATGTTTTTCAGAGTCTGACTTCACTAGCTGGAATGAAATGGCTATAGTCAAAGCATTTGCTAAGGATGGATTCCTGTTTAGGAAGATGTAGAAAAAATAAGGAAGCAAATACATCTCTGATCACAACACCTCAAGTTAAGTATGCTGGACGTCAGTTTCCTTTTAAATAGCGGGTCTTTCACTGGGATTTCTAGTCAGAGTGGCCATTTATGGGATCACTGCAGGTTCTTCACTAGGGCTCCCAAGGCCTTCTGCTGATCTTGACAGCAGAATAGCTCTGTCAGCTTCCTTAGTGTGGGCAGGTGCCATTCAAGCAGGGCTTCCTCACCTGCTGAGCAGGCTCGAGGATGTATGCTGAGAAGAGAGGTTTTGGAATTGCTGGGGTTTTAAACCTACTTGCACACCGGTATGGAGTGATACTTCGAAATGGTGCAGCTCTTTACTTTTCACAGCAACTCTTTACTTTTCACTTCTTCAGTAACCACTCATGAGTCTAATATGAGCTGATCTAAGGGGGGAAACCCTGAAAAAAAAAGTAAAAAATAGTTTCGTGAATGTCATTTCTGAAGAGAGAAGGAGAGAAAACAGGCAGATGCACTTTGTTGACCCTTCATTCTCTTCCCCCACGCTCTCCTCCCACACCAGCTTAGATCATTAAGCTCCTGTATAATTAAAACTTGGTCCAAGTCACACTAATTCTGTTTACTGGCCACAGTGAAGGATATAAATATCTAATCACTTCCTTACACAGAGGCTGCTTCCTGCTGGTGGTTTGCAGTTGCGAAGGGTTCAGTCCCTCAGTGAGCTGTCTATACAGCTGCTCGCCCTGCGTGAACAAGCCTTGCTCCACAGTGGTCCGCTGCCATGGTGCATTTATTTTCACAAACTCCTCATCATGTTTTTTCAAAGGGAATGATGTCACTTTATATTAACAAAAATGACAAAAAGGCTATTGTTAACAAACAGAATAGCTCAAATTAAATTTACAAAATCAAATTGAAAGTGGAAGAATAGACTGTTTCTTGAGTTTTCCCGAAGGACAACTGTTCTGATGGGCAGCTGAAGCCACAGCACTGAAAGGCCTCAGAGCCAAATAGGTCTTGAGCATAATTCCACTGAGATCATGGCAAAGTTTACTTGATGGCAATATAATTAATACAAAGTGTTCTCTCCTCAACATGGAATGCCAAATCTCCATTGGTAGGCTTTAGAGCATGCAAGAGTTAAACAAAAAGTATTGCCTGCAATAAGATTTTGTAGGCATGTGAGCTTCGTGCAACACAATTCTCTCTCTGTAAGAAGAAATAACTGGGGGCAGGAAAGGGGAAAGGCAAAAAGATGGATGATCTTAATTCACAGCATCATATGGTCTTGTGAAGCTATCATATAAGTAGCAGGCTTGAAATAACTTAGCCACTCTTGAGTTCTGGTAGAATTAATGTCTTCTCTTTTCTGGGGAGATGTTTGTACAGTAGGCTTTGAGCTTGTCTGTGGAGGCAAACTCAAGATTAAATGGATGGTTCCTTGAAGACGTTGAGCTCCCAAAACTGCTGTTCCTGACTGCTTTGGGTTCAGTGACTCCGAGAAGCCAGCCCATGAACTCTTGCATCGTCTGTGCGAGAAAGAAAAGGCATAACTGCAAAGTGAAATTAAACAGATAACACATGAAACTAAATAAGTAAAAACTAATGAAACTAAACAGTTGCAGCCCTTCACCTTCACTGGCAATTCCAGACTTTTTTACTGAGTATTTAAAGTAAAAATTCTCTCTGTTTTCTCTAATTTATGAAGCTGAGAATTGCTACCTAAATAAGATTTGATTGTATTTTACTGACGTTTTATGTATGCAGCTGGTTAAACTGCCTGGGGATGAAGGCTGCTAAGTACGTGAACAAGGACTTTAGTCTGTTAGTGAAAATTCCAAATTGCAGTGACTAATCTAGTGTCCAAGCTATACTCACAGTGATGCAGAGTACATCAGTCCTGTCAAGATGTGCGGAGGCTTGCTGTGCTTTGGTGGCTGAAATGCGTCTGCTTGCATTTGAAGTATTTTTAGTAATTCTCTAAGCTATGAGAGGTTGAAGATTAACAGTTATACACTTCATCTGTGGCATTTGATATGTACCGATGCTCCAACTGAATGTTTGGTAGGAGCATTAGCTTTTGTCTAGTTTTAGTTACATAGAATATTAATGACAAAAGCAACTTTAAAGCAGTAGTGATAATAATAGCTTGAAATTAAAGAGAAATCTTTGGGACAGAGCTAAAGACAGGTCTGTTTGCAATAGTGACATAGAAGTAATTTCAGAGATGTGAGTTTAAAACACATGTCTATGTTGGCCTTACTCATCCTCAGCAACAGATTGATACTGACCTGAAAGTCACTCTGGATTTTATTTCTGACTGTTGCAGAATTAATTATGGAAATTATTTTATTTGAATCTCTGTGGGTGTTTTCTTCTTCTTCTTCTTCTTCTTTTTTTTTTTTTTTTTTTCCTTTTATTACATTTAGTTTGCTAGAGTACAAAAGGCCAAAGAAACTCGGATGAAGTTTGTGCTGGAAATTTACTTGATGGATTGAACTTGAGACTTTATAGCTTCTTCCTCCCTCGCCCTCTCCCACTCCTGCCTGGGGAGATGCCCGTTCAGAGTCAGAAATGAGAAGTGGTCAATGCCAGCTTTCAGCCTGGAGTTCCAAGTGGTATTTTAAAATCAGGCTGCTGAGCTCTAGCGTGATTCCAAATTAACCTACCTCAAGTTCAGTTTCAGATAACCTTCTTTCATCTCAATAATTGGTCTCCTCGAAACACTGACTCCCTGGGTGTAATAGTAATACTCTGCCAACGAAGAGCTATATATGATCTAAGTATTACTAGTACTTAAGTGTCTTGCCAATTTGTCTAATTATTGGGAAATATGTTTGCAGGATGCAGTGGGGTCTGAATGGTAGAGATACACCTTATCATCATAAAAAAAAGCTTAAACCTTTTCAGTACATTACCATAGGACTTTGTTGCCTGTCTGACGGGAAAGCAACCTCTGCTTAGTAGGATGCAGAGTGGACCAGAAGATGGAAGAGTGGTTTTTGTTCTCTATCTACAAAGGAGAGAAACCACCACTAAAAAAAAGACTGAGAAAGAAGACGCCACTTCCCTACAGATTTGATTTTATGTTTTAAATATAAGCAAGGCTTGCTTGTATGTTAATTTAATATTAAAACTTAGGGAAATTTCATGTGGAATGCATGCTTTTGAAGCCAAATACTTGGTGCAGCCTTAGGCATGATGCCAAAACTGTTGTCTCCAAAATTAGCCATTACACAACAGCTGTTTGTGCAGTGACAGTAATTAGCCTCCTTATTTTTCTTCTCAGTTGGAACAATTTCAAGTAATTTCCCTCTACATTTAGTAGTCTTGATTTGTTATTTAATGGCAATAAGAAACAAAAGGATTCTTTATGGATAAGTCTATTTTGCAAGTCTGAAGGAAGAGGAAAGGAAGAATGGGAAGTTACTTTGTGAGCAGTTTGTTTAAATTAAAGACATCATGCATAACCCCTAAAAAGAGGAACAAATCCTGCTTCTGAGTTCTTAACTGCTAGTCATTGGACAACAGGTTCAGTAGAAAATTCAGTGACTCAAGCGAGAAAAATTTCTAAAGATGATATGGAGCTTTTGTGGGCTAAAAATGAACCTAAAATTCCTCTCCCTCCTTTTCATTAGCTTCTGTGGTAATTAAGAGTTCCCTGTATAAGTTTTATTGGGGAAAAGTGGATACATTTTCAGAGCTAGTTTCCAGAAAGCTAATTTTGTTATAACTATATTTGTTAACAAAATAAGTTTATTCTGAAGAGATAAAAATGAACTAATGCAAGATGTTCTGCCTGTAGTCTAAGCAGAGGGAGCTGACTAGCATGTTTACTTAGATGTTTTACCTCTTGCTTGCGTGCTTATCTGGGATTTAATGCTGCAATGGATACACAGAGGTCAGTACAAGTTTTGAACCTGCAAACTGCACAGATACTTTGGCCATGCTACTTACCCAGTTAATGTCAGTGCAACTATTTGCATGGATCAGGCTAGCAAGTGATCTGATGCAAAGCTGGTGACAGTCACWGCAGTACTGTTTGCTCCGACCTCCTTGCTAAGGCTGGATGATATATCTCCCAGGTCAGACTATAGTTCTTGGCCAGTTTCCGTATTATAATCTAATCTACAAGTGGCTGTTATTCCAACATTTCAACTCATACTATAAGAAGAATTTAAATGAGCAAGGGAAAAATTCTGCCCAACTCAATGAATAATTGAAGACGGAGTTTGGCCCACAGAGAGAGGTGTTTRAATTTGGTGAAAAAAGAGGAGGAGAGAAAATGGCAGCCACATACATACTTGATTAATTCACAGTAGCAGTCCCTTTGTTGATGAGAGCAAGGGAAAGAAGGGAACAGCGCTTTTCCTTTCTCCTGTCTTAGGGACTGCAATGATTTATCCTTTAGGCAACTGCCTATATAACTATGACATGAGAGAAGGAACTACTATAGGCAAGGCAGCATGTGACTTACCTGTCTTTTCGTTTGGAGAACAAGTACTGTGCACTTTTTCTGTTGCAGAGAGAAGAGTGCATATTTTCTGCTATATTTTTTTAGGCAAGTGTAATCTTTGACCTGCATATTAGAAACAATTTGTCTTATGAGGTTGGTAGTCAATGCAATACCACAGTTCCTACAGACAATATTTCTGTTGCAGATCTTCTCAGGGTTGGGAACCTTTGGACTGGCCAAAATAATGATTTTGGGAAATTGCTTCAGTTCAGTATCTTCAAGACTGACAACACATATGGGAGCTAAGAAAGAGTAGTTTCTATACTGCCATTGAAATCATGCAGGTATACTGTCAAAACTATTGCTTTCAATTCCAGTACTTTTGGAAGCACTGCAGGTCTAGGCTCCCCACACCCTGAAAGTGTCTGACTTTAAAGAAGAAACATGAAGAAGAGTTCAATACTCTGTGATGGAAAAACATTTCCTGGGTTTTCACAGAACCTCCTTCAAGTGCTCTCCTGGGCTGGCTCCATCCCAGCAGGACTCCACTGTTTTGGATGTTAACTTCACATTTGCAGGAGCACRTGTGTTCATTAGGATCTAATCTGTTAACCTTCATTTATTACTACTTGAAGAATATGTGCTTAAAAAAACCAGCCTGCTTGGCTGCATGGCTTTCTAAGTCAGACAAGACATACAAATACTTACCAACTGTGCAGTGATCTGATAACCATGAACTAGCAAGCTTATAGAACTCAACGTGTAGACATTAATGTATTAAGATTTACTGTATGACTCTATTTATGCTTCTGTGATATACACAAGAAGTTKTATTTTGATTGGAAAGATCTTAGTCAACATCTAGAGTGCTGTTAACTTTTTTACTAGAAGAAAGGTGAAACAAATCCTTGATATCTACTTCAGGTTATGATCTCTGCTCTCCACTACCTTACTTTATATTTTCCTGTCTTTGAAGGCTTTGGCTTTTTTCTTTAAGAACAAAGATATCCTCCGCTTTTCTTTTTCTTTTTTTGTTGAACTAAATGAGACACGTCTGGGATGGGTACCATAAAATATCGTAGCTGTGTAAATACCAAGCTTCAAATAAGTTATTGAATGCCTGCAAGCCCCTGGAACCAGTCTGTATTTAGCTTCATGCTGCAACATCTTAACTTCAGTTAGTACCTTTCTCAGGTAATTGGCAAGCTACCTCAGCTGTATTTTTAAATGTTTAAGTAATGCCTTCATCTGATAAAAAATGAATGTTATTAATATTAATGCTTTCAATTTAAAGTGTAGTAGACAGGAGTAGCTGAAGCCTCCTTGTTGCTGTATTTGTGTAGGGACACTCAGCTTTCAACATGGATGGAGGTTGACATAGCATTTTTCTTCCTTCAATATACTTTAAAGCTTAGAAGTTGTCAGAAGAACAGAATTGTTTAATCAGTCAGGCTTGTTGGACATGTCTAGGCTTGAGCATACTTGACAGTAAGTAGTTTGACACCCAGGCTATTAACCAGTACCAGTAGTTAGAAGAGAAAAGTTGCCATTTTAATTATTTTGGTGATAATACTATGGTATTCAGGGTGTTAAAGCTAAAGCAAACTAAAGAGTTTCAGAAGGACTTCGGAGTACTGAACAACTGATAAAATTCCCTGTAGATAAGTATAAAGTGATGCTCAAGGGATGGGCAGAGGGAGAGACTTCCATCTTGCATACATAACACTGTGTGTATTCCCATATTGCTATGGGATAAAATCCTAGCGGTTACTATAGTTAGATTTGTTGTTGCCATCTTAATGCACACTAATGATCAGAGTCCAGAACAGACAACATGGTATCACTGTGTAAATCCATAGTATGCCTATACTTTAACTACTGGGCACAGCTATGGTGTTGCTTCTCCCCTTGTACTGCTATTTTCCACTTGTTTCCCCACCCCAGCTTTCCAAAAGGGACAGTAAAACTGAAGGAAAAAAAGATTGGATATACAGAATGGCTTCTGTATGAGAAACCATCTAATGGACTTCAGCTTTAGCTGATGAGAAATAGATCTTACACATGACATTCCAAGTGTCTCAGAGAGTGTGGGTGAGGTTTGATTGTTTAGTGACTCTCCTGATGCAGAAATAGGGGATATCAGATGAAGCTGGCAGGAGGCAGATTCAAAACAAACAAAACCAGCTACTTTTTCATGCCGTGCTTGTTAGGCAGTAGAACGCCCTGTCACAGGATGTTGATGATTCTAAGTTTTACATAGCTTCAAGGAGATAATGGACAAATTTGTGGAAGAGAATGCTCTCATATGTTGTTAAATATTAAAGTTATCATCTGTTGCTCAGGAAGTAGGTTTGAGCTGAAAGTTGTTGGAGTCCACAAGTATACTACAGGGAAGTATCACTCCCCACTTGCTCTGTTTGTACACTGCTCCCTAGGTCTGTGCTTTCTGACTACTATCAGTGGCAGATGCTGGGATAGGTCTAGTTTTAGCCAGTAAGACTGTCCTTGTGTTCTAAGAAGCTGCTGCACATCCATCTCATTTTGTCAGGTGATCATTCCTAAAGCAGATTACACAAATTAGAGACTCTAGGTAAGAACCAGTAAACCTAACCAGTAATCTAGCACATCTACTATTGAGTTAGCAGGTATAAAAGGCCTTTTACACTGAGTTCCTGCTTGGGAAATAAGAGGTGGGACACTCTATTACTCTATATCCCTGTTTCCCTCCTCCCCCTCACCCCCCCCACACAGTTTTTATTTAAAATGCAGCCTTTAAAGCAAATCATTACAGCAAATATACAGGTAATTATTTTCTTCTTCCATTAATCCAAGCAATAACTATTCCTTTGCAGTAGGAAGGGCATGCAGGTGTGCCTCTAGAATTAGCTTTAATCAGATAGTCTATTTCTGTGCTTTCTATCCAGCTCCTTCTTTGTGTGTATACCCTATTTATTTACCAGAGCCCTATGGAATCAATCTTGTTGCCTCAGTTAAGAAGTCCTTCCAAAACTTTATATTTTCTCACATGTCAAGAGACCAGATTAAAATATTTGACTGTAGCTTGTTTGTCTTACAGTAGTAAGCTAGGCCCACCAAGAAATAAAAATGTTTAGTGGGACCCTAAGTTAGGGTTATGCAATCTGTGCTGTGGGGACATCCATATGTGAAGACTGATCTCTCACCCAGCAGGTTAAGTATATTCAACTGATGAATTTAAATATCAGATCATCCACTGCCCAAATAGTGGATACTTAGATTCTAAGCTCAGTGTACTTCTGCAGCAGTCTGCTTCAGAGGCTGCAGCAAGGAGGGTAGTCTGGAGACCATTGGCTCAACAATACAAGGCCAAACTAGATTTTTAACATGGTATTAAGATAAAAGCAACACACATAATATATGCCTCAGTATCCATTAGATGGCCAAGGAATCTATCAACATGTTGACACAAACTCCCATGAATAGAGAATGAGATACTAGATGCTGCAGGGCTGTTACAGAATAGTGAACAGGACACAGAGTACTGATGTAGCATGTGGGAAAGGTGAGTTCAAATACTTCTTAATTAAGTTGCTCTTGTCCTGAATTTGAGTCTCACAGGTAACTATCAAGATAGTATTTCATTTTTTCCCTTTAAAAATGCTTAGCTCATTTTTTCATTGCATTTTTCATTGCACTTTTAAGCAAGTGGGAAAACTTTGGGTCATAACAACAGTGTTGGTATTTCACAAGTCCTGAGTTTGAAAAACATTTTATATATTAAAAAAAATCCAGTGAAAATTCCATCATTCCAACATAAATAAAAACAGAGTCATAAGCCACTTCTGCTTAAATTTAAATTGTGTACTGGATAGTCAGTATACAGGTTGCTTTTTTGTGATTATGACCTGTCAAAAATAGTGATAAATCTTTGAAGAATGAGTTTTTCATTAGCCTTAGTAAAAGGTACCATATAGGAAAGACGGGGTAGAGAATCATGTAGCTAATCTCTGGTTGGTGTCAATGTAAAGGAAAGAGATCCATAATGGAAATACTCTTCAAATCAACTACCAGAGGTTTCTCTCCCCTTATTTCTTCGCTATTTTCTAGACACTTTAAGTGCACAATCATTCCCACCTTACATATCCTACTTTAATTTCCTTCATTTTCCCACTCCATATAGAGCATGGGAAATATCATCATAACCCACCAAATTGCTCATTTTTAACAAAATACTTGGTTTCACATTCTCACAGTATCTCCATTCCTTTGTTTCTCCATACCAAAGTAACATAGTAGTTTTTTATAAGTCAAGGAAGAGTCTTCCTCCTTTTCTCATCCTCTCTAGCACTCAAGAAAGAAAAAGTGAAGTTTTTAAGAATTCTTCTTTATACTTCCTTTACTTGGCTGCAGCTTTTTATAGCCCCAGCCATCACATCACCTGGGCCTCTTCAGGACACTGACTTTAGCCTGGGTTAGCACTCTTTTAACCCTTTCTTACAGGAAGTCTACCCTACTACTTTTTGTTTCAAATGATAAACTCGGTACAATGAGTACTGTTTCATTTTTGGTATAGTCAAAAAAAAAAAGTGTCCTTTGAAGTTTAGAGAAAACAGTATCTTTGTGCAGAACATGATAGCTAACTTCTGGGTTGCTCCTTGGTCTGTGTGTTTCAGGGTAGCTCACAAGGAAGAAAAAAGAGGAGGCTTTCCCTAGGGGTCCTTTTTGCAGCTGATTCCTGCAGCCCTGAAACAGCCATGTGGCAGCAAGTGCTGCAGCTGCTGCCTTTCCAGCTGGTCTGCACCAAGTATCTGTAAAAAATTCTCCCTTATTGCTAATGTGGCACAATACTTAGAAGCTGTGATTTCTCCCTTCCTCTGGCATAGCCTAAACTTCCAGATTTTGAGCTGTCTGGAAGATAAGTATAGGCTAGTCAGCTTGTTATAGCTGAAAAAACCTTGTGCTAAATATATATTTGATAGCCAAAAAGGAAAACAGTAATTTGGTTTAGTATCTTGATGAAAGGGAACTACTAACTACACTTAACTGCTGAAATTAGGAGAAGGCTTCTGTTACCTCCTCGGATAAGTCAGACAACTTATCTGCAACTTGACATAAAGATATTAATGCTTAGGAATAGACAAGTTGCTAGTGAGCACTGCAAGCAGCTGAGGTGTTTATATAGTCTTTATGTTATCCAGTGGAAACCAAGGTATGAAAAATGTATCTAGGGCACGATATTTCATTAAAAACATATTCTTTCCATACTGAAATTGTCGTACAAGTATTGTATGTGTTTAGTCTTTGTCTTGAAATAGGAGCATATGATGAGGGAAAAGAAAAGACTCTAACTTTCTTTCAGAAGTTGAAAAGGAGTAGTGAAAATGGCAAGGGCCTGTACGTGCCTTTGCCCTCCAAGGCAGGCCCCAGATTGCAGGGTTATGGTTCCCTTATTCATCAGCATTATTTTACTTCATACAAACAGTTCTTACCAGGGCCCCAAGGGCCTCTGCAGCTCTGCCAGTGCCTGCCACTGGACGCCTAGGCCTCCCCTACCACTGCCCATTTCAGATGTGCCTTGCTGCTTTGGACAGTCTCCTGTGAGGCAGAGAATGAGGGCCTGTAATCTTGATTGCTAGGCAGTAACACAGCCTTCCATCCCCTCATGTTTCTGAATGAAAGCAACTGGTTACCACAACTTGTAACAGATCCAATAATATTTTTCTCATGCATTAAGCAGGTGACCACACCACGCTGGGCTGGGACCTTTCTGAGGCTGAAGCACAGCTGCAATCTATCTGGCTAGCAGCTGAGCCTGGGTAAACAGTATGTACTACCTGCTCAGACCTGAGTGCTTATGAGCACTCACACAAGGTGGCATTTGAATGCTGAGAGAACACTGTGGACCACTAAATTATAGGGCTGAGCAGTTTCAGGTGCCTCATCAGTTTAGAGATGACTGGGATGGAGGTATTTCTGGATTRCTTTTTGGACTCCAGAGCCTCAGTTCAGTTGAAGATGTGCTTTAGGCTGTTAGGGTACTTTTCTGGATCTTGGCCAAATTTTTCATTCAGCAGTTCATAATTAATTTCACTCAAATACAACTCATGGGCCAAGGGTTCAAATTCAAAACTGGAAGAACAATTATTTCTTTTTATATTCAGTGCCTTAAGGTTTCAGCTAAAATCTGGAAGATGGTAGGGTATACAGTGTTACTCCTTAAAGCTAGGGGAAAAAAACAGTTATCATGTTCCATACAATCTTGAGGAATCAGTTATATGAAAAATAGACAGTGCCTTGCCTTGAACTAATACGTGAATAATCAAGGCTGTAACTAGGACTTTCATAGTGAAAAGGCTTTAGGTCCTTCCCACCCTGTTCTGTTTCTGTTACTGGATTCACCTGACGGGGTTTGAGTAGCTGAGTAGGTAAATGACTGAAATAATGCTGTAAGGGTAATATTGCAGTTCTTTTAGAGGGAAGGAGTCTTCTCTGGGGGAGAATGTGTGTAAACTGCAGTATTTGATTGGGGAATAGTAGTGTAATAGAAGCTGTATAGTTATGAAATTTCTAAAAGAAGCTGAGCAGGCTTAGATCAGAGAAAACAGCCTTATGGGAGCAGAGCTGTGAAATATTAAAACAAATGTGATAGTGGGTTGACTCCACTGAAGGCCCCAGTAGGGGGAGACTGTTATTTTATTTTGAGTAACATTTCATAACTGAAGATAGAATTTGGAGATGATTGTTAGTAGGATTATTTTAAGGTGCAAACTGGTACCCTGAGGAAGTAGTTTAAAATTTGTAAACCTATATTGTCTAGTGCAGATGCATGTATATGTAAATCTACAGTTGTTTCATTTAGAATTATTCCCTCACAGTAGCAGAGACTAGTGTCTGTGCTGGCTTGCAGTCTGGGGGTTTATTTTTTTCATTGACGCTTCTCTTACTAGCATTCTGTGCTGGTATGAGCCCAGGCTAAATAAAATTGAGGTAACTTCTCTTACTGTATCCTTTAAGCAATTAAATAGTTTGACTTTCTTGTTCAGCTGAAGTGGCCTAGCACTCTCTTCCCAAATGAGAAAAATGAAGCAGTTTGGTTTTACTGAGGGTACCTGTGGTGTGCTGATGGGGAGTCAAGAGAGGATGCGGCCTAAGCTTCTCCCTTCCTGGGAGAAGAAGAAACTGAGCCAGGAGCTGCTCATCCTTTCACGCATGACTTAAGCTGCTGTTTACACTTTTTTGAACYGGCATATGGATGTCACCAAGGTCTAGATTTTGTAATAGCTGGACACTCCAGCAGGTAATCCTGTAATTTATTCCTTGCGTGTAGGTAATAGTCCCAAGAGGTAGGTATAGGCTTAAATTACAGCTATGCTTGCATAACCTTGGCCTGAGGGTGTTCGTGGCTTTGCCTTGTTGTGTGCTTTCAGCATCTCTTAACTCTCCAACTTAGCCATGGTAGTAGAAAGAAAAGTAGTTATTCTTTGCCATGATCCCTATTTGGGGGAAAAAGCTTAAGTTCTCATTATGTTGTTTTTCTTTATGTTACATTAATCCTACTATGAAACTTAACTGGTGCTTTAGTTCCAGTCTTTTGCTTCCTTTCTTTTCATCCTCTGTATCTGAGCCCTAACCCGTTTTTGGTATGTTGAAAATCACTTGTTTCAGTTTGATGTTACTTTAGCTCTTAAATGTGTTATACTGTTCTGCACACCTGATATTGTTTCTGTCTGTTACTATCTCTGGCAGTCATGAGAGTGGTTTAAAGCAAAAATGTCTGGTAGATTGATAGAGCAGGTAATGTTATTCTAATTTTAATTTACAATTAGCTTCCTTCCCCCCTCAGTCTCACTGCATATATTGGAAGATAATCAAGAGAAGCATTCCTTCCCCTTCCCTCTTTAAAAGCATGAATGATGGTATTCTTTGGTACTAATTTTGTCCCTGTTTTAATTTACTGACTGTTTATGACTACAATGCATTGCCCAGTAAAACTCCAGAATGCACAGCAGCAGAGAAAGAGACCAAAGCACCAAAATATTTTGGTAACTTTCATCTTATTTTTTAGCGTTTATCGCTGATATGACTAGGAGAGAAYGTAGTCATGTCTGTGTTTTTAGTTTTCAGCGATACTGACATGGCCTAAAATAAGCAGCAGTAATAAAATGTCATTGTTGAATGGATTACTTCCCTGTATTTATTTTCCTCTTCTTAAATACTGTTTTCCTATCTTTTCCTTTTCTGACTAACTAACTTCCAGGAAAAAAAAGGTTACTTTGCTCTTCCTGTTGTCATCTCTTTTGGTTGATTTTTTTTTCCTTTTTTTTTTTCTTTGTAAATGACCTTACATAAAGCACTAATTGAGCAAAGAACTCTTTCGTTCACAAACAACCGGTGTGACCAATGCTACTCATTTCTTGTTTTTTTCCAGAATTTTATTTGGCAAGTAGGATGGATGTCTGTGGGAGGAGAGAAACTGAATTAAAGTTGGGGAAACACAGGGCCAAGCTTCAAAGGGTGTGTCCTTAGAGATGTGCGCACATGTGTCACTCCTGTAGATTGGGTAATTGCATATTTAGCTTCCCGTCTGTATCCATGTGTGGGAGGAAATATAAGGTTTGTCTGCCATAAGGGAGATAGACGCAGTGAAAGCATCATCTTTTTCAAACTGTTTTGAACCTAGTAGAATGGAAGAACTTACACTATGGGGTCTGTTGCTTTGAAACTATGGAGACTTCAGACCACAGGGGAACCACTGAGAACCCGTTGTTCAACTTAGCTGAAACATGACTTTTCTTTGTGGCCCTATTTGCATTAAGACTGGTTCATGGTGATTTAACCTACTCATCGTTGAGGTCTGCAGTAACCCAGCTGGCAATACAGGGCAAAACCTGTGCCACAACTGGGGCAAGCAAGAAGCCTGTCTGCCTCTCCTCTGGTTGTAGTGCCAGGGCATCTTTAAGCACTGACAGTCTGGAAGGACAGTGAGTTTACTTAGAACTGAACAGTACAAAGCACATCTCTGTTCTTCCTTGGAAGAGGAAAACCTAGACTAGGGGACTCAAAAATTCAGTCCTAGTTTTCTGTCTGTCTTGCAACTGCTGCCAGTAATTGTGATATTAAATACATTCTGAAGTGTATGTTTTGTTTTTGATGGTTGGTTTGTTTATCTGTTTGGCCTCAGGATAATAGACTTGATCCACTATGAATTATAACCACTAGTATATCCTTGGTAATGCCTGTGTCTTTCTGATGGAAAAAATACCTCTACTGGAAAAAATACCTTTACTGTTATATCTTCCTTGTTGATACTGTCATTGGATAGCTTGGAATACAGCCAAATAGAAGTGGAGGAAGACAGAGAGGACAACTTAAAGTCAATGTTCAGTACAGTGAGGAGAGACGTAGAAAGTTGGTGAGGTTTTCTTGTAAACAGTTTGTATTGATAGTTAACGAAAAGAATAAACTTAATGCTGTTTTTTATGTTTCTATTCCGTATTTCCAGCCTCCCACCTGATGATGTTCACCTTCCATTTAGAGTCTTTCTAATTATAACTATGAAAAATAAGAGGTCTATTTCTGATTAGGCCAATAAATATGCTTACTCTCTAGTGCTCAAAAGCAACTCCCTGCAATTACCATTGTGGTAACTGCACATAATATATGATAGAGATAGTGGTGAAAAGCTATGCTGTCGTAACCAACCTGTTAAAATGTAGGTTCAAAATATGCACCACAGACTGTTTGCAGTTTGTATTACCTGTTTTGAAAGTATCTGAAATGCAAGTTAAAATTTATTTCTGCCATGAAAATGAATGATAGGGTTATTCATTGGAATAACATTGAGGTTTTTTGTTTGTTTACTGTGCATATTTTTTATTTTGCTTGGAAGATAGAGGAGGGATGAAGTTAGCATCATATTTCTCTGTCTGCCTATCTTTGAAATTAGTTTAGGAGTTGGTATCTGTGAGCCCTAATGGAGGGTTATTCTTGCCATAAATTCAGGTAAAGCTAAGTATGTGTTAATTTTCCTCTTGTTTTTATTGCAGAGTTGAATCAGGAGGGGCTACCCACAGAACTTGATACTTGATACTTGCTTGATACTTGGGCGTAGCTTGTCTTTTGCCTTTCATATCTGAAAATAACTTTAGCATTGAGTGCTTTTTTTTTTTTTTTTTTTTTTTTTTTTTTAATCCTAGGACACAAAAATCTTTAACCCTAAGGGAGAGGTAAGGTGGTAAGAGAACAACTTAGGGAGAGGTAAGGTGGTAAGAGAACAACTTTGTGGAAGCCAGCTCGAGGACACTTTCTAATGTTGGATGGTAGCAAGTTTTCTGCAGAAGGTGTCTGAAATACTTCACTGCAGAGAATAATTTTTTTGCCTGCAGGGGCAAGACCTGGGGTGCCTTTATGGTAATAGACTTTTGTTGCTTGTAGCTCTACTTTCAGTTTCTTTTGAGAGATACTCAAAGGTCTCATCTTGTAGATCTCTTGAAAAATTTGTTCAGATACTTAGCATTTAGTAGTTGTGAAGGTGGTAATAGTGTAACTTCATTTATCCTTCTTATGTTACAGAATCACAGAATAGTTGGAGCTGGAAGGGACCTCTGGAATTACTTATCACTGCTTTGATAGCAGCCCGGTGGATAAATTCAACTGATCTGGTTCCTTTATAGGTTAAGTCATCCTATTAGGGTGAATTCATTTCCTGTTTAAACAAAAGTGTCATTGTTCCTAATCTTGCTGAAGCATAATGATGCTCTTGTGATGGATCATGAAGTGAGAGGAAAAACTGCCTAAAATAATCAGAATGCATGAACTGTATTATCCCTGTGCAGGCATGATGTGTTGTTTTATGATTATGTGCTGTACTTGAACTTCTGGGCAAGTTCAGAGAAAATGGATGCATCTTGGGCTCAGAAATGGTATTCTGCCTAAATAATTTTGCTTTTCGGCAGAGGGAGGGAGGCTGAGGCATCAAGACTTCTGTGGGTGCTGTTTAATACTATTTCTGTGCCAACCTGTTGTTGTTAAGCAGCCAGGCCTCTGTACTAATGGACTCATTCTGAAAATGAAGCCTAAGGGACAGATCTTAAGCAAAATAGTCACTTCTAGGCACATACATAGTTAAAATGTGTGCTATAACAAAATAAATTCCTTCAGAATTTGCCTGTTTTTAATGTGTGAGATCTAAATCTCATGTACTTAGATTCTGCAGCTTTTCAGAGGCATGATCTTATAACTTCTGGAAAATGCAGCTGTTCAGTCACATGTGATGTTTCTTGTAATGTAGTATGCCATATATTTTCCTAGCTTATTATTTAACTAAAATTTATTCTTCTAATGGCTCATGACTTTACAGTAACCAGTTCATCAGGCTGAGAGATAGTGGTCTATGTTCCAGGTTCTCAGGCTTAAAAAAATACTAGAGGGAATCTCCATTTTAAGGTGAGCTCCCTTTTTTGCCCGCCTCCTTCATAAATTCACGGTAACATATGAAAGTATTAAAACAGTGACTCTGCCTGAAGTTCAAGTCATATATATATATATATATATAGGTACATATATTTGAGTATATACAGGTGAGTCTGTGGTTGTATTTTTTTATATATATATATATTTATATGTACACCTAATTTCGAGGGTATAGGCATGAAACTTGTTTGTTCTTGTACATTGAAGGATTGAGTTCTGCAGCAAGTTTAACTCCTTATTACTATCCTAATAGTTTTTATTCTGGATAGTACTGGTGTTCTGAGTCTGCAGACTGAGTAGAGGTGCCTGTCACTTATCTATGTGAGTATGGCTCTGAGAAGCTTGAGCTGACACATGACCTTTTATCAGCCAAAAGCCAGGAAGCTTTTTCCTCTCATCTTCCATCTTCCTGCCTCCCCTATGGCTATGGTGGCCTAAGATGCACTGACTGTTGTGCTGGCTCAGTATGATCCATGGCGCACTAGTCTTCTGCTTTTTCTTTTTTAATTCAAGTTGAAACAGCATTGCTCTGGCATGTGACTCTTACTCAGACTAGTCTGTACTATGGCTTTAGTCTTTTAAATTTCCGTGAGAAATGAGTTCAATCAAGTAAGCAACCTAGTTTAATCTCTGCCTGGGTGCTACCCACAAATTTCTGATCCTGCATAGGATTTCTCTCTGGGAGCTTAGACCTGCACCCCCAGTTCTCTGCCTTCTGGTAATAGCAGGGGTGTCGCTATGCCTTGTAGCTTAATTTTCCCCATATTCGATCTGTAGGGGCTTTTAATCTACATTTGTTTTTGGGTGACTTGTGACAGGGAAACAGACTTGCAAGAGAACTTGGTAGAACATACAAAGTACACAGACTGAGACCAGTCACTTGGCACTGTTTTCTTGCAGTTCTGGAGACTCAGTTGGGTTGGAACAGTTTGAGTATCCTATTTGACTCTCTGGTGAGTCTTGGAACTTTATCTAGGAAATCTAGCTGTAGCTAATGTTGGCAGTTCTGTAGTGGAACCAGATCTCTTTGCCACAAAAACAATGTGCCCCTTTCTCTCTTTCTCTTCTGTTTAAAGCATTTTCTGTGACTGAATTTTCCATTCTATTGTTCATTTTAAAGCCTTTGAGTTGTTAATGAGAATTTACTAATCTCTGTTTTTTATGCSTTGTGAAAGATATGAGGAAATCTGGCCAATGGATGATAGAGCCAGAAGAGTAAATATTTATTACAAGAAAAGGCAACTGGTGAGGCTTAATAACTGGCCACCGTTTGCAGTTTGCAAGGGCAAAGTTTGTTTTGGATGTATTCAGGCAAAGGGATTTTGTGAAAGAAGTCATTAAAAATTCAAATGACTGATTGGCATCCATTAGGTAGATGTACTGTATACCTTATCACTATGTGGCCTTGAGTGGAGAAGTAAAAAGTGGAGATTGGATATCTTAATTTTACTATTGGGTTTCTGAGAAGCTATGAAGTATTTTAATTTGGTCTGGTCCTTGATATAATGTGGTAGTATCTGACTTGGAAAGAGGTATGCAAGTTGCATTGCTTGGGGAGGAAATAGCAATAGTAAAACCTGAGCAAAGCTGCCATTGTTAATCTCTTCAAAATCATAGGAAGGAAGAAAACTGAGTTTGAGGTTCCTTAAGATCTTGCTGGTAACTTTTGGCATTTGTCATGATCACTGTGTGCTGCTTAGGTAGTAAGGATTTATAAGCAGGGTATGTTTTCTTCCCTCTCTCAAATACTAACCGGCTTCTGAGTCAGAACTCATCCCTGTCCCTAGAATAGATGGCGTGTTGTTTTGCACTATTATGATTATTGGTAAGGAACTGAGGAGTTTTATTAGCTTCCTGGCATGGAAGTTGGAAATTCTTTTTCTGCTCTGATTTTGAAGAAAAATGAAGGTAGTGTGTGAAAGCCTGTCTGAAAACGTAATGAGACTTTGTTCTGCATTTGGGCAGTTTTGAGGGCTGTCTTTACTCTCTTGGCTGTGGCACAGGAAGAAGTATAGTCCTGTACAGAGTCTTAACCGCTTCTGGGAGACTGAGGCACAGTGCTCCCTTGAGCGGCAGAAAGTGCTGATGTCTAAGCAGGCAGTAGTTGGTGAGTTGATTGAAAGTAAAGTCAATCCGTTCAGTCAACTGCCTTCCTGATAAGACTATTGTCGGTGGCCATCCAGGCAGGTTAGGCTCTGTGGGAAGTGTGCACTTGGTTTTCTAACAGGTTGCCTTAGTTGGTCACTTTGCCTAAGACTCAGTTTTCAAAAAACTTTGTTTTAGAAATAGTCTTGTTTCTGCTTCTTCCTCTGATATGTAACAAAATGCCAGGTGGTATTTATTTTAGATGTTCTATGCTTGAGACAAAAGCCCTCAAAGTAAAATATATTGTTAGTTGCAGATTTGAACTGGGTAACTGAGAGTTTCCAGGTATCAAAGGATTTTTAGCAGGTATTGCTGTAGCTGTTTTCTTCCAGCGAGCTTCATTGAACACACTGCGCTCAGTGGGTGCTGGAGCAGAGAAAAGGGTCTAGTCGAGTATAGCCCGTTGAAGAGGCTAGCATGTATAACAGCTAGTGACTGCAGGGACAGGAGAACTTCTCAGAGGTTGTGTCATGTTTGGTTATTTTCACAGAGTGTATGGGTATGGGAACACCTGGAAGATACAGACAGTTACAGATATTTTATATGGAGGGCATACAGAATTCCTGGTCTATTGGATCAGGCAAACAATGATTTTGCACCACAAACTACATTCTGTTTGCTTCTATTATGAAGCCTCTACCTCTGCTAGGTTAGTTAARAGTAACTTTTGCATTGAAAATCTGCAAGTATGAGGGGCCTTAGAGAAGGTGGAGAGGAATATGAAGCTACATAAAGACCTTCCAGACCTCGAACCCAAACATGAGAATGGGGAAAGAAACAATAGAAGGAAAAAAAAAAAGAGAGAGAGAGAGAGATTTGCCTATTTCAATTGTTCTGTTTTTTTGTTTTGTTTGTCTAAATACTGTAGCCTGTACACAAGAGGTAACTTAAAGCACTAGAACTGGGACTGATCTGCAAAGCCAAGAGGCCTACTCAAGGACCAAGCCTTGTCTGCTTGTCAGCTAGCTTGTCTTACACAGTGCTCACAGTCTGTGCCTGTCTCTCTGCATTTTGTGTCATGACTGAATCCCAGCATAAATTAGACTGTCATTGCTGTTATATAAGCATGTGATACCAAAATACAGAAATTTATCTTGACTGGTATCACATGTGGCTATGTCACAGAGCATGTTTTATGCTGAAATTCCTAAGATCCTCATTGATGTTTCATCCATTTCTATCATGTTTAGTAGCAAATACATATTACACAAATATTTCATTAAAACCCCTCAATAATCTGTGAAGTGAAACAATAAAATGTTTGAGACAAACCAAAATTAGAACTGTGCTTACTGTCATGTGCCATCTTTACTGATAAGATCACAGTGAGGATCCCGATTCTCCCTGCAACACTTGCTTCAGTCTGGTTGCTATATGGAAAATGTCATTAAATGAAAAACCACTATTATTTTCTGGGTTACTGGAATAACAGGCTTTCAGAGCAGAGTTTAAGTTAATTGCTTCATGGTTTTTTTAGAGTGTTACCATGGTATTGCATATTTCTCAGAAGTATTACAAAAAGAAGCTATATAAATTAAATGAGGTGGGTGTAGGGAAATGGCGGTGGGCAGTGAGGCTGAGAAGATAGGCAAAACAGGTGTCAGGATTTCATTTTGTAGAGGGAGGGGGCGAGACTTTTTAATTAAGACCTGATTCTTCTTAGAACATACGAAGTGCTGTAAATTTCTGTTTAAGAAGCAGCTGTCTCAAGCAGCAGAAGCAGAGGATTTGTTTTTTATGGTGCAGAACTGAACTGCTTTGACCAGAAGACTATCTTGTTTCCATTTCCTTCCTCATGCAACATCCTGCTTCAATGGAAAATGAAGGCCTACAGAAAATAGCCTCATTTAGTTATATAGCTCTGATCCCTCTCCAGGGCAAGTCTGTCTGTATTTTGACTAAGACATAAGTATTCTGGGAAAGATAGAAGGATGATGTAGTGAAATTAAAGATGATTCTATGATTCTTTTACCTGTTTCCCGTTTGCTTACGGCTTATGAAAACAGGTCTTTGGAATCTGTCTTCTGAAATTATTTTTGTAGAATTTGTAGACATAATTTTGGAAGTCTTAAAAGCAAATGCTGTCATGTAATAGCATACTGATATCCAGATGGAGTCAATTCCTAAACTGCAGTATCTAACAAAAAAGATAACGTCCGCTTCCATTAATGAAGTGATTGACATGGTGATGGTCTTCTGTGATCAGGACAAGAGAGGATGAGTTGCTTTATTAGCAGGTGTTTGGTGGCAAGACTTGGGCATCTTGGCATCCCATTTTAAGGTATTAGAAGGAAGTCCTCAGACTCAATTAGAAGAGGGTTGGTCTGACCTGATGCAAGCAGCTGTGTTTTGTTTTAAAGCTGATAGTGGCTTATACTGCTTTGTCTTCCAAAAGTCATTATAAGTGTGCTTGGCTCAGCAAGCAGGGATGCCACCTCTTCCCTTATGCTCAGGCTCAAAGACTTTCTGCATGGGTCTGTGCTCTCTTTAATCTAACAGTTGTTGCATGGGGGCTGTTTGTACTAACCACAAATTTAGTTCATTCCACCTCACACTTTCTTCCTTCATCTATACCCACAGTTTTTAGTCTAGGCAGTTCTTAAATGATGTTACTGCCTTTGCCTATAATTATGAATCCTAAAAGGTCCTACAAGTCTTTCTGGCCCATCTAGGAATTGTTTAGGTTAAGAACTGAGTGGTGATCCAATTAAACTTGAATAATCAAACGCCCAAGTAATGATCTTCACAGCAGAGTGTTATTTATCCTTTTCAGGAAAAATTTCAAGTGGCAAAACTGTTCCCATTGTTAACCTGAGATATTTTTTAACAGCAAAATGGAACTCTTGAATGCAACTTGTTTGTGTAATTATTTATCCTCTTTACCTAATTTTGTATTCAAATTATTATGTGAGTGATAGGCTCAAGTAGTCTCCCCCCCMCACACACACCTTTCTGGAATACAGTATTGAAAACCACTGGGATGTTCAAGCATCTAGTAGAAGATAGGCATCTTCATATATGAGCAGAAGACTATTATATCTGTTACTGGGAGGATTATTATGGAAAAGGAGTGAAAATAGTGCACAGGAAGATCATAAMTGGGCTCAGGGTAAATTGGTCTATCAAAAACTTAACTCTATAGGATTATTTAGTAGCGTGAGCAAAATCCTGTAGAGAAGTCAGCCCAAGTCCCATTTTTTGCCCTCTCCCCATTTCTTTTATTTTATTCTAAAATATTGAAATGCACCTCCTCAAGAGTTAACCCTCTCCTGTAATAAAACAGTTATTTGCAGYTATGGATAATCACTTTAATCTGGAAAAGATGATGAGCAAATACACTATATGCAAAAAATTAAATTGGTATCATTCGAAGACATGGATGCACCAGTAATGGGAAAGGTAAATGAGAGGAAAGAATGGTAAACAGAGGAGAGGGGGAGAGCTAATGGAAAAGGAAAGCAATGGCTTTCAGTAGGCATAAATGGACTCATAATCTGGCTTATGTGATCAAATA
The DNA here is from genome assembly GCF_003343005.1 of Rhea americana. Classification (NCBI taxonomy): domain Eukaryota; kingdom Metazoa; phylum Chordata; class Aves; order Rheiformes; family Rheidae; genus Rhea; species Rhea americana. The sequence goes on from NW_028186483.1 coordinate 349,815, forward strand.
TGCATGTCCTTCTAACAAGATTTGAGCTAAAACTTGAAACTGAGGAATGAGGATATTACTGCCTTTAAAAATAAGAGGGGACTAAGTGTTAAATTAATCTTATGTTGCCCTTAATCTTATTGAAGAGCATTTGTTGCCCTCTAGTGTTTCACTGTGCACATCTGCTGCAACTCGAGCGCAGTATGAGAGTGCCTAGTTGGAGACACGGGAAGGGACGTGCCTGGCCACAGCTGTTGTTTTGGTGGGAACATTCAGTGGCATCAGGTGTACAAGGAACTGAGAAAATAACTTACATGCATTAGTCGTCTTCATTGTGGATGCAGTTGTGTGAACAGAAAATGGGAATAAAGACATATAAATAGTGTGCCATGTTTGCTATAAGAAATTGCCCAAGAAGTGTAATTGACTTGTAAGTTTGTAGTCCATGCCTGCAGTTTAATACAGGTGAGTGAAAGCTCATTAGTATAATCCTTCTAACAGCAACAGCTGAGTGTGCTGCAATCCATAGCAAAGCTATGTGGGAAAGTTTACTAAATATATGCCTGATTTAATTTGGCTTCTAACTAACATCAGAAGCCAAGATAAACCAGACAGTTGTTTTAATTTAAAATTTAACTGAAACTTTTACAGTGAAAGTGGAGGTGTCACCAATTCTGTCATTCTGCAGAACGGGTTCAGTTCAAAACAAGTAAACTAGCGTCTTTCAGTACGCTCTGCAGCAATTTCATCTGTGTTTTGCTTCTTTCGTGTTTTGCATTCAAGGGGAGGACATAGTATGAAAACTTACGTGTAAACATTCTTGTATAGTAGAAATACTGACATGTAATCTTTGAAGTGTTTCCTACACACAGAAGTCAGAGAGAATCTGAGGAAGTCTTTGGTGGAAGAGCAGTCTGGGCCCTAGTAATAGCTAAGAATTGAGAATCCTTGCTTTTTTTTTTTTTTTTTCTTGGGGGTTATTAGTAGGAATCCTAACATAGTGTGTATCATGTATATTTTTCACTTTTGTAATCAAGAATTCCACACTAGTCTGTGTTTATAATAGATGTTTCTGTTTTGTGAACTGCCACTTAAGATGCTCTATTGTACTCACTAAGTGTCTCATTCGGGCTAAAAGGTTCTGCCCATTTCTCCTGCACCCAACTTATGCAATAGTAGCCAGGATGATGACAAGGGTACCCATGTTGTGTATCAGTCACCAAGCTGTATCTATTTGCTGATACCTATTTCAATTCTAAACATTTGGTTACCTGAATGCAAATCAAATTGTGTATGTTATTTAATCAGAAGAATATATATTTTTTTTGACTTGTAATTGAGGGCAGTTGTCAGGGAACATTAAGATATGTCCAGAGTAACAGCTTAATATAAACTGGAGCTTTAAAAGCTGGCAAGTGCATCAAATTCAGATACTGGGCTCTACTGATTAAAATTCACCTAGAAAATAAAAACCAAAATTAGTCACTTCCATGTCACTACTTTCACCTGCTTTTAAATTATTATATATATTGCCATACTGAAAATATTTCTATCAAAGATTTGGGTCAATAAGGGGGAAGTGATTCTGTATTAAATTGCAGTGCTGATCCCTATCTGTACGCATAGTGTTCAAGATGAGTCTTTTGATTTCTCTAAGTGAATATCAAACTTGTTCCGAAGACTTTAAGATGACAAAGATTCTTGTGCCTTAGAGAAAATATGCTGTCAAAGTGATGTGATGGGAGTCTGTGACAGTCAGTCTAGACAGTCTCTGAGGTGTTGCTTTTTCAATGACTGCTGATGAGGAAGCAGCAGTGCTCTTAACAGTAGTATTGTATTAATGACCTTGAGTACACGTAGCAGTAGATCCTGGGGGTTGGGGTTAGGTCTCAGCATAGTAGATTCTTTCCTAATATGCAGTGCCTTTTTGAAATAGTGGAGAGAATGGTAAGCATGAGGATGGGCTGACTTTTCTGACCTTTAAGGTTAGTGTATGTCTGAGACTGTTCAGTGGAGCTCCTCCTGTGCTGCCATACTTTAAGTTTGTTTGTTTTTTTGTTTGTTTTTTTGCTTTTTGCTTTTGTGTTTGTTTTTTTGCTTTTTGCTTTTGTGTTTGTTTTTTTGCTTTTTGCTTTTGTGTTTTTTGTTTTTTTGCTTTTTGCTTTTGTGTTTTTTGTTTTTTTGCTTTTTGCTTTTGTGTTTTTTGCTTTTTGTGTTTGTGTGTGTTTTGTGTGTGTTTGTTTTTTTTGCAACCTATAACAGATCCAAAATGGTCATGCAGGGGTCTTATTTGATATCAAGTCTGGAGTTCAGAGTGCAAGATCAGTTTATAGTTCTGGGGCCACATGTGCATAACCCTCTTGGTGGATAGGAAGCTAGAGGGGATATACTCACAAATCCCAATGTAAACAGAGCTTCAAAGTCAGAAGCTTGAACTGGCTTTTTATCAACAGTAATGCCCGTTCTCTTCTGAATACTGCAAGCTGTGTTGGAAGATCTTTAATTTTTAGCTCTTTGAATAATTCATATTCATGAATCAGATGAGTAATTGAAGCTGGAGTGAGCCTAAAGATCTGTGCTGGCTAGAACCACCAGATCAATTTGCTTCTGTTGGGATATTGAGCTGCTAATTTAGAAAGGTTTGGATAGAAGCTGGGGAAGATATTAGTGGCAGAAACATGGAATTATGCTTTAATTGGGGTGTATTTTTGTGAGAAAACCACTAGAAAGAGGTGAATTTGTATCCTAGAGGCACTCTTGAAAGATGTGTAGACACTCCATCCTGAATTGTAACGGTAAAACATTCCTGAGTTACTGCAGTTATTCACTGACTACAGGATATTGGAGTTCAAAGTAAGCACAAAATACGCGTCTTATATAAATGTCAAGAACTAAATCCTCTGATTCTGATGATTTAGGTTTTTTGTTGTTCGTTGTTTGTTTTAAATGAGTACAAGGAGACTAATACTGTACTTGTAGATCAAGGAAAAACTGTCTTACATGTCTGTGTGTAATTTCAATTTAAGGCCCTGGAGAACGAATCCCAGAACTGAGGTCCATAAAGAACTGGGAGATACCTACTTTCACCATAGAATATACTGTATAGCTGCTGCCATAGCAGAGTCTATCGGAACGCCGATACAAATCATTATGGTTTAGTTGGTGTTACTTGCTTATGAGCAATTGTACCTATGAGAGGAAGACTACGAAGTGTTTGGTTTCATGAAGGACTTTTAAAAGATACTGGATTTTATTTCCTCTATGTTAATGCATTTGTACTACTTTAATGCTTGAGAGCCTATGGGATTTTTTTCTAAGATGAGCAGAGCTTGACAGGAATGAACGCTGGCTTTTGTAGCTTGCTAATACAGGCAGCAATGGCACTAACACTAACTTTGTTACAGGCAACAGAAGCTTGAGGGTGCAGATGGGTTCCTAACTTCGTGCTGTATGACTGTGGCAATTATTCGACTATATTTACTAAAACCTGAATACTTGTTATGATCATATATTGGTTTCATGTTAGAGAAAAAGCCTTGGCGCCATTTGTCAATGTGAGGGCTTGTCTCTGGCATGACAGCCCGATATAGTATCTCAAACTATCCTGTGATTTTTCTAGCGTTAACAAGGAACTTGTACATCTTGTACTCTCCAGTAAGTGATCATAGGAAGCACTTAGTTGAAAAATGAGGCCCACAGCAATAACATGAATTATCTGCACAGTTAGTTATAGCTGTAGCTATAAAGTTTTCTAAGTTTCAAAACACCGTTTTCTTATGACTACTTCATTATTCATGTGAAGTAGTGCTGTAAATCTCATCAAACAAAATTTTGTTTCAAAGTTGTCTTTTTTAGCTTAGTTGCATAAAAGGTGAAGGAGACTATTTTTCTGCTTCACAGTAAGGTTTACAATGTTCACAGTGCTTATATGTCATTTTATAGTAATTTATGAACTTGATTCACCAAGTTACTGACTTTAACAGAATCATGAGTAAACGATTTGCTTTCTTTGGTTCCTGAATGTGTCTTATGACTCAAAGCATAGAAATAACAGAAAAAACAGAGGCTGTCATGGATTTGTTGTCTCTTGGGATGGCAAAACCAAATGATCCTCCTCCCTTAAGAGAAGGCTCAGAGTTAGAGCAACCAGATATCCCACAGAGTAGTGGATGGGGAGCAATAATGTTTGCTCTTTCCATCGTAATGTTTAGGGAAATTCAGTAAAGAGTTCTGGTGCTGTTGACTTAAAAGTTCACAAGAGTAGTCAAATCAAACTTCTAATGGAAATAACTTTGATAGCAGTTTGATTTTAAAACTACATTTTTAGTATCTGGCAGGAATATGCCTTTACTTTGACCAAGCACCTACCTAGTATTTTGGTGCAAATAATTCAGAGGCAAAAAGGAAACTCAAAGAGTAGAAGTAAAAGAATTAAAATGGCGAAGGAGTATTTACACATTGCAGCGTTGCCAAAATACTCATTTCAAATGATAACTGCTATAGCTGTCTACCTATCTGGTCACCGGTAAAAGTCACAACCAGTCCTTACGATAATGAAAGAGACAGGATATGCATATAATAAACAAGTAGGGAATGGAGGCAACAGCGGATTATGCCTTCAGTTGTTCCTTCACTGCCAGTAGTGGTGAAAAATATCTCTAAATGTTAGATTCATAATCTTAAAATCATTTGCTGTTATAGCTAGGACTTTAAGTTGAGCCTGCAGGCTTCTGGTTTCCAGTCACTACTGCCATAATGGACTTCATACTAGTGGAACAAACTGGAAAAAGTTGGCAACAGTCCTTTGCTTGGGCTACTTTTGTGAGATCCTGTATTACAAACCCATACAATAAAATGGCAGATTTATTCCCTCAGCAGAGTAAATCACCAGCCATTTTGTTTCTTGTTATCTTTGCTAAGAGTCGAACTTAGGCTAAGTAGATGTTCCTGTAGCTTTGAAAGACTACTCCACCTTCAGCTGCATGTATTAAAGAGGGAAAGTGATATATCATAACTGAACTGTAAAGATGATGGCTAGTGGCTTGTCCCTTTCAAAATGTCGTCATATCCTAGTGTGGTCACAGGCCTGAAGAATGTAACTGCATGATCTTTACCCTCACAAAATATATATTTTGCAGATGAATCTGTGAGAAGAGAATATCTTCAATATGAGAGATTCTGTCACATTGATCTTAATGGTCTTTTTAACTGCAAGTTACTCTTAAGGCTTTTGTGCTGAGAATTTAGCTCATCTTAGAAAATCTGGCAGTTCTGGGGTCGTAGGTGTTTTTTTTTTTTTTTTTTGCCACTGATGTTTGCTTGTTCTGCATAAACAATGGATAAATGCTTTCGTACATGATTCCTTAGATATCTGTTTGTGCCTAATTCTGTATTGTTACAGCCGTCATGCAGTTAAGTTACATGAACGGTTAGATGCAACTTGCAGCTCAAGTTTCAAGGCAGACCACCTTTTCTCTGTCTTAATATGATAGTATTTTTTGACAGATGTTTTATGTGTTATCCTGAGACAGATTAGGACATCATCTAATACACCAAAAGAAAAAAAATAAAAGGTATAAATTGAACTTAGACCTTTCAGGGACTGAATTTTGATATAAGTGAAGAAACGCTGGAAGTAAAAGCCAATCCAGGCTTTTTCCGAGACCTGAACTTCTTGAGCTTTTGGTCTTGCTCTGCTACCGGTAGATCTGATGAGTCAACCAGCATCAGGACTGTTTCAAATGCAACAAAAAGCTTCTGACCAAGAAAATCTAAGCAGATTCTTGATTAACACATAGCAATACTGAATAAAATAGCTGTTTATACACTATATAAACTTGCGCTAACTAGTTCACTATAGTTCAGAAGGACAGCTTTCATTGATAAAGATTATTCATGAGCAAGCATTAAAAGACTATTTAAGTTTTAGCCTGTCTGAGTAAATGTAAAGTTCAGTTCTAAACTCAATGTTTCTGCTTAAAGACAGGTAAGGATACCAAAATTACTTTGACTTAGAGTCAAGGTAAAAGGTAGCTCTTCTATTGCAAGAGCAAGCAATGTAAACTTTACATGTATGGACACAGGCATATGGAAGGCATGTTAATGAAAAATATCTGACATTCAGCTGTTAGAACAAGATGTATTTTGGGGGGAGGAAGAGGTATTTTCAAAACTGTCCATCTTTGCAGGAGGAACATTATGAGACAAGGGACTGTTAACTGCATGCCACCATTCCTATTTTAGGTGACATTGAATTCTTGGCTAGAAACATTAACTCAGCAAAATGTTGTATAGAGGGGAAATAGGTGCTTTTTTTGTAAGCACTGCCATTCTCCCTTGCATCCTGGGGTGCTGTTTTGGCAGTGTTGAGGCTTGTATAGCTATGACATCTTGTGTGGACTATATTTGAATTATTTTTCCACACGTCTGTAAAGTTATTTTAGATTTTTACAGCCAGCCTGGCTTTTTGCCAGTTTGTTGAGGAGCTATAGCTGTCCATACAATCAGTTTATTTTCCATAAGTTTGTACAGAAAAAGCTTTGCTTGGCTGAGAAGATGTTTATAAACAGTAACAGTTTATATTCAGGCATTCATATGTTAAAATCCAAGAGTTACTTTCAGACTATTTTAATAGACCAAGAGTGTCTATATAAAAAGTATAAAAGCTAAGATTTTTATTATATTGGCAATTTACTGTTGGAGTTTTTTTTTTTTTTTTCCAGAAATGGTTTGGCTTGCAGGGTCCTGGGAGAACAATGTGAGTAGCTATGTAGAATTTTAAAAAGCAAGTCATAGTTGATGCCAAATAAATACAACTGAAGTAAATCATTTATTCTGATCTCATGGTTTCAGTTTTTGCTTTGAAATACAGGGGAGGAAAAAATGCACTTCAGTAGGTTAGTGCAGTACTGTTGAATGATCACAAGTGTTAGCAATGTTTATAGAAATATGTGTGTTTTCTCAATAAACTGCGCAAATAGCTATGTGAAAGTACTTGAGAGGGAGTGGGAACAAAAGACAGGATAGGAGTCCTAGGTAAGAGATAAATATAGTATTTGTATGCAAGTGGGGCAGAATGCCTGGCTCTTGTCAAGATTTTTCTTKCGATTCACACAAATAAGAGCTGTCACAAAGCAGATAAACTAAAATGTCCTATTTCTTTTCCAGTCTTTTCACAATAGCTTGAGGCATGGTTGCAATGGAGTAATTTTACAGTTTCTCTGGAACACATTATAGTCTGGATATAAATTCAGTGCTGCTTGAGCACATTCCCTTATAGGGAAAATGCTGTCTAGTAGGACAGGTCTTGAACTGGTGAATGGCGTCACTCTGAGCAACTAGCCTAGCTACACAACTGTAGTGAGGTCAGGCAGCTGACTGCTTCTAAGTTTATGGTCATGCTAGTAAAGATAATATAATGATAACAATAGAAACCAGAGGAGGTCGCTACAACTTTGTCAGATAAAATTATGAGAAAAGACATTAATACATAGGTGTTTATTATAGGATTAACATCTTGTACTTTCTAAGAAACATAGCATGTGTTTCCCTCCCTTCTATCTGATGTCTCTGGTGAGATGTTAAGTAGCTAAAGTGACTTGTGGGTATTTTGATAGTAAGAATTATGAACATATGCCCTATTTGATCTTCTTAAAGGAACTGAAGTACGTAAGGTCTAGTTCCTGGGAAATGACTGAGTAGCTGACACAGGACAAGTAGTATAATGAAAGGGTTATCTGCAGTGTTCATTATATTGCCTGATTTAAGAGATTGGGCATCTCATGCTAGGGAGAATGAGAGAAAAAGGCTGGACTGTTATGCAGCCAGAGTAGTTGTTGAACTGAGGCAGAAGTGGCATGAATGAGACCCACATGGGCTATGGTTTGGGTGAGCACATACTTCCCCAGAGCAAGTCCTCTTTTCAACAGTTTATGAATTCAGGAAAGGCCATGCTGTAGGCTATTACTTGGATTGTAATTTTTTTCATGTACTAGATGTCACCTAAATGTTAATAAAACTGCTTCCCTGCTTTCCTCCTACTTGATGTTTCCTGCAGCAGTGTAGCCTAGGGGGCTGAGTGCTGCCTCTTGGCTTTTCCATGAACATATTGATGCAGGAATCTTGTGAGAGCAAGGGAGAATTTATTTGTTCAGCTTTTATGGGAGAAGGATGTATCCAGTGGGTTGTTCTGCAGCTGGTCTTCTGAATGTATGGATTTCTTTTTGTTTTTTAAGGGCTAATTAATCTAATTTTAGACTGGTGCTTTTGTACAGTGCTCCAGCTGTTCTGGAGACAGATTTAGAGTAATGACTGAATGAAGAACTAACAATGCTATTGGTAATTTTTTTCCCCCAAACTAGGTTGTCTTGATGTGCTAAATAAACTCTTCACCTTGCCTTTCCTCTCCAAAAGGAATAAACAAACCCTCGATAACCTCAACCATGTCTGAAACATGTTTTGTGAGGGCAGAGAAAACTCACAGTAGAGAAAAACACCCTCTCTTTGCTACATGACAAGAGAAGAGAACATGACTTGTGCTTAGCGCTGAGTGGGACTGTCCTATGTGTTTTGTGCATGTTACATGAATAATGATCACACATTGTCTCAAGTACAAGAACTGCAGGAAGAGCTCTTGGGAAGCAGCTTACCTATAGCCCAGCTTTACAGGGGAAATTCTGCCAATTTTGGCAGTAGAGAGGATGTAACTGTCTTATAAGGAAAAACCTAAGGAAATAAAATGAGTTGTGATTTTTTTTGCCCATATATCTTATCAGCCAGAATATAATGCAGGTTTCCTTATGATTTAATTTCAGCTTTAATTTATTAAATCCAATGATATTATGGTACTGTATTCCACATCTTGATCTACCTTGCAATCGTTTGAAGAGTTTCAGGAGCATTCTTTGGTGATCACATTGGTTGGTAGAACTTCCTGACCTGACATTATGTTTGCTCCTACTTTTTGTAGGCTCCTGAATGCTAGAAATCCAGAGCCTGATTATTTGCCCCAGGAGGTGCTGGTTCTTTTGGATCCCATAGGAGAGGCACAAAGTCTTTAAGATAATTCTATTAATGTCCCCCCAAAAGGTGATAGCAAACTATAAAATCTTACATCCTTTATGATGCTGGGAACCTCGACTTGATACAGTGTTGGACAGACCTGTAGTCAGGTCACAGCACACTGTATGGATCCTGTCTATGGTGAGGTTCATGAGTATTGTGGTCTTTAGAGTTTCTCTAGGATTTTCTTGTAAGTAATATGTCATTGAAGGAAAATGTGTTGCTTCACTTCAAGATAAAGAAAAAAAGGTGGCATCATTAGTCATTGCTGATGCCAAATGGGTGCCTCCTACAGGTTCTTCTGTTACACTTAGCAGGCTAAGTTCATCCTGTGTCAGGAGATGCGTGTAACACAGCATACTGCAGTACTACACATATCAGTTGGCCTTCAAGACACTACAGCACATATCTGCACCTACTCAGGTCAGCTGTTACATAGATCACTAATTCCTCAATGTACAACAGTCTTCTGGTTAGGACCACTTCGTCTGGGTGGTGGGGTCAAATGGGTAGAGCAGCCCCAGAGAATTCCTACTAAGCAGAGCTGTCACCATTCAGAGGACGAAGCCCTTCCTCAGCATCTGGAAGAAGGAGCTGAATTTTAGGGCCATTTTGTTTGGTTTGCTTGAGAACCCATGCTGTGCTAATAAGTCGTACTGGGAATGGGAGATTCTGAAGATTTGGCATCCATGGTGACATCTTCTGATCGTGACTAATATAAGGTAAAACTGTAGCTGGTGGTGATGGGGAAGAAATACAGAATGGAAATGACTGACCAGCCAGACTCTTCCCTGTGATAGTGGGCTATTTAGCATCTCATGTGCCACTAACCCTATTTCTAAGGGCTGAGGCCCTGCTAGATGTTGTGTAAAGAGGTATTTCAGAAAGGGAGCAGTTGGCTGGCTGGCTGGCTGGCTGGCTGACAGTACACCCATCTTAGCTAGTGGAAGCTTTTACAAAAGTTTTAAAAAAGATCAACCAAAATAGAAACACTAGAAATGTGAATTTGGGAATGTGTGGCAGTGCTACTGGGAAACCTGACTGATTTGAGGAAGCAGCTTACTACTGATCTGGACTCCTGCACATATTTCATAACTGGGCTTCATTATGTGAGGCTTCAGTACACAGTTAAGATACAGAGCTAGGCTGAAGAGAGGCTGAAGTTAACTTTAAGAGTGATTGCATTGGCAGGGTTTAATGTGCTTGCAGTAGTAGTAGTCATTGCGGAGAGAGATGCTGTGACCAGATTATTCTGCAACAGAGAAGTAATTTGCTATGATACTAGGCAATGCTCGACTTGTCCCTTGTCATTCTAGAACTGGAGTGAAACTACTATTTTTTTGTAATGAACACGACAATAGATGGCTAAGCAAAAAACTAAAACAAATTAAATTTACTGTTATTGGGTACAGAAGTATTGCTGGAAGAACACTGCTAACTGGTAGATCACAAACTCTTCTGGCCTGGAGAAACTCTATGAATTAGAACGCTCTACGAGCAACCTTTGTGGTTCCAGTCTGGGGCAGGAAGAGGGCAATTGCTTATGAGGAATTGTAGGTTATCTTTGGTTTATATGTATAAGCTTTTACCAGATGATGGAGCACTTCTGTGCCTTGCAGTGCATTGTTGTTGGTTGGCTGTCATTTCAGAAGGTATTTTTGCTGAATTTTTCAGTACACTTAAATAATATTTTTATTGTCTCAAATTCAACTCAGGGTTAGAAATTAGTGCCTATCGGTGTATTCAGCACAACTATGTAATGGTAGTTCTGACCTTGGAAAGAAGATATCTTAACCTTTGGTAGCTAGTAAGATCTAGCTCCAGTTGTGTGGTGTGTCGGAGTTAAAAACTCTTTCCATTCTGTTGTGCATTTGATATTCATTTATTTATTTATTTGTTAATCTGAGAAATTGATAAGTTTGGTAATAATTTTAGTGAGTCACTTAGATAACAGTTCTTGCTCTCTAGTTACAGTTTGGCTTAAGTAGATTCCCCCCGCCACACACACACCTGTGAGTGGATGAAGGATTTGACTTTGTTGTGCAGCCAAGAGAAGACTGATTGCACATTTTTGCATCTGAATGCATAGTTGAGAGGAAGGGGGCCTTAATACTGTATTGACATTGTGATACCAATTGCAGAAAAACCTAGACAGTGTATTATACTAAAAGGAATTGTATATATTCACTTACCAGAGATGACTAGGGCTGATCTTGTTGCCTGAACTCTATATGATTTCCAGGAATTTATTTTCTGTTGGAGCCTTCTACTGCTTCTACCACTTGACTAGCGTATCAAGTATTTCTATCCCCTTGGCTATTCACTGTGGTTGCATGTGGTGAGAAATATGGCTGTGAATTCTTGCAATTCTATGTTCTAGAAAATAATCCAGAATCAAAAAAAGATACGGTATGCTTTCACATGCAACCATCATCAGTTTTTTGTGCTTGGAATACTTCCCGCTGATGTCTGCTCTTTTGGCTTTGCTGTTCAAAGTCACCTCGGTAGCACTCTGCCCATGGCTTTATCCATACAAGAGAAAATATTTGAAGCAAAATCTAATACATTTTAATGATTTACCACACGGCCCTGACAGAGGCTCATTAATCAGTTTTCATTTTTTTTCTTTAAATTACCAAAAGGTAATGCATGCTTAATATTGTTCTCTGGATCATTTTTGTGGCCTTGGTTTACTTACTGTATTTTTTAACATGGGAAGGAAAAAGAGGAATGCAGTGGCAGGTATATAAGCATGTCTACTGAAGCAGTACAAAAGTCATCTTGTTCTGCTCCAGTTTATGACCCACAAGAGTTTAGTGAATAGAATTCTAAACCTTCCTCCTGTCCTATTATTGCTTTACAACTTCTTACTCATCATTTGACTTTTCTTCCTCAATTTCCGTTTAATATGTTTATCAGAATTCTTCTCTCCTTTTCCAAAGTGACTTTCAGTACTATAGAAAGGAGTTGACTAGTTGGAAGTTGACTTTCACAGATTCTGGGTTCCTAAACAAGCAAGACAGCTTGCTTTTTCATTTTCTGATTATAAATTCTTTATCCCTCTAGAGGAATAGGGATATAAGATATAACTGGGTTAAGTATTTTAAGAAACAATGAATTTGCAATGCATAAAATGCAAACAAAAATTAAGGTTTGGAATTTTGTTTGCAGGAATGGGTGTTTTGAATTCAAGGTTGGACTAAGTGATCTCCAGAGGTCCCTTTTAACCTAAACCATTATGTGTAAAATTCCTTATTATGTATGTTTCCTGCAATGAAAGGGATTTGTGCCTGAAAACTTTTGTGCATGAGGAAGACAAAACTACCTTCAGAGGATATTGGAATAAGCATAGGCTCTAGTGTTTAGGCATGTGTGGATATGAAGCTTTTCTGAGAAAGAATGCTTATTCTAGAGGGAGCATTGTGATAAAGAGGAGATACAAGCTTGAATCTCAGTTTTAGTTGTCAGTTCTTTAGTGAAAAGAACTGTTCCTGGAGGAGTCTTGTACATATTACTCGCATCCTGATTATATTTAGCCTTGATTTGTCTGCCTAGACTGTATGAAAATATTTTAAAAACAAATCTACTATAAATTATTTTCTTAGACATTAATGTCCTCCATAACTTCATAGAGTAACAGGAAGCTGAGGTTACCTGTTTGATTGCTTGTGCCCTACTGTGTTGTCCCTCCAGCAGATATTGGGATGACTAAAGTCCCCCCATGAGGAGCAGGACCTACAAACATGAAGCTTCTTCCAGTTGTCTGAAGACTTTCTTTGCTACTTCTTGATCAGATGGTCTGTAGCAGATGCCCGCCACAATGTCACCCGTATTGGTCTTCCCTCTAATCCTAACACACACGATCTCAAATGGTTCACTGATCATCTCAAGGCAGAACTCCATGCATTCCTGACACTCTGTTGCATAAATGGCAGCTGCTGTTTCCTGGCCTGCTCTTCCTGATGATTCGGTATCCGTTCATTGTAGCACTGCAGCTATGGGAGCTATTCCACCCCATCTCTGTGATTCCAGTGAGATCCTAACTTCTCAGCTGAAAGACCTCTAATTCCTCTTGTCTGTTTTCCGTGCCACATGCATTAGTCCACAAGTATTCCAGAGAGGTGCCCAGCTGTGCTGATTTCCCAGACAGGGTATGAGAGCTTTCCCCATAATTCTGTCTGGTAGGCTTTTTCTTGTTTATGTGGATGTACTTCAGTTGGACCTTCTTCAGCCTTGTTTTGTTGATTATAAGAAGTTTACATCTCCCCAATCGCTTTGCTTGCCAAGTTGGTCCACTGCTTCCTCACCTGTTGGTCGTCCTCTCCCTCTCCTCTCATTCCTAGGTTAAGTGTACCTCACCAGGTTGTTCACCTATTGGATAAGATGCTTTTGCCCACTTGTGTGGATCCCATCTATTTCAAGCAARCCTCGATCTTCAAAAAGTGTCCTATTGTCATAAAAAAAACAAAACCAGGTTGCACAACCAATTGTTGAACTGCAGGATCTATCCACTCTTCCTTGGGCACTTCCCCTTCACTGGCAAGATCAAGGAGAGCACCACCCAGGCCTCCATGCCCTTAACCGTTGCCCCCAGTGCTACTTAGTAATGCCTGAAACTTTCCAGGTCACCTTGGCAGTGTTCTTGGTGCCCATGTGGAAAAGCAGCAGGAGGTAATAGTCTGAGGGCCGGACAAACATTGGTAGTCTGTCTGCAACCTGAGCACCCCCACTCATCAAATCTCCTAGACAACAGATCAGGTCATCAATATAGGCCTCCATGCCCTGCATCAGAGAGTTTCCCATTCTCTGCTTCTACTGCTTCTTCCTGATGTTGCTGCGCAGCTTGGGTTTAGCTGGCTTGGGTGCTTTTTTGGACAGAGCGTCCAGCCCTCTGTGAGCTATGAGGGCACTCTAATTGCAGATCTTGAGGAGGAGCAGGACCTTCCCTTTTGGTGCCAGAAGTTACAAGCTTCCAGCCTTTGCCATCCTGGGAATCTCCACTTTCCACTCTGACAGACAGAGACTCTGCCTTCCCCTCCTTCAGAACAGTTGGGAGTTTGGGCTCTTAAAGCTGCAGGGTCTCAGAAAAGATCCTCTTTTTATTGTCCTCTCTCATGCTGCACACTCTGCTGATCATCTCCTACAGCTGATCAACTTGGCAAAACAACTTTTCAACAATCATGTATCTCATACAGGCTAGAAAACTGTCTTCTGCTGCCCTAGCCTCAACAAGAGGCCCCGTGCACCTCCTGCAGCCCCAGAACCACAGGGCTGCATCCTTCCTCAGGAGCTTATTCTGGGTCAAGACTTCTGATGTTCAGTACCTCCCATGGCAGCTGGAGACCGTGCCCTGTGGTGCGTCACCACTGTGGTTGAGGCTGTGCATCCTGTACTGAGCAGAGCTGCTGGTCTGCTCTTGTGTGCCTTTCTACAAATAGGTAGTGGTAGCTCTCCCTGGGCATTCTTTATTAAGAAAAACAAAATTCCTTCACTGAGTCAAAATATACTGGATCATAATGAACATAATTCCATTCAAAATATAGAAAACAGCCTTAGGCAATACAGTAAGTGTATGTTTGCTTATGTTAATGGGTAGTCAGAGAACTAAGGTTATTCAGCAGAAACCTACTTTTCAGGTACATACTAGTACTCTATGCTTGGACACAGCCTGCTGCAAAAAAATACCAGCGGCAGAATCTGTCGATGCATCCATCAGGCAATGAATTAAAGAAGAAATTCCAAGAGGAGACTGGCAATATTTGTGGGCTTGACTTCAGTGAACCTAAAAAAAACCCAATGGGGAGCAATTAACAGACAAACTGCCAGCTAGAGCACAGATCATCCTGGGAGTAATACAAATGCTCAGCTGGATAATGCTGCAGTGGGTCAGCTAACAAGCCCTTGAGTTTGGCTACTTCAATGTGGATTTGGAAACATTTGTAAAAATCAAATACAAAATGCACACATTTATCAGGTTAGAAGTTTGCATATAACAGGAATAACTCTGGAGATGGCAGCCATTTACATGCCAAAWGCTTAAGGAAAAATCTATTCAGTGTTTTAGTATACTCTGTGCCAAGTTAACAATTGCACTGCATACTGCTTGTGTTTTAATGCACTGTTTGAAACCAGGGACTTCTTTTTATATATAAATATATGTATATATAAATGCATGTATGTATATTAAGGGCAATTGTTTGCTTGTTGGCTGACAATATATCAGTGTTGTACAGTTTTGCTGCTTGCTGAGCTCCCTGTAGAGAGGAAGGTAAATGACAGCCAATGTTTGCAGTTTGTCTGACAGTTCAAAGTCGTAAGTCCTTGCTGAGGGAGAAGGTAAATCTAAGCAGAAAAATTTGGAATTTTAGTATATTTCATAATGAGCCTTCTTATTTTTAGATCTATCTCACAAGTCCGTGGCTTGTAATGCAGTAAGGAACTCCATGGATCTGTTGTGATTTTCTGATTTCATAGAATATGTTTTGAGTGTTTGTGCAGAGTACACAGACTAAAAGCTATTTCTGTCTGTAGATTAGGAAACTATTTCTCTTCATCAGTATTGGGTTTGAAGGAGTGTGTAATGATTATTGTGAAATTAGAAGACCTGTTGGATCTTCAATAGGAATACAAGCATAATGTCCTAGACCTGAGAGGTAGTTAGGAAGATGGGATAATTCTGGATGAAAGGGACCTCAGGAGCTCATCTAGTCCAACCTCTTACTCAGTGGAAAATGAAACAGGAAATCAAAGTCACAATCAGAGTGATGCAAGAGTTTAAAAACAGTTACAAGAAATTTGAGCCTTACAGTAAATACAGATGAATTATGAACTGTACATTTGCTTTATTTATGAAAGAAAATATTAAACATCTTATATCCAACACAGCTTGATTACAAAGGAGAGTATCATAATGGAGATAGAAAAAGACTTTTCCAACTACACAGAAACTTCCATCAAAGGTTAACCGTAGGTTGCTTACTCTTGTTTTTGACAACCGAAGTGTATGTGTATGTGTGTGTGCGAGAGCTTTTACTGGAAAACACTCTGGATTTTAGTTGCTGAAAATAATTTCTTCTACTCTTTGCACAAAAATCTTTTAAATATGGAATTAAGGAAGGACCGAGAAACATTTTTAAATCAAACTTTGCTGAAGAAAACAGGCAAGAAATGAGGAAAACCTTATTTCCCGACCCACCTTAAGCTGCAAGTCTCTGTAAAACTGTACGTGTTAAGAGAAGGAAAAAGGGAACTCCGATAAAGTTACATTCTCATTAATAAGTGCTGCTGTGTCTGACGCTTGAAACTTCTTCTGGAATTACTTTCCTGTGAATCACAGCTTTTTTATTTTCCTTAAATTTTGTGATCTTTTTGAAGCTACAGTGTCTTATAAGTACACATTCCAGACAAAATTCTGTACTTGGAATGCAGTTCGTTTGGGGAGCTGCGCATTTTGTTGTGGTACTTGTGGCAAAATGACAGAATATGTAACTTGACTAGTAGGTGAAACTAACTATGCCAAATCTTTATTTTAGGAAAGTTTATTTTTAAGCTCTTTTAACACATAATTAAGCCATCTCAGCAAACCATGCACTTTCCTAGTGCAGTTATGAGAAAGCTCTTTAGTTAAATTGCTAGCAGTTGTCTAGACATCCTAGTGGAATCTCCTGAGCTGGAATTTAATTATGTGGGGAGAATTTCTATGGTTCGAGACAAAAGTATTTAGCTCTGGTGCCTTGTTGTTAAAGGTGTGGTTTGGAGAAGAACTTGGTTCCTAGAGATAGGAAAAGATGCGGGGTTTTGAAATTAGATGCTGAATAAAGGAGAGAAATTGGAGTTATAAAGAGTACAACTATTGTATTACCACTTCCAGGGATAATCATAGTCCTGAAAGGAAACTAGGTATGACTTGGCAATAAATGAGAACTTTAAAGAAATATTTATGATTTCCTGTTGCTGTCTGTAATTTCCGTGCTTATTTCTCCTCAGCAGCACACACGTTTGTTTAAATGTTGACCATTTAATATTTTTAGGGCAACTTTTACCATAATGTTTGATAGAAACCACCTTTTTAAATCTTATGCTGTGGTCCAAAATGAACTATCCCCTGTGAGCTGTTATTCTCCATCTGCTTGTGTCTGTGGGACCCCTTTGCAATTAAGTTACTGTTCACTTTATTTGTTTCATTTATTTCTCCACTATTGACATGGCATGCAGATTTAAAAGTTAAGTCCCTGGAAACAGCAGTATTACAGGTATACTTGCTCTTCTAGTACAGTATCAAGCACAAAGGATGCTGATGCCTTTCGAATGCTCAAAATTCTACATATAAAATGAATTAGAATCATAGAATGGTAAGGTTGGATCATGTAGTCCAACCCTCAGCATAGCCCATACAGTGATTGAACCCGCAACCTTGGCATTAGCAGCACCGCGCTCCAACCAACTGAGCTAAACCTGCCCCCTATTACTGTTTTTCTTTTCTTTTCTTTCCCTTTTTTTTTTTTGGGGGGGGGGGGGAATTTCCCTTGACTAAGTAGGAGCTTAACTGTGTTGAATGTTTTCTTGAGTCATATCTTAAATATAGAAATATTGGCTGCTGCTGTTTTGAGACCAGCAGTGAAATTAAATGTAATGTTAAGTATTAGCAGATGTTACAGAGGTGAACAGAATAGGTAAGGAATCTCTTATGTGAACAAATGGTATGATTTAAAATTCTAAATAAAGCTTTGTATGCAGGTCATCATCTTGGCAAAATGGCAGGTTTTGCTGATGAAGTTCGTTCTTTCTGAAACAACATAAAGCAGAAGTAGAGTAGTGCATGGGCGGGGGGGGGGAAATCCTGATACATATTATTCCTTTCAAAAAGGATGAAAACAACCTTGGATATATGACTTTTTTAAAACAAAACAAAACAAAAAAAACCCTGCATATCTGTGTACATATCTATGTTATCTAAGTATGCAACTAGTTCCTCTCATGTCAGTGGGGTTTCTTATGTTAGTGTGATGCTGAGTCAAGGTCTACTGCTTTGTTTATTGATAAATCAGTTCAATGGCTGAAGTCAGATTAATCATAATCCAATAGTTCTCTTGCAAAACTCTTAATTGTTGTGAGAATTACATCTCTTAAGTCAGTGACCCATCTTTCAGAGGAACAGATATATCCAGTTACCAGAATTGACTAAATCACAAAGCGACCTCACTTGCAAAATATTAATGTTTTTGTTAATAACCTTTACACTGCTGCTGACACTAGTTGCATATTCTAACATAAAATGGGATCAGAACTAGATGTGCAGTCAGGATACAGAGTTGGAAGATTCAKTTTTGGCATTTAGTACAGCATGGATGAGATCTTAAATCTAACTTTTATTGCTGTGCATGTTCCAAGTTTTCTGTATTATTATTCTTTTTTCTTGTGGAGAAAACAAATTCCTCCTGTGCATCAGAAGCAAAATAGTGCCTTGTAATGCCAAGAAAAGTCATGAGTTAGACACTGTGTACTTATAAACATGTGTTTATCTTTGTAGTTGTGGAGTAGAATTTATTGATGCAAGTATGTGGGCACCTGTATTATGGTAACTCTAGAGGGTATAAATTCACTTCCTTGGCCACTCCAAGATTCCCAGCTAAATAGTGGTATTTTTCTGGTGAATGTATCAGGAAGAAAGAAGTATCTGTATCCTCCTGTTGGCCAGTGCTTTTGAGGAAACCATGGAAGATTTAGTGACTCAAACAGAAAAGTTAAAGTAAATCAAGCAGTTAATCCACAGTATTGAACATATCAGTAGTACCAGGGTGATAACTTACCACAGTACTCTATGGTATTCAAATGCTAGCTCATCCACACCCATAAGTACTGCAATGGGCAGCAGCTTGATTTTTGTAAACAAAGTTTCTGTCAATGCTCTTATATCAAAATTCGCATGTTCTTTTGACATCTCTTCTCAGCTTTTATTACATCTGCCCTGCTGTCACATCTGAACTACTTTAAGTCTCTGTAGGTACACATGGGCTGGAGATGATCTCAAACTCAGCCCAGGGCTGCTGTTTATAAAAGCTCAAAACCTCTAAAATCTCTCCTTTCAAGAGGAATGGACCTATGCCTGCTCATCACCAACCTTCTGTGCCACTAGAGAAGGTATTGCACTTTTATGAGGTTTTGTTCAGGCAATTTCTTTCCCTCCTGAGCGCTTTATTGATTCAAGTAATCACCTCTAGGGATTCTTTCCCCTCAGCAGTTGTTTGTGTTTGTTGTTTAATTTATTTGGTCTGGGTTCTGTTTTGGATGAATCCAGGCTGCTGCTTGGTAGGTTCAAGTTTAAAAACTACAGACAGATCAGTCTTTAACTGCCAGCAGCTGGAGGGCAGTGGGGCTCCTGGTGTGGCTGTGGTAAAAGTGCAGTTAGGGCAGGCTGTGGCAGGGCTGATAAGGCGGCCCAGAAGCTCTTCCCCAAGCACCTTGAGGCTGTGTGACAGCAGCAGTGATGCACCAGAAGGCTGGACCTCCGGCAGCAGCAGAAGCCTTGATCCAGATAGAGCTCAAGAGGGAGGATGCCAGTCTCTGGGTCTGGGGCTGCAGGGAGTTCCTGAGACCTCTCCCTGGGGCTGGGGCTGCAGGTGACAGTGGCCTCCCTTGTGGGAGAGCGCACTGTGTTTGAGGCACTAGGCTACCAGCTGATGGAACTGCGGGAGGAAGTGAGCAGACTGCCTGCCATCAGGGAGGACAAACAGGGTCTTCGTAAGAACTTTGCAGAAATGCAAGTTTAGGCCACACAATACAAGGAAGGAGGGACAGGTAGAGATTACACTTGAATGGAGGGGGGGGGGGAGTGGCAACTCCCAGCATCGGGGATGTTGTAAGCTTCTGACATCTGGCAACAGGAGAAAGGTTTCTTCTTCTTGATGGGAATTTACAAAATTGGTACTGTGCCCTAGTAGCTAACACAGGAGAACAGCCTCCTTAAGGGAGGTGTCAGAGGCAGCCGGCCTGAACATTAGTACCAAAAAGAAGAGATGGGCACTAGACACTAGAGATTGACAGACGAATGTTTCTATTTCCTGCTA
Source organism: Rhea americana (assembly GCF_003343005.1). Classification (NCBI taxonomy): domain Eukaryota; kingdom Metazoa; phylum Chordata; class Aves; order Rheiformes; family Rheidae; genus Rhea; species Rhea americana. Next base: position 369,920 of record NW_028186483.1, read on the forward strand.
AAAATCAATCAGACATATTGTAGGACATCTCTTGCTTGCTGGCAGGGTGTTTTGGAGAGACTGCTGAGGCTACCCTGGCCTTTGAATTGTTACTGCTCATTGACCACCCCTAGGGCACTAATGACACTACCATGAAATCTGGAACAAGTCAAGAGGGACTGGAAAGCTCGGGAGGCAAATGTGAAAGTATCTGAGAGCCCAGGTGGTGTTCCTTTTAGTCCCACTGATGAAATGGAAAGATTTGAGTAGAAATGGATGCATTCTATGAGTTAACAACTGGCTGTGTGGCTAGTGTTGCAAAAAATGTTTTAGCTTCTGTAACTGCAGGTCCTTTTTGGAGGAATGAGGGATGGGATCCATTGACAAAGTGGGATAAGTGTCCTCTATGTACAGGCTTACCAGCCCAGTGAAGAGGGCTTTAAACTAGGCATGTTAGGGAACAGAGATAATAGCTTGCAATTAAGAGAGGGAACAGAGGTTAGGGGTGGTAAGCATTTGGAGCATGATGGGATAAAGTCCTTGGAAAGGATAAGGCAGGTCAAAAGAGACCCTCCCCAACTGCATGCACAAATGCAGGCAGACTAGGAAACAAAGAGGAGGGGCAAGAGCTCTGTGTATGGATGCAGGACTGTGCCATCACTGAATAACTCGCTTATGGTGAAACGCATTGCTGCAGTGCTGCAGYGGATAGATAGGGGCTGTTTAGGAAGGATGGCCAAGAGGGAGAGAAATGGCAGTGCGCTCCATGTGAAAGAGTGGCTCAGATGTATGGAAGAAGCTGGCTGAGGGCTTGTGGCTCAGGATCACATGAAAAACCACTAAGAGTCGACATTGTAGTGGGAGTTTGTTACACACTACCTGATCAGGGTGAGGAAGTAGATGAAATTTTCTTTAAGTAACATAAGAAGGTCTACAGATCACATGCGCTCCTTCCTGTGAGAGACTTTAAGCTCTCTGAAGGCTACTGTAAGGGCAACACAATAGGATGCAAACAATCTAGGAGGTTTCTGAAGAATGCCAAGGATGACAACTTGACATAGATGCTAGAATTGCTGTTTGTCAGTGAGGAATAACTGGTCAGGGCTATGAAAATCATAGAAGCCTTGGCTGTATTAACCATGAAATACTGGAGTTGAAGATCCTGAGGGAATGAGGAAATAAAGTGTCAGAATACATACAGATCTTGGACTTCAAGAGAGCAGACTTTGGCTTGTTCACACCCCTGAAGAGCAGAGATACCCAAGAAAGCTGCCAGGCCTTTCTTTAAATAGGGAACAGTCCATTACAGCACTCAGGAAAATTCGTTAGACATCAGGAGATCAGCTTGGCTAAACAGGGAAGTCAATGACACTTAACAGATGATAGGTGTAACTGGAGTTCCTCAGGGGTCTGTCCTGAGGCCTACACTGTTGAATATATCTGTCAAAGATTTGGAGGTGAAGACAGAATGTACCCTCATCAACTTTGTGGCTGATACCAAATTACAAAGTGTGGGTGGTATATTAGAAAGCAGAGCCACCATTCAGGGGGACCTTGGCAGGCTGGAAGAACTGGCTGAAAGGAACCTCATAAAATTCAGCATGGACAAACAAAAAATTATGCACCTGGAATAGATGACCCCATGCATCAAATACAAGGTGGAGAATGAGTATTTGATAGTAGCTCTCCAGAAAAGGACCTGGAGATCCTGGCTGATGATAGGTTAAAATGTGAAGTAATTCTTTTGGCAAGAAAGAAGGCTTACTGTATCCTGGGCTGTACTAATAGGAGTGTAGCCAGTAGATTGAAGGAAGTGATTTTCACCCTCTACTCAGCACTTTTTAGGCCAAGTCTAGGCTACTATAGCTAATATGGACCCGCTCATATAGGAAAGACATCAGTACACTACAGCAAGTTGAGCAGAAGGCGCTCAAGATAGTCTGGGCTGGGGCACTTGCCCTTTGAGGAGAACTTGAGGGGAAAAGGGCTTGTTCAGCCTGGAGAAGAGAGAGCTTCAAGAGGACACAGCAGCTGCCCTCTAGCAGGGCACCATGGCTTAGCTGGTTAAAGCACCTGTCTAGTAAACAGGAGATCCTGGGTTCGACTCCCAGTGGTGCCTGGGCTGGGGACTGTTTTGACAGAGCACTGGAACAGGTTGCCCAGAGAGGTTGTAGAGTCTCCTTCTCTGGAGATATTCAAAACCTGCCTGGATGTGATCCTGTCTAATGTGCTGTAGGTGACCCTGCTTGAGCAGGGAGATTGGACTAGATGATCTCCAGAGGTCCCTTCCAACCTCAACCATTTTGTGATTCTGTGATTATCTACAAGGAGGTTATAGGGAAGATAGAGACAGGCTCTCTTCACTGAGGTTGTGGTAAGAGAATGAGACAATGGTCATCAACTGAAACAGGAGAAGCTCCAACTGAATATATATAATCTTAGGGGGGAAAAAATCACCCTAAGGAGGTTGTAGAATCACACTCTTGGCGTTCCCAAGAGCCAACTGGATAAAACCCTGAGCAACCTGGTCTGAGCTCAGTTTGACCCTATTTGCAATGGGAAGTTGGACTGGAGACCTCTCAATGTCTTTTCCAAACTGAATGGTTTTATAATTTTATGGTACAAGGTCAGGATGATAAATTTGCCATAGTTTTGACTGGACTGACAAATGAATAAGGAATTACTCCTCCCTTCTCCTCTTCTCCTTCCCTCCAACAAAAAAAGAGCACCTCTCCTTTTATACATAATTAACAGATTCTGATATGAAAGGAGGTGTGGCAGTGGCAGTTTGGACAGAGTTAAAATTAGAATTATTAACCTGGATCATCTGTGAAAYTGAAATGCAGGATTTAATCCAACCCGTGGTGGGGTACCAGCCTTTTAGAATGAAAACCAGGTAAGTTGTTCATTGCTAATAACTGGATGCTTTAACTGCCAAATGCAATAATGGCAGTAAGGAATAAATTCTTAGACCACAGCAATAATTTAGTCCCTTATGAAAACAGTCTCTGATGTGCCTCAGGTGCCACATTCACATTCTAAATCCTGTTGTGCTTTCCATCTGCATCTTGCTCATGTTCTTCAGAGGTGGCTTTCTGGAATTCTGTGGGGAGAATCCAACCCTGGAATTGGAAATGAAGTGCCACTGAGAGCAACACCTTTATGGGTTATCTAAAATAAAAGCAAACTGATTTTACTTTTTTTTTTTTTTTTTTTTTACCTCTTTTTTGTGAAGTAGAAAGGCATTAGCCCAGCAGAGTCCTCTTGTCAAGGAAATGTAGGAGTTGAAATGGGTTCAGAAGTCTCTCAATTGTTTCCTCTCTTTTTATTCTCACAGAATTAGTTTAGGTGAATCTGCTTAGTGAGTTGGTGCCGATAAAGTACAGCTGGCTCTTAATGAATAGAGGTCAGACTGCCAAGCAGCCATCCTGCTTCACATTAGGGGATTTTTTTTCCCCCTCCCTTTCTGGAAAATGGGAAATTTCCAAGCAAAGAGGATATTTGCAGTATGTTTGGTAGTTTATGCTTTACCTTCCTTTCTGGAATATTTTAACAAATGTCTAGCAGGTGCAGACATTAAATCAAAAGGTAAAAACGTAAAGAAAAGATCTAGTAACTAGTAAATAACACATTTTGGTTTATTTAACACTTGCTCAAATCTGACAGCTGGAACGTGAATGCCTTGTTAGGGCAAGTTGTAATTTTCATGTCTGTCTCAGAACTGAGGTTGGTTGCATAAAATGGGACCTACTATTTAGTCTTTCTTCAATCTTACTTGCTTTAAAAGGACCTCAGCTTACTACTAGAGGTAGGAAAACTAAGTGCTTGAATGCCTTCTTCTGTGGAAAAACCTAGTAATAGGATTACGATACAGGATGCTGAAGGTTTATTCAGGGAATTAAAAAGAATGTTTCTGTGCTGTGACAAAGGGTTAAGGAGAAAGAGCTCTTGGAATAATTTAATTAATTTACAGCCAGACTGGAAAATTAGTAAATTTAATGTGGAGTAAATACAGGAGAAAAACATCAACTTTTACTGTGCTATTTAATTGCACACTCTTATGCTGATAATTCAGACCACTCAGTAGTGTGATTATTTTTCTTATCTTCCAAACTATTTGTTTTCATGGACTCTTTTTTGGAGACAAACTTGTAAGAAACCTATTTACTAGGGTGCTGAGGGACTTAGGAATTCAAATGGCTACAGTTTAATTTTATCTCTTTATAACGATGATAATTTTCTGGTAAGACCAGCAGATTCTTCCTGAAGAGTGGGGCTGAGGTGAGTGAAGAATTAAGGCAGGGAAGCTGGTTTATTTTTGTCCTAAGAAATGTGAAATGGCATCTATCAAAACTTTCCCTCTGAGAAGGGTGACCAGAATGTGGTGTTATTCTTCCAGGAAAGAACACACAGCAGAAGTACCAGGTACTGCTTTTCAGGACACAGACTTCACTAATATTCAGATAACAGTAACAATTAAGGTAGAGTCAGGTTTAATGGACATCCAGCTCTTCTGTCTGAAGTAACTACAGAGAGAGAAACCTCGTGAAAATAGAATTAAGATGGTGATCATCTGCAATGTTCAGTGACTTCTGGCATCCAGCTATATCTACTTAACTCTTCTTCTCTTCTCTTCTCTTCTCTTCTCTTCTCTTCTCTTCTCTTCTCTTCTCTTCTCTTCTCTTCTCTTCGGTCATCCCTAAACTGCTAAATGTGAAATGCAAGTGGTGGAAAACTGACCAGATTTGTGTTGGCTGTGGACTACCACAAGACGGCAATGTTTAAGAATATTATCTCTATGCTTAATGAGGCAGGAGCTGACTGTTAATGAACTGTTAGGACTGTATTAAAGAGAAAGACTAATGGAGATAACTTCCTTTTTGGCAAAGGCTGGGGCATGTTAAGCCTACGTTGCGTATTAGATTGATTAAATATTTCATAACTCAGAAATCATGTTGTAAGTACTTTTGATATTACAGCCAAATATGCGATGTTAGCTGCTCTCATGCTAAGTTTGGGTTCCTTGGTGTCCTTTCTGTAGAATTAGCATTGTTCCTTATAATAGCATAATATGAAGCACGTGCCCAGTAAATTAAAAAAATAAACCACTCTGCCTCATTTAGTACGTATTCCACAAATGTCATTAGACTTTGGTTTGGCATTAAATAATTCCTCTCTTCTGTGCTCAGCCTAAGCTTGTATGCTTATCTGTGATGACACTCAGTGCTAAGCATTATTTCTGTGAACTTTGCATGGCAGGATAGTCACAACCTGTGAACTCTTTATAATATATATTTTTAATAGTGCCATTCTTGATTGTATGTTGCAAAATTAACTGCGCAGAAATCTAATGCGGAAGTTCCAAGAGCAAATAAAGGAAACAAAATATTACTGGCCATGCAGTTATCTTTGGACCATCTCCAGTCTGAAGATATTTTTTCACTGTAAACTACTTGAGGTCTCAGTGTGAGACCATTTCTTTGGGCCCACCACAGGGACACAGCGAGTGCCAAACCCAGAGGAGAGGGAATTATTGTCAAGTACTCA